>NC_136868.1:2500-451343 GCF_951799975.1 Gobius niger
CCTAACCCTAACCCTAACCCTAACCCTAACCCTAACCCTAACCCTAACCCTAACCCTAACCCTAACCCTAACCCTAACCCTAACCCTAACCCTAACCCTAACCCTAACCCTAACCCTAACCCTAACCCTAACCCTAACCCTAACCCTAACCCTAACCCTAACCCTAACCCTAACCCTAACCCTAACCCTAACCCTAACCCTAACCCTAACCCTAACCCTAACCCTAACCCTAACCCTAACCCTAACCCTAACCCTAACCCTAACCCTAACCCTAACCCTAACCCTAACCCTAACCCTAACCCTAACCCTAACCCTAACCCTAACCCTAACCCTAACCCTAACCCTAACCCTAACCCTAACCCTAACCCTAACCCTAACCCTAACCCTAACCCTAACCCTAACCCTAACCCTAACCCTAACCCTAACCCTAACCCTAACCCTAACCCTAACCCTAACCCTAACCCTAACCCTAACCCTAACCCTAACCCTAACCCTAACCCTAACCCTAACCCTAACCCTAACCCTAACCCTAACCCTAACCCTAACCCTAACCCTAACCCTAACCCTAACCCTAACCCTAACCCTAACCCTAACCCTAACCCTAACCCTAACCCTAACCCTAACCCTAACCCTAACCCTAACCCTAACCCTAACCCTAACCCTAACCCTAACCCTAACCCTAACCCTAACCCTAACCCTAACCCTAACCCCTAACCCTAACCCTAACCCTAACCCTAACCCTAACCCTAACCCTAACCCTAACCCTAACCCTAACCCTAACCCTAACCCTAACCCTAACCCTAACCCTAACCCTAACCCTAACCCTAACCCTAACCCTAACCCTAACCCTACCCTAACCCTAACCCTAACCCTAACCCTAACCCTAACCCTAACCCTAACCCTAACCCTAACCCTAACCCTAACCCTAACCCTAACCCTAACCCTAACCCTAACCCTAACCCTAACCCTAACCCTAACCCTAACCCCTAACCCTAACCCTAACCCTAACCCTAACCCTAACCCTAACCCTAACCCTAACCCTAACCCTAACCCTAACCCTAACCCTAACCCTAACCCTAACCCTAACCCTAACCCTAACCCTAACCCTAACCCTAACCCTAACCCTAACCCTAACCCTAACCCTAACCCTAACCCTAACCCTAACCCTAACCCTAACCCTAACCCTAACCCTAACCCTAACCCTAACCCTAACCCTAACCCTAACCCTAACCCTAACCCTAACCCTAACCCTAACCCTAACCCTAACCCTAACCCTAACCCTAACCCTAACCCTAACCCTAACCCTAACCCTAACCCTAACCCTAACCCTAACCCTAACCCTAACCCTAACCCTAACCCTAACCCTAACCCTAACCCTAACCCTAACCCTAACCCTAACCCTAACCCTAACCCTAACCCTAACCCTAACCCTAACCCTAACCCTAACCCTAACCCTAACCCTAACCCTAACCCTAACCCTAACCCTAACCCTAACCCTAACCCTAACCCTAACCCTAACCCTAACCCTAACCCTAACCCTAACCCTAACCCTAACCCTAACCCTAACCCTAACCCTAACCCTAACCCTAACCCTAACCCTAACCCTAACCCTAACCCTAACCCTAACCCTAACCCTAACCTCCTAACCCTAACCCTAACCCTAACCCTAACCCTAACCCTAACCCTAACCCTAACCCTAACCCTAACCCTAACCCTAACCCTAACCCTAACCCTAACCCTAACCCTAACCCTAACCCTAACCCTAACCCTAACCCTAACCCTAACCCTAACCCTAACCCTAACCCTAACCCTAACCCTAACCCTAACCCTAACCCTAACCCTAACCCTAACCCTAACCCTAACCCTAACCCTAACCCTAACCCTAACCCTAACCCTAACCCTAACCCTAACCCTAACCCTAACCCTAACCCTAACCCTAACCCTAACCCTAACCCTAACCCTAACCCTAACCCTAACCCTAACCCTAACCCTAACCCTAACCCTAACCCTAACCCTAACCCTAACCCTAACCCTAACCCTAACCCTAACCCTAACCCTAACCCTAACCCTAACCCTAACCCTAACCCTAACCCTAACCCTAACCCTAACCCTAACCCTAACCCTAACCCTAACCCTAACCCTAACCCTAACCCTAACCCTAACCCTAACCCTAACCCTAACCCTAACCCTAACCCTAACCCTAACCCTAACCCTAACCCTAACCCTAACCCTAACCCTAACCCTAACCCTAACCCTAACCCTAACCCTAACCCTAACCCTAACCCTAACCCTAACCCTAACCCTAACCCTAACCCTAACCCTAACCCTAACCCTAACCCTAACCCTAACCCTAACCCTAACCCTAACCCTAACCCTAACCCTAACCCTAACCCTAACCCTAACCCTAACCCTAACCCTAACCCTAACCCTAACCCTAACCCTAACCCTAACCCTAACCCTAACCCTAACCCTAACCCTAACCCTAACCCTAACCCTAACCCTAACCCTAACCCTAACCCTAACCCTAACCCTAACCCTAACCCTAACCCTAACCCTAACCCTAACCCTAACCCTAACCCTAACCCTAACCCTAACCCTAACCCTAACCCTAACCCTAACCCTAACCCTAACCCTAACCCTAACCCTAACCCTAACCCTAACCCTAACCCTAACCCTAACCCTAACCCTAACCCTAACCCTAACCCTAACCCTAACCCTAACCCTAACCCTAACCCTAACCCTAACCCTAACCCTAACCCTAACCCTAACCCTAACCCTAACCCTAACCCTAACCCTAACCCTAACCCTAACCCTAACCCTAACCCTAACCCTAACCCTAACCCTAACCCTAACCCTAACCCTAACCCTAACCCTAACCCTAACCCTAACCCTAACCCTAACCCTAACCCTAACCCTAACCCTAACCCTAACCCTAACCCTAACCCTAACCCTAACCCTAACCCTAACCCTAACCCTAACCCTAACCCTAACCCTAACCCTAACCCTAACCCTAACCCTAACCCTAACCCTAACCCTAACCCTAACCCTAACCCTAACCCTAACCCTAACCCTAACCCTAACCCTAACCCTAACCCTAACCCTAACCCTAACCCTAACCCTAACCCTAACCCTAACCCTAACCCTAACCCTAACCCTAACCCTAACCCTAACCCTAACCCTAACCCTAACCCTAACCCTAACCCTAACCCTAACCCTAACCCTAACCCTAACCCTAACCCTAACCCTAACCCTAACCCTAACCCTAACCCTAACCCTAACCCTAACCCTAACCCTAACCCTAACCCTAACCCTAACCCTAACCCTAACCCTAACCCTAACCCTAACCCTAACCCTAACCCTAACCCTAACCCTAACCCTAACCCTAACCCTAACCCTAACCCTAACCCTAACCCTAACCCTAACCCTAACCTAACCCTAACCCTAACCCTAACCCTAACCCTAACCCTAACCCTAACCCTAACCCTAACCCTAACCCTAACCCTAACCCTAACCCTAACCCTAACCCTAACCCTAACCCTAACCCTAACCCTAACCCTAACCCTAACCCTAACCCTAACCCTAACCCTAACCCTAACCCTAACCCTAACCCTAACCCTAACCCTAACCCTAACCCTAACCCTAACCCTAACCCTAACCCTAACCCTAACCCTAACCCTAACCCTAACCCTAACCCTAACCCTAACCCTAACCCTAACCCTAACCCTAACCCTAACCCTAACCCTAACCCTAACCCTAACCCTAACCCTAAGGTCAGGGTTTACATACCTTAACTTAATATTTTTCTTCAATTATTAATTTGGACTTCTGTTGACTTTTTCATTTAATTTTTTCCAAAATTCGAATTCCTATTTTTTTCCCCATTTTTTTTAAACAATATTTTCCCTTTTTTGATCATTTTATATCGATTGCAAGATCGTCTCTGTCTGTTTGTGTTTTAAATAAATTGTTTCAAACTTGAGCGCACATTTCTCAATGATGACATCACTCCAGAGATCAGTAACCAGTGCCGTCGTCATGGCAGTAGTTACTATGGCTCTTGGTCGTAGTCCGAGCTAGACGCCGGCGCACAAAAAGGCGCAGGTGTCGTGCTCCAGCCCGCGACCTCGCCCACATCTCGGCGAGGTCGCGGGCCCGTCACTCCGCCGCTACACAGGGGCGGAGTGATCGGACAAAAAATGGACTTTTTTCTCCATTTTTATTGGGAAAGGGTTAACACTAACCCTTTCTCATTTTTTTTGTACATTTTTTGTATATTTTTCGTCTCTTTTTCGTACATTTTTTCCTCATTTTTCCTCACCTTTTTCACATTTTCTTTATTGTTTTCGTCTCTTTTTGTCAATTTTTATCTTTTTTTTCATTTTTTCGTCTAATTTTTGTCACTTTTTTGTCACTTTTTTGTCAAATTTCCGTCCTTGTTTTCGTCTCAGTTTTGTTGCTATTTTCACACCTTTTTTCCAAAAGCTTTTGGATTGGGGTAAAGCATGAAAATGCATGAAACGGACTCTAAAATGTAGAAAATACTATCAATATTTTCACATTTCCCAGCAAAACACCCATTAGGTCATATATTGTGAGCAAAACCTATATTTGTAGAGTAAAGGTGCTTTACTTTGGACTAAAATTGTGAGTTTCGGTTTTTTGGTGCTTTGGCAATGAAGAAAATCGGCCCCCCCATGACACAAACCTGCCCACCCCTCGTGCAGGAGGACCCCCAGAGCCCCCCCTTTAATGAGTCCCCCCCCCCCCTCTTATTCAACTTGTACATGCTTCCATTGGGTCAGCTAATAAACAGCAACAATGTGTCGTACCACAACTATGCAGATGACACTGTAGGTACTCCCTGTCACTGATACAGGTGAACATGGGCCTGTAGATACTCTCTGTCACTGATACAGGTGAGTCTGTAGATACTCTCTGTCACTGATACAGGTGAACATGGGTCTGTAGATACTCTCTGTCACTGATACAGGTGAACATGGGTCTGTAGATACTCACTGTCACTGATACAGGTGAACATGGGTCTGTAGATACTCTCTGTCACTGATACAGGTGAACATGGGTCTGTAGATACTCTCTGTCTCTGATACAGGTGAACATGGGTCTGTAGATACTCTCTGTCACTGATACAGGTGAAACATGGGTCTGTAGATACTCTCTGTCACTGATACAGGTGAACATGGGTCTGTAGATACTCTCTGTCACTGATACAGGAGAACATGGGTTAGGTTTTTCTAAAAGTTTTTTTTTACCTCTGACCCTAACCCTATTTTTCTTCAATTATTAATTTGGACTTCTGTTGACTTTTTCATTTAATTTTTTCCAAAATTCGAATTCCTATTTTTTCCCCCCATTTTTTTTAAACAATATTTTTCCCTTTTTTGATCATTTTATATCGATTGCAAGATCGTCTCTGTCTGTTTGTGTTTTAAATAAAGTGTTTCAAACTTGAGCGCACATTTCTCAATGATGACATCACTCCAGAGATCAGTAACCAGTGCCGTCGTCATGGCAGTAGTTACTATGGCTCTTGGTCGTAGTCCGAGCTAGACGCCGGCGCACAAAAAAGGCGCAGGTGTCGTGCTCCAGCCCGCGACCTCGCCCACATCTCGGCGAGGTCGCAGGCCCGTCACTCCGCCCCCACACAGGGGCGGAGTGATCGGACAAAAATGGACTTTTTTTCTCCATTTTTATTGGGAAAGGGTTAACACTAACCCTTTCCATTTTTTTTGTACATTTTTTGTACATTTTTTGTACATTTTTCGTACATTTTTTTCCTCACTTTTTTCACATTTTCATCATTGTTTTCGTCTCTTTTTGTCAATTTTTATCTTTTTTTTTTCCTTTTTTCGTCAATTTTTTGTCAATTTTTTGTCAATTTTTTGTCAATTTTTTTGGTCACTTTTTTTGTCACTTTTTTGTCACTTTTTTGTCACTTTTTTGTCACTTTTTTGTCAAATTTCCGTCCTTGTTTTCGTCTCAGTTTTGTTGCTATTTTCACACCTTTTTTTCCAAAAGCTTTTGGATTGGGGTAAAAGCATGAAAATGCATGAAACGGACTCTAATATGTAGAATATACTGTCAATATTTTCACATTTCCCAGCAAAACACCCATTAGGTCATATGTTGTGAGCAAAACCTATATTTGTAGAGTAAAGGTGCTTTACTTTGGACTAAAATTGTGAGTTTCGGTTTTTGGTGCTTTGGCAATGAAGAAAATCGGCCCCCATGACACAAACCTGCCCACCCCTCGTGCAGGAGGACCCCCAGAGCCCCCCCTCAAATGAGTCCCCCCCCCCCCCCTTATTCAACTTGTACATGCTTCCATTGGGTCAGCTAATAAACAGCAACAATGTGTCGTACCACAACTATGCAGATGACACTGTAGGTACTCTCTGTCACTGATACAGGAGAACATGGGTCTGTAGATACTCTCTGTTACTGATACAGGTGAGTCTGTAGATACTCTCTGTCACTGATACAGGTGAACATGGGTCTGTAGATACTCTCTGTCACTGATACAGGAGAACATGGGTCTGTAGATACTCTCTGTCACTGATACAGGTGAACATGGGTCTGTAGATACTCTCTGTTACTGATACAGGTGAACATGGGCCTGTAGATACTCTCTGTCACTGATACAGGTGAACATGGGCCTGTAGATACTCTCTGTCACTGATACAGGAGAACATGGGTCTGTAGATACTCTCTGTCACTGATACAGGAGAACATGGGTCTGTAGATACTCTCTGTCACTGATACAGGTGAACATGGGTCTGTAGATACTCTCTGTCACTGATACAGGAGAACATGGGTCTGTAGATACTCTCTGTCACTGATACAGGTGAACATGGGTCTGTAGATACTCCTCTGTCACTGATACAGGTGAACATGGGTCTGTAGATACTCTCTGTCACTGATACAGGAGAACATGGGTTAGGGTTTTTCTAAAAGTTTTTTTTTACCTCTGACCCTAACCCTATTTTTCTTCAAATAATTTGGACTTCTGTTGACTTTTTCATTTATTTTTTTCCAAAATTCGAATTCCTATTTTTTCCCCCCATTTTTTTTTTAAACAATATTTTCCCCTTTTTTGATCATTTTATATCGATTGCAAGATCGTCTCTGTCTGTTTGTGTTTTAAATAAAGTGTTTCAAACTTGAGCGCACATTTCTCAATGATGACATCACTCCAGAGATCAGTAACCAGTGCCGTCGTCATGGGCAAGTAGTTACTATGGCTCTTGGTCGTAGTCCGAGTTAGACGCAGGCGCACAAAAAAGGCGCAGGTGTCGTGCTCCAGCCCGCGACCTCGCCCACATCTCGGCGAGGTCGCAGGCCCGTCACTCCGCCGCTACACAGGGGCGGAGTGATCGGACAAAAAATGGACTTTTTTTCTCCATTTTTATTGGGAAAGGGTTAACACTAACCCTTTCTCATTTTTTTTTGTACATTTTTTGTACATTTTTCGTACATTTTTTTCCTCACTTTTTTCACATTTTCATCATTGTTTTCGTCTCTTTTTGTCAATTTTTATCTTTTTTTTTCCTTTTTTCGTCAATTTTTTGTCAATTTTTTTGTCAATTTTTTGTCAATTTTTTGTCACTTTTTTGTCACTTTTTTGTCACTTTTTTGTCACTTTTTTGTCACTTTTTTTGTCAAATTTCCGTCCTTGTTTTCGTCTCAGTTTTGTTGCTATTTTCACACCTTTTTTCAAAAGCTTTTGGATTGGGGTAAAGCATGAAAATGCATGAAAAGGACCTCTAATATGTAGAATATACTGTCAATATTTTCACATTTCCCAGCAAAACACCCATTAGGTCATATATTGTGAGCAAAACCTATATTTGTCGAGTAAAGGTGCTTTACTTTGGACTAAAATTGTGAGTTTCGGTTTTTGGTGCTTTGGCAATGAAGAAAATCGGCCCCATGACACAAACCTGCCCACCCCTCGTGGCAGGAGGACCCCCAGAGCCCCCCCCTCAAATGAGTCCCCCCCCCCCCCTTATTCAACTTGTACATGCTTCCATTGGGTCAGCTAATAAACAGCAACAATGTGTCGTACCACAAACTATGCAGATGACACTGTAGATACTCTCTGTCACTGATACAGGTGAACATGGGCCTGTAGATACTCTCTGTCACTGATACAGGTGAACATGGGCCTGTAGATACTCTCTGTCACTGATACAGGGTGAACATGGGTCTGTAGATACTCTCTGTCACTGATACAGGAGAACATGGGCCTGTAGATACTCTCTGTCACTGATACAGGTGAAACATGGGTCTGTAGATACTCTCTGTCACTGATACAGGAGAACATGGGCCTGTAGATACTCTCTGTCTCTGATACAGGAGAACGTGGGTCTGTAGATACTCTCTGTCACTGATACAGGTGAACATGGGTCTGTAGATACTCTCTGTCACTGATACAGGTGAACATGGGCCTGTAGATACTCTCTGTCTCTGATACAGGAGAACGTGGGTCTGTAGATACTCTCTGTCACTGATACAGGTGAACATGGGTCTGTAGATACTCTCTGTCACTGATACAGGTGAACATGGGTCTGTAGATACTCTCTGTCACTGATACAGGTGAACATGGGTCTGTAGATACTCTCTGTCACTGATACAGGTGAACATGGGTCTGTAGATACTCTCTGTCACTGATACAGGAGAACATGGGTTAGGGGTTTTTCTAAAAGTTTTTTTTTTACCTCTGACCCTAACCCTATTTTTCTTCAATTATTAATTTGGACTTCTGTTGACTTTTTCATTTAATTTTTTCCAAAATTCGAATTCCTATTTTTTCCCCCCATTTTTTTTTAAACAATATTTTCCCTTTTTGATCATTTTATATTGATTGCAAGATCGTCTCTGTCTGTTTGTGTTTTAAATAAAGTGTTTCAAACTTGAGCGTACATTTCTCAATGATGGACATCACTCCAGAGATCAGTAACCAGTGCCGTCGTCATGGCAGTAGTTACTATGGCTCTTGGTCGTAGTCCGAGTTAGACGCAGGCGCACAAAAAGGCGCAGGTGTCGTGCTCCAGCCCGCGACCTCGCCCACATCTCGGCGAGGTCCGCAGGCCCGTCACTCCGCCCCCACACAGGGGCGGAGTGATCGGACAAAAAATGGAACTTTTTTCTCCATTTTTATTGGGAAAGGGTTAACACTAACCCTTTCCCATTTTTTTTTGTACATTTTTTGTACATTTTTTTTGTACATTTTTCGTACATTTTTTTCCTCACTTTTTTCACATTTTCATCATTGTTTTCGTCTCTTTTTGTCAATTTTTATCTTTTTTTTTTTCCTTTTTTCGTCAATTTTTTGTCACTTTTTTGTCACTTTTTTTGTCAGTTTTTTGTCAGTTTTTTTGTCAAATTTCCGTCCTTGTTTTCGTCTCAGTTTTGTTGCTATTTTCACACCTTTTTTCCAAAAGCTTTTGGATTGGGGTAAAGCATGAAAATGCATGAAAAGGACTCTAAATATGTAGAAAATACTGTCAATATTTTCACATTTCCCAGCAAAACACCCATTAGGTCATATGTTGTGAGCAAAACCTATATTTGTAGAGAAAAGGTGCTTTACTTTGGACTAAAATTGTGAGTTTCGGTTTTTGGTGCTTTGGCAATGAAGAAATCGGCCCCCATGACACAAACCTGCCCACCCCTCGTGCAGGAGGACCCCCAGAGCCCCCCCTTTAATGAGTCCCCCCTCCTCTTATTCAACTTGTACATGCTTCCATTGGGTCAGCTAATAAACAGCAACAATGTGTCGTACCACAACTATGCAGATGACACTGTAGGTACTCTCTGTCACTGATACAGGTGAACATGGGTCTGTAGATACTCTCTGTCACTGATACAGGTGAACATGGGTCTGTAGATACTCTCTGTCACTGATACAGGAGAACATGGGTCTGTAGATACTCTCTGTCACTGATACAGGAGAACATGGGTCTGTAGATACTCTCTGTCACTGATACAGGTGAACATGGGTCTGTAGATACTCTCTGTCACTGATACAGGAGAACATGGGCCTGTAGATACTCTCTGTCACTGATACAGGTGAACATGGGCCTGTAGATACTCTCTGTCACTGATACAGGTGAGTCTGTAGATACTCTCTGTCACTGATACAGGTGAACATGGGTCTGTAGATACTCTCTGTCACTGATTACAGGTGAACATGGGTCTGTAGATACTCTCTGTCACTGATACAGGTGAGTCTGTAGATACTCTCTGTCACTGATACAGGTGAGTCTGTAGATACTCTCTGTCACTGATACAGGAGAACATGGGTCTGTAGATACTCTCTGTCACTGATACAGGTGAGTCTGTAGATACTCTCTGTCACTGATACAGGAGAACATGGGCCTGTAGATACTCTCTGTCACTGATACAGGAGAACATGGGTCTGTAGATACTCTCTGTCACTGATACAGGTGAGTCTGTAGATACTCTCTGTCACTGATACAGGTGAACATGGGCCTGTAGATACTCTCTGTCACTGATACAGGAGAACATGGGTCTGTAGATACTCTCTGTCACTGATACAGGAGAACATGGGTCTGTAGATACTCTCTGTCACTGATACAGGTGAGTCTGTAGATACTCTCTGTCACTGATACAGGTGAACATGGGCCTGTAGATACTCTCTGTCACTGATACAGGAGAACATGGGTCTGTAGATACTCTCTGTCACTGATACAGGAGAACATGGGTCTGTAGATACTCACTGTCAATGATACAGGTGAACATGGGTCTGTAGATACTCTCTGTCACTGATACAGGTGAGTCTGTAGATACTCTCTGTCACTGATACAGGAGAACATGGGTCTGTAGATACTCTCTGTCACTGATACAGGTGAACATGGGTCTGTAGATACTCTCTGTCACTGATACAGGAGAACATGGGTCTGTAGATACTCACTGTCAATGATACAGGTGAACATGGGTCTGTAGATACTCTCTGTCAATGATACAGGTGAGTCTGTAGATACTCTCTGTCACTGATACAGGTGAGTCTGTAGATACTCTCTGTCACTGATACAGGTGAACATGGGCCTGTAGATACTCTCTGTCACTGATACAGGTGAATATGGGTCTGTAGATACTCTCTGTCACTGATACAGGAGAACATGGGTCTGTAGATACTCTCTGTCACTGATACAGGTGAATATGGGTCTGTAGATACTCTCTGTCACTGATACAGGAGAACATGGGTCTGTAGATACTCAGTGTCAATGATACAGGTGAACATGGGTCTGTAGATACTCTCTGTCACTGATACAGGTGAATATGGGTCTGTAGATACTCTCTGTCACTGATACAGGAGAACATGGGTCTGTAGATACTCACTGTCAATGATACAGGTGAACATGGGTCTGTAGATACTCAGTGTCAATGATACAGGTGAACATGGGTCTGTAGATACTCAGTGTCAATGATACAGGTGAACATGGGTCTGTAGATACTCTCTGTCACTGATACAGGTGAACATGGGTCTGTAGATACTCACTGTCAATGATACAGGTGAACATGGGTCTGTAGATACTCTCTGTCACTGATACAGGAGAACATGGGTCTGTAGATACTCAGTGTCAATGATACAGGTGAACATGGGCCTGTAGATACTCACTGTCAATGATACAGGTGAACATGGGTCTGTAGATACTCAGTGTCAATGATACAGGTGAACATGGGCCTGTAGATACTCTCTGTCACTGATACAGGTGAACATGGGCCTGTAGATACTCTCTGTCACTGATACAGGTGAGTCTGTAGATACTCTCTGTCACTGATACAGGTGAACATGGGCCTGTAGATACTCTCTGTCACTGATACAGGAGAACATGGGCCTGTAGATACTCTCTGTCACTGATACAGGAGAACATGGGCCTGTAGATACTCTCTGTCACTGATACAGGTGAACATGGGCCTGTAGATACTCTCTGTCACTGATACAGGTGAACATGGGCCTGTAGATACTCTCTGTCACTGATACAGGAGAACATGGGCCTGTAGATACTCTCTGTCACTGATACAGGTGAACATGGGCCTGTAGATACTCTCTGTCACTGATACAGGTGAACATGGGCCTGTAGATACTCTCTGTCACTGATACAGGAGAACATGGGCCTGTAGATACTCTCTGTCACTGATACAGGTGAACATGGGTCTGTAGATACTCTCTGTCTCTGATACAGGAGAACATGGGCCTGTAGATACTCTCTGTCACTGATACAGGTGAGTCTGTACATACTCTCTGTCACTGATACAGGTGAACATGGGTCTGTAGATACTCTCTGTCACTGATACAGGTGAACATGGGCCTGTAGATACTCTCTGTCACTGATACAGGTGAGTCTGTAGATACTCTCTGTCACTGATACAGGTGAACATGGGTCTGTAGATACTCTCTGTCACTGATACAGGTGAGTCTGTAGATACTCTCTGTCACTGATACAGGTGAACATGGGTCTGTAGATACTCTCTGTCTCTGATACAGGTGAACATGGGCCTGTAGATACTCTCTGTCACTGATACAGGAGAACATGGGTCTGTAGATACTCTCTGTCACTGATACAGGTGAACATGGGCCTGTAGATACTCTCTGTCACTGATACAGGAGAACGTGGGTCTGTAGATACTCTCTGTCTCTGATACAGGTGAGTCTGTAGATACTCTCTGTCTCTGATACAGGAGAACATGGGCCTGTAGATACTCTCTGTCACTGATACAGGAGAACATGGGTCTGTAGATACTCTCTGTCACTGATACAGGAGAACATGGGTCTGTAGATACTCTCTGTCACTGATACAGGTGAGTCTGTAGATACTCTCTGTCTCTGATACAGGTGAACATGGGCCTGTAGATACTCTCTGTCACTGATACAGGTGAACATGGGTCTGTAGATACTCTCTGTCACTGATACAGGAGAACATGGGTCTGTAGATACTCTCTGTCACTGATACAGGTGAACATGGGTCTGTAGATACTCTCTGTCACTGATACAGGTGAACATGGGCCTGTAGATACTCTCTGTCACTGATACAGGTGAACATGGGTCTGTAGATACTCTCTGTCACTGATACAGGAGAACATGGGTCTGTAGATACTCTCTGTCACTGATACAGGTGAACATGAGCCTGTAGATACTCTCTGTCACTGATACAGGTGAACATGGGTCTGTAGATACTCTCTGTCACTGATACAGGTGAACATGGGTCTGTAGATACTCTCTGTCACTGATACAGGTGAACATGAGCCTGTAGATACTCTCTGTCACTGATACAGGTGAACATGGGTCTGTAGATACTCTCTGTCACTGATACAGGTGAACATGAGCCTGTAGATACTCTCTGTCACTGATACAGGTGAACATGAGCCTGTAGATACTCTCTGTCACTGATACAGGTGAACATGGGTCTGTAGATACTCTCTGTCACTGATACAGGTGAACATGGGTCTGTAGGTACTCTCTGTCACTGATACAGGTGAACATGGGTTAGGGTTTTTCTAAAAGTTTTTATACCTCTGACCCTAACCCTAATCCTAACCCTAGGGTCAGGGTTTAAATACCTTAACTTAATCTTTTTCTTCAATTATTAATTCGGACTTCTGTTGACTTTTTCATTAAATTTTTTCCAAAATTCGAATTCCTATTTTTTCCCCCATTTTTTTTAAACAATATTTTCCCTTTTTTTGATCATCCCCCCCTTTTTTATTCCTCCCCCCTTTCCCTCTTTTTTTATGGGTGTGGAACCTTTGGCCAGGAATACTTAGCCTATTGGCCTCCAGCGTGGATCCTGGATATCCGTGGTCCATGCTGGGGGCCTTACGGCCAGTGGGCCGCTCTGGGGGTGGCCCTGGGGTTGGTCGGGTGTCCTGGGAGTAGGGACGGAATGTCTGTTTTGCTTGTGTACTGTTGACATGTTTATTTTCATTTTTACAAGTGTTTATGCATGAACCTCACCTATGGTTGACAACGTGAAAACTTAAAGTGTTACATGGTCTAATTAAAGTGGGGGCTGATGTGATCCGTCCCGTCTTCCACTTCACCTGGGCCGGCGGGGTCGCTTCTGGAGTTTGCCCCTGGCACCTATAGAAATACAAAGTATAAGAAGTTAAGGATTATTGCCACTGGGATGAGAATTAATAATAGCCATTAGCCATGCATATAATTTTGTGCATTTTACATATATTTATATTTTCAGCAAGGTTTGAAACATACGGCAGTGGTGGGTCACTGTATACAGGGCTGACGGCTCTCTAGGAGTATTCCTACTTCCCCTTTACTTAGCTTCTCTCTATAAGAGACAGTGGGTTTGGTGTAGTACTCGCTGTAGGGGTTGATGTCCTTGGGAGGGAAATTAAGGAGCTTTTGGGCAGGCCTGTTGCCCGTGCACCGAAAACCGACTGGTCTTTTTAAGAATAAGAACACCAAAACCTAACCCTAACCCTAACCCTCCAGCAGAGGGAGCCCTCCTGTAACTCCTCTGTCCTCCAGCAGAGGGAGCCCTCCTGTAACACCTCTGTCCTCCAGCAGAGGGAGCCCTCCTGTAACTCCTCTGTCCTCCAGCAGAGGGAGCCCTCCTGTAATACCTCTGTCCTCCAGCAGAGGGAGCCCTCCTGTAACTCCTCTGTCCTCCAGCAGAGGGAGCCCTCCTGTAACTCCTCTGTCCTCCAGCAGAGGGAGCCCTCCTGTAACTCCTCTGTCCTCCAGCAGAGGGAGCCCTCCTGTAACTCCTCTGTCCTCCAGCAGAGGGAGCCCTCCTGTAACTCCTCTGTCCTCCAGCAGAGGGAGCCCTCCTGTAACTCCTCTCTCCTCCAGCAGAGGGAGCCCTCCTGTAACTCCTCTGTCCTCCAGCAGAGGGAGCCCTCCTGTAACACCTCTGTCCTCCAGCAGAGGGAGCCCTCCTGTAACTCCTCTGTCCTCCAGCAGAGGGAGCCCTCCTGTAACACCTCTGTCCTCCAGCAGAGGGAGCCCTCCTGTAACACCTCTGTCCTCCTGTAACACCTCTGTCCTCCAGCAGAGGGAGCCCTCCTGTAACACCTCTGTCCTCCTGTAACTCCTCTGTCCTCCAGCAGAGGGAGCCCTCCTGTAACTCCTCTGTCCTCCAGCAGAGGGAGCCCTCCTGTAACTCCTCTGTCCTCCAGCAGAGGGAGCCCTCCTGTAACACCTCTGTCCTCCAGCAGAGGGAGCCCTCCTGTAACTCCTCTGTCCTCCAGAAGAATGCAGACTCTGGGTTTGCCAGTGGAGACATGGATGGGAAACACAGGTGTTCGGGGAAATGTTTGGAGTTATGGCAGGGAGATGGTTTAGCGACGGCCTAGTGTTGTGCTGTTGTTGTGAAAGTTTGTCAGACAGGAAGTGCACTTTTATTCTGAAGGCAGGACTGACCTCTTCACGGAAGGAAACAGATCAGACTAATTAGTGGTGGAGGCAACACCTGTGCGGGAGCCGCGCCCTCAGCGCGAGCAAACACACAGTCCACAACTCCAGGGGACTCCAGGTAAGAGCGAAAAGCTACATTTACACTTCAGTCCACCCAAACAGAGCCTTTTATGAGGAGGTTTCTGAAATAAAACCAAAAAAGCGGTGGCCATTGTTGTCTGAATATCTGTGACGGGTTGCAGGGCGGCAGAAGCCCAGTTTTTTTGACTTGCTCTGAGAATTTCACGTAGTCAGGACCTGCTTTCATTTACACCCGTGTCTTTAACTTCAACATGCAAAAAATGAAGAAACCTTTTCCTGTGGACAGGGAGGAGGACATAAAGAACTCCTTGTTGTTTCTGCTGCTCAAAGTTTAGTAACTCTCAAACTCCCGAAGATGTTTTGTAACTCCAGAACCATTCAGCTGTACAGCGCCATTTCTTTGTTTGCTTTCCCACTTTCTGTCCACTTTAGTGTTGTTTACTTCACACAACTGAAAACAGCATCATTAAACCAAACTCCATAACCCTCCAAAGACATGTGTAAACTGCAGCTAGAACGACACATGAAATCACTGACCCACATTGCCCTCAGTGAAATCGAATTGTGTTACTCTTTTTAGGTTCTAAAATAAAACGATGCAAAGTTTTAACCTCTTACCATCCGCCTGAACCAAGCTCATTTTTTCAATGTCAGCTTTACCTAAAACTAAATCTTGACTGTTGCTTATGGTTCAGGTGGGGGTTAAGAGGTTCAGTCTAACCTATAGAACAATGCTTACCTGGTCCACATTTGTGCTCTTTATTATTCTAGATTACAAGTGGTGGCTTGGTGAGGTCATTTGATTTTGAGAAGTCAATGCTTTTCTTTCAGAGAATCCACTGCAGGATCACAGACTGAGGACTTTCTAACAAGAGGAGCACAGGGTGAGTAAACTCTGCTGGAGTCAAACATCTGATGAAGACGTCACCGGTGAGTGGCTGCTGGTTTGTTGATGCCGCTGTTGATTTGCTGATGCTGTAGGGTTAGGGTCAGGGCTCGCTCTCGCTCTGCATACTTGCGTACATCCATACTATCTTTCTAACACACTTTCCTCCCTCAAACTCTCTTCTTCCTCATCATTGATGCATACACATTGTCATGAACTTTTCTGGACGAGCATCTGATGAAGACGTCACCGGTGAGTGGCTGCTGGTTTGTTGATGCCGCTGTTGATTTGCTGATGCTGTAGGGTTAGGGTCAGGGCTCGCTCTTGCTCTGCATACTTACGCACATCCATACTATCTTTCTAACACACTTTCCTCCCTCAAACTCTCTTCTTCCTCACCATTGATGCATACACATTGTCATGAACTGTCTGGACGAGCATCTGATGAAGACGTCACCGGTGAGTGGCTGTTGATTTGCTGATTGCTGTTTTGCTGATTCTGCTGTTGATTTTGCTGTTGATTTGCTGATGCTGCTGGTACGGTTAGGGCTCGCTCTTGCTCACTGCCTGCTTACGCACATCCATACTATCTTTCCGCCCTCCTTCAACCTCTCTTCTCCCCCATTATGGTTGTATTTACTTTATGTCATTAACTTTGCTGGACGAGCGTCTGATGAAGACGTCACTGGTGAGTGGCTGTTAATATTATACATCCTCTGCGAACATGCGCACATCCATATACTTTTCTCACAGACTGTCACTTTGCTACTTCTCTCCTCTACAACCTCCTTCTACATGAACACATTGACCTCATCCATTTCCATCCTTATATGTAGTGCTGCACAAAAAACTGTTGTAGCAATATTTGCCATTCAATTTAAACAATGTGTATGTCCTTTGAAATGTGGGGGGTAAGAGGTTAAATCTATAGAAAAATGCTTCCCTGGTCCATATTTGTGCTCTTTGTTGTTCTAGATTACGAGTGGCGGCTTGGTGAGGTCTGGAGTCATGTGATTTTGAGAAGTCAATGCTTCTCTGTCAATCCAGCGCTGGATCACGGACTAAGGACTTTGACAAGAGGAGCACAGGGTGAGTAAACTCTGCTGGAGTCAAACATCTGATGAAGACGTCACCGGTGAGTGGCTGCCGGTTTGCTGGTTTGCTCGTGCTGCTGTTGATTTGCTGATGCTGCTGGTAGGATTAGGGCTCACTCTTGCTCCCTGCATACTTACACACATCCATACAATCTAACACACACTGTCACTTTCTGCCCTCCTATTCCCTCCTTTCACCTCTCTTCTCCCCATTATGGATGTATATACTTTGTCATCAACTTTGCTGGACGAGCGTCTGATGAAGACGTCCCTGGTGAGTGACTACGTTAATATTATACATCCTCTGCAAACATACGCACATCCATATACCTGTACCCCAGACTCTGTCACTTTGCTACTTCTCTCCTCTACAACCTCCTTCTACATGAACACATTGACCTCATCCATTTCCATCCATAGATGTAGCGCTGCACAATATTACAATTTATGTTTTCAGCTAATTGATGAGACAAATATTAGGAAAACGTTTTGTTTTGCGCCAGGGAAATAAAATAAATACATGTGTCCATCTTCAGTAATGTTGCGATAGATTGTGGCTTCTCGCGATTGAGAGATTACAACGAATTCTCCGTTAAATGTTTTGCAATACATTGTGCAGCCCTACATTCATCCATGATTCACCGATGCTTGTGTTGATTTACTCATGCTGGTGTAGAGTTGCTAATGTTCATGTTTGCTGTAGTGTTGAGTTGCTAATGTTCATGTTTTTTGCTGTGGTGTAGAGTTGCTAATGTTCATGTTTTTTGCTGTGGTGTAGAGTTGCTAATGTTCATGTTTTTTGCTGTGGTGTAGAGTTGCTAATGTTCATGTTTTTTGCTGTGGCGTTGAGGGAAAGTGTGTTGCCAGTGTGGGCTGTAGTCTTTGAACTTTAGGGGCAGTGTTATAGTTTGATTTATGTAGATAATAAATCGTAGGACACAGTCTGATGTTTCAGACATTTTTCTTTTTCATCAAAAACATAGTATTTGGCCATTAAAATGTTCTTTCTGCTCTGGATAAATCCAGAAACCCCCAGGCAGCACTGACAAAGGTAAACAGCTCTGCCTACATCTCTGGGAAACACCTCCTTAGGCGCATTTTTAAAATTTTGAATGTGGGCGGAGTAAAAGTTGGATTATACTTGACGCGTCCGCAAGGTCCGTGTGGAAAAATGTTGTCATTTTCTCAGACACGCCCCTTTCTAACTATGCGGAGTCTGCGGACGCTTAACGCAGAAAACAATGGCTGAGGACAACAAGAATACTTACTTGAACTGTGCGCTAAGTCCCAACCGCCAAACAGAGTATGAAAGGCCACGAGCGTCTGTGCGTCTAAACTAAAGAAGTATAATGAGACCTTAAAGCTCTAGTTTCTGGGGGTTCTTTAAACTAAATATGAAAGCTGCCCACAGCCATGTGTTTTTAGTTGTTTTTGTCAGTAAGTGGGAGTAGTGAACCCTGCTCTCCTCATCCCCTCAACACTGCTCTGATCATAGATTCAATGACATATGGAAATCTCATTAATCTTGTGTAAAACACATAATTATCAACATAAATGAGATCTGTAGCAAAGTAAACATTTTGTGACACATTTATTTGCTAAACTACAACTTGCAATCTTTGTAATCGCTATGAGAAAAAATAACGGCTTCCTGTAGATTTTGGATTTTTAAACAAACGACATTTCATGAGGATTTCAGCTGCATCAGAGCAGGTTTGTCACATGTTTCTTTTGTAAAATTCTGCGAAACTTCGTGTTAGCCGCTAATGCTAAAGTCTGACTGTGTTAGCCGATGATGCTGAAGTCTGACTGTGTTAGCCGATGATGCTAAAGTCTGACTGTGTTAGCCGATGATGCTAAAGTCTGACTGTGTTAGCCGATGATGCTAAAGTCTGACTGTGTTAGCCGCTAATGCTAAAGTCTGACTGTGTTAGCCGCTAATTCTAAAGTCTGACTGTGTTAGCCGATGATGCTAAAGTCTGACTGTGTTAGCCGATGATGCTAAAGTCTGACTGTGTTAGCCGATGATGCTAAAGTCTGACTGTGTTAGCCGATGATGCTAAAGTCTGACTGTGTTAGCCCGCTAATGGAGGAAGAGGAAGCACGAGGTGGGGAAGCTGACTAGTGCAGGACACCACGCTCGGAGACGGGGAAGGGCCCAGGAGGCGATGCACTGTTTCAAAAGATCAGAGGAGACAGAGAGCAGCCAGCCAGGTTTCTTCCAAGTGCTACAGTTTCCCCGATCTCCAAGGTCATGCGGGTAAGTACTACACAGCGTGGCAGCTCAGGACTGACAGCTAAAAAATATTTCATTGTACGCTTATACAATGACAAAGCACTTACTTACCTCATTCTCCGTGAACCACTAATGCTACACTCGGCCTGTGTGAGCCGCTTGGTGACGTCTGAAGTCATGTGATTTTGAGAAGTAAATATTTTCTTTCAGAGAATCAAACGCTGCATCACAGATTGAGAACTTTCTAACAAGAGGAGCACAGGGTGAGTAAACTCTGCTGGAGTTAAACATCTGATGAAGACGTCAACGGTGAGTTACTGCTGGTTTGTTGATTCCGCTGTTGATTTTGCCGATGCTGCTGGTAGGGTGAGCGCTCGCTCTTGCTCTCTGCATACTTACACACATCCATACTATCTTTCACTCTGTCACTTTCCGCCCTCCAACTCTCTCCTTTCCCCTCTTCTCCCCATTATGGCTGTATATACTTTGTCGTCATACTATGTCATCAACAAGCATCATCATACGCACATCCATTTACTTTTCTCACAGTCACTTTGCTATCTCTCTCTTCGACAAACTCTACCTCCATCTACATAAACAAATTGACCTCATCCATTTCCATCCATCGATGCAGCGCTGCACAATATTACAAAAGTTTATGAGTCATTTGTTTTTCAGCTAATTGATGAGGCAAATATTAGGAAAACTTTTTGTTTAACACGGTGAAAGTAAATAAATGTGTCCATCTTCAGTAGTTTTGCAAGCGATTGTGGCTTCTTGCAATTGAGAGATTACAACAACAAATTCTGCGATTATATTTTTTGCAATACATTGTGCAGCCCTACATTCATCCATGATTCACTGATGCTTGTGTTATTTTGCTCATGCCGGTGTTGAGTTTCTAATGTACATGTTTCGTGTTGTGTTGAGTCGCTAATGCTACACTCGGTCTGTGAGCCGCTATTGCTACACTCGGTCTGTGAGCCGCTATTGCTACACTCGGTCTGTGAGCCGCTATTGCTACACTCGGTCTGTGAGCCACTATTGCTACATTCGGTCTGTGAGTCACTAATGCTACACTCGGTCTGTGAGCCGCTATTGCTACACTCGGTCTGTGAGCCACTATTGCTACATTCGGTCTGTGAGTCACTAATGCTACACTCGGTCTGTGAGCCGCTATTGCTACACTCGGTCTGTGAGCCACTATTGCTACATTCGGTCTGTGAGTCACTAATGCTACACTCGGTCTGTGAGCCGCTACTGCTACACTCGGTCTGTGAGCCACTAATGCTACACTCGGTCTGTGAGCCGCTAATGCTACACTTGGTCTGCGAGCCGCTACTGCTACACTCGGTCTGTGAGCCACTAATGCTACACTTGGTCTGTGAGCCGCTACTGCCACACTCGGTCTGTGAGCCGCTAATGCTACACTTGGTCTGTGAGCCGCTACTGCTACACTCGGTCTGTGAGCCACTAATGCTACACTTGGTCTGTGAGCCGCTACTGCTACACTCGGTCTGTGAGCCACTAATGCTACACTTGGTCTGTGAGCCGCTACTGCTACACTCGGTCTGTGAGCCGCTATTGCTACACTCGGTCTGTGAGTCACTATTGCTACACTCGGTCTGTGAGCCACTAATGCTACACTCGGTCTGTGAGCCGCTATTGCTACACTCGGTCTGTGAGTCACTATTGCTACACTCGGTCTGTGAGCCACTAATGCTACACTTGGTCTGCGAGCCGCTACTGCTACACTCGGTCTGTGAGCCACTAATGCTACACTTGGTCTGTGAGCCGCTATTGCTACACTCGGTCTGCGAGCCGCTATTGCTACACTCGGTCTGCGAGCCGCTATTGCTACACTCGGTCTGTGAGTCACTATTGCTACACTCGGTCTGTGAGTCACTATTGCTACACTCGGTCTGTGAGCCGCTATTGCTACACTCGGTCTGCGAGCCGCTATTGCTACACTCGGTCTGTGAGCCGCTACTGCTACACTCGGTCTGTGAGCCACTAATGCTACACTTGGTCTGTGAGCCGCTATTGCTACACTCGGTCTGTGAGCCGCTATTGCTACACTCGGTCTGCGAGCCGCTAATGCTACACTCGGTCTGTGAGCCGCTAATGCTACACTCGGTCTGTGAGTCGCTATTGCTACACTCGGTCTGTGAGTCACTATTGCTACACTCGGTCTGTGAGTCGCTATTGCTACACTCTGTCTGCGAGCCGCTATTGCTACACTCGGTCTGCGTGACTCACTAATACTACGCTCGATGTGTGAGTCACTATTGCTACACTCGGTCTGTGAGTCACTAATGCTACACTCGGCCTGCACGAGTCGCTAATGCTACACTCGGTCTGTGAGCCGCTAATGCTACACTCGGTCTGTGAGCCGCTATTGCTACATTCGGTCTGTGAGCCGCTAATGCTACACTCGGTCTGTGAGCCGCTAATGCTACACTCGGTCTGTGAGCCGCTAATGCTACACTCGGTCTGTTTGAGTCGCTAATGCTACACTCGGCCTGCGAGCCGCTAATGCTACACTCGGCCTGCGAGCCGCTAATCCTACACTTGGTCTACGAGCCGCTAATGCGAAACGAAGTATGTTTGAGCTATTGCTACAGCTAGACTTGGTCTGTTCATGTTGTTTGTGGTTTTGAGCCGCTAATGCCACACTCGGTCTGCCTGAGTCGCTAATCCTACACTCGGTCTGCGAGCCGCTAATGCTACACTTGGTCTGCGAGCCGCTAATGCGAAACGCTGTGTGTTTGAGCTATTGCCACACTCGGTCTGTTCATGTCGGTTGATGTTTTGAGTCGCTAATGCTACACTTGGTCTGTGAGCTGCTAATGCCACACTTGGTCTGTGAGCCACTATCAATCAATCAATCAACCTTTATTTGTATAGCGCTTTACAACAGCACCCGCTGAACCAAAGTGCTTTCCATAAGTGCAATATAATAAAAACAATTTTAGCCCAAAATATTTAAGAAAATACGTATAAATTACACATGTGCAATTAGCAGTCAAAAGCGGCTTTAAACAAGTAAGTTTTCAGCCTCGCTTTAAACAGTGTCAGGTCAGTGATGGCTCGTAACTCAACAGGCAGAGAGTTCCAGAGCCTCGGACCAGCCACTGAGAAGGAACGATCACCCCACTGCTTACTTTAGGTCCTGGACCTCCAGCAGGTGTTGTCCTGCAGACGCAGCCTCTACTGGGCTGATGTGCAACAAGCAGGTCACATAAATAAGAAGGTGCAAGTCCATACAGTGCTTTAAAAACAAACATTAAAAGTTTAAAATTAACCCTCGCATGTACTGGGAGCCAGTGTAAGGAGTGCAGCGCTGGAGTGATGTGACTGGACCGGCGAGTGTTTGTGAGCAGCCGAGCTGCAGCGTTTTGCACCAGTTGCAGCCGGTTTAAAGTGCACTTGTTCACCCCCACATAAAGTGCATTACAATAGTCAATACGGGAGCTAATAAAAGCGTGCATAGCCTTCTCTAAGTCATCCTGACCGAGGAAAGGTTTAACCTTGGCCAGGAGACGGAGCTGAAAAAAGCTTGTCCGAACAACAGTGTCCATCTGTTTGTTGAATTTCAGTTGGTCGTCGAACTGAACCCCTAAATTTCTAACCACTGTTTTAGAGAAAGGGGCAAGGGTTCCCAGGTCCAACACCGAGTCCATAAATTTGGGTCCAAACAAGCTATTGCTGCAGCTACACTCGGTCTGTTCATGTCGTTTGATGTTTTGAGTCGCTATTGCTACACTCGGTCTCTGAGCCGCTAATGCTACACTCGGTCTGCCTGAGCTGCTATTGCTACACTCGGTCTGCGTGACTCACTAATACTACACACGATGTGTGAGCCGCTAATGCTACACTTGTTCTGTGAGTTACATGAGTCTATCACAGTCTGCACCTTTTCAGACCCGTCCGAGCCTTCCAGGACACTCTAAGGTGAGTCTGTTCAAGCCCACCATCTACCGCACAGCCAAAGGTGAGTCTGTTCAAGCCCAAAATGTCCTGCTTGACTGAAGGTGAGTCTGTTAAAGCCCAAAACGTCCTGCTTGACTAAAGGTGAGTCTGTTAAAGCCCAAAACGTCCTGCTTGACTAAAGGTGAGTCTGTTAAAGCCCAAAACGTCCTGCTTGACTAAAGGTGAGTCTGTTAAAGCCCAAAACGTATTGTCCAACTAAAGGTAAGTCTGTTAAAGCCCACCATCTACTGCACAGCCAAAGGTGAGTCTGTTAAAGCATCTACCAAAGGTGATTCTGGTTAAGCCCAACACCTGCTGCACAACTAAAGGTGATTCTGTTAAAGCCTAAAACGTCCTGCTTGACTGAAGGTGAGTCTGTTCAAGCCCAAAACGTCCTGCTTGACTGAAGGTGAGTCTGTTCAAGCCCAAAACGTCCTGCTTGACTGAAGGTGAGTCTGTTCAAGCCCAAAACGTCCTGCTTGACTGAAGGTGAGTCTGTTCAAGCCCAAAACGTCCTGCTTGACTGAAGGTGAGTCTGTTCAAGCCCATCATCTACCGCACGGCCAAAGGTGAGTCTGTACAAGCCCAAAACATCCTGCTTGACTGAAGGTGACTCTGTTCAAGCCCACATCTACCGCACAGCCACAGGTGAGTCTATACAAGCCCAAAACATCCTGCTTGACTGAATGCGAGTCTGTTAGAGCCCAACACCCACTGCACAACTGAAGGTGAGTCTGTACAAGACCAAAACGTCCTGCTTGACTAAAGGTGAGTCTGTTAGAGCCCAACACCTACTGCACAACTGAAGGTGAGTCTGTTCAAGCCCAAAACGTCCTGCTTGACTAAAGGTGAGTCTGCTCAAGCCCAAAACGTATTGCACAATTAAGGGTAAGTCTGTTAAAGCCCAACACCTACTGGACTAACAAAGTTGAACCTGTTTGAGCCTTCTGGACCACCTTTTGGACCTCTTAAAGGTGAGACCTGCCGGTTCTGAGCGAGGTGCCCAGATGCTACTGCTCCATGCTTAATATGCTGTTTTTGTGTTCCCCAGGGCCCTGCTGGCGCTGCTGTTGCTCTGATGGGGGTGGTCGCTCTCACCTTCATATAAACCGAACGAGAGTCACAGGTTGGTTAACCCTGGTTCTAGTGTCACAATACATTTCAGTACCACAGCAAAAACAAATAATTGCTATAGTTAACCCTCCACTGTATTATCGACATTGTACACTGCCAAAAAGTTAGAATGACTGAAGTTAAGATTTATCCTTCATTTGAGTTGTTTTTAAGTGGTAAATAAATGGTCATGTTTATACACTGCGTTCCAAATTATTATGCAAATGACATTTTTCTAAGATTTTCTAAATTGTCAACTCAAATGAGAGTCAGCATAATTTTCAAGTCTTTATCTGGTAGAGGATCATTTAAATGTGGTGGACAAAACCTCCCAGTGATAACAGTATTTTTTTCAAAAATAAATATAGTAAAAACCTCAAAATCCATTGTTCCAAATTATTACGCAACTCATCGTTTCAATACATTTTAAAGCTTGTAATTAACTGAAAATGGTCATTTGTTGAATGTGCAGCATTAGGAGGTCATACTTACTGAAATCAAAAGCTATTTCAATCAAAAAAATATTAACAGGTAAAGTTATATTTTACCACAGGAGCCCTTGTGTGAAGCAGCTTCAAAATTCTTAAATCCATTAAACTTGTGAGTTTTTGGACAGTTTCTGCTTGGATTTCTTTGCAGGATGTTAGAATAACCTCCCAGAGCTGCTGTTTGGATGAAAACTGCCTCCCACCCTCATAGAAGTTTTTCTTGTTGAGGCTCCAAAGGTTCTCAATAGGGCTGAGGTCAGGGGAGGAGGGGGTCCACATCATGAGTGTCTCTCCTTTTATGCCCATAGCAGCCAGTGATGCAGAGGTTTTCTTTGCAGTATGACATGGGGCGTTGTCATGCACCATGACAACGCACCATGTGCACCATGTGCACCATGTGCGTTGTCATGCACCATCGGGAAAGCACGGCTCTTCTTTTTGTAGCATAGAAGACAGTTGTCAGTCAGAAACTCCACATATTTTTCAAAGGTAATTTTCACACCTTCAGGGAGCCTAAAAGGGCCTAAAGGGGCCGATCAGCTCTCTCCCCATGATTCTGGCCCAAAACATGACTCCGTCCCCTCCTTACTGACGTCACAGCCTTGTTGGGACATGTGGCCATTCACCTCCATCCACCACTCCATCCATCTGACCATCCAGGGTCACACGGCCTCATCAGTGAACAAGACTGTTTGAAAATGAGTCTCATGTATTTCTGAGCCACTGCAGCCGTTTCTGCTTCAGCTTCAATGAACAGTTTAGGGGAGGCCGGATAGAAGGTTTATGCACAACTGCAGCCTCTGGAGGGTCCGACAGCTTGATGTTTGGGGGACTCCAGAGGCACCAGCAGCTTCAAATACCTGTATACCTTGTAGCTGCTGTTCTATTCATCTAATGTGTTTGTCTGGCAGAAACCGTCCATATTGTGCCATTATCTGCACAAACCCGAGTGTGTCTGAATCATCCACAAATCTCTTATCAGTTCGATGATTACACTTAATCTTTCATGAAATATCAAAGGTTTTCACACCTAGACCAAGACATTCAACTATTTCACGCTTTTCATCAGCAGAGAGGTCCTTTTTCTTTCCCATATTGCTTGAAAATGATGATCTGCTTAATAAAGTGGAACATCCTTTTTCAGTAGTTTTTCCCTTAACTGGGCTTAACCTGAAAACTGATCATCCCAGGTCTCTGAGATTAATGTCAGTGACTCATAGAGCCCCAAGACACGACACCATCCATGAGTTTCATATTATTTTTTTATTTTTTTTACCTTTTTGACACAAAAATCCAATTTGCATAATAATTTGGAACGCAGTGTAGAGTCTTTCTACCTGCTTTCAGCACTCAAAGTGCTTAACATCAAGGAGCCAGTCTCCCATTCACTCACTCTTTCATACACCGGTGTAGGCAGACACTGGAGGCGAGGAGGGTGAAGTGTCTTGCCCAAGGACAAAGCAGCGGCGGTGTGTACCTGCGGTATTCGAACCGCCGATCCTCTGATCACAAGACGACCCGCTCTACTCTCTGCGCCACCGTTTCCCCCTTTTGCTTCAAAGGTATTTAAAACGAAGGGGGGCGGGGCATCTTATTTCATGTAAATTTACATTTATTTGTGAAATTAGATCCCTGGACCCTGATCATAGGGCTCATATCGAGACATGATGATTCTGTTGACAGAGCGGTGGATCGGCTGGTGTCCTTATGCAGCGGAAATGACCTGGAGCTGATGATTGTGAACTTCAGGAAGGTCAATCGTCTTCGGCCTCACCCTGATGGACTCCCCCATCTTCACTGTGGACGTCCTTTGTGCCCTGAGCGCCACCATAACCCTGGTCCTCAAATGGGAGCCGACCATCAGCTCCCTCAGCAGCAGCTCTCTGTACAGCCGTCAGAGTCCATCCTCATCTCCATCGCTGTGTGGTGCAGAACATTGTGCGTGCAGTCTGGTGGCTGCAGGCTCCCCCCCCCCCCCGTCTCGGATCACCGCTGGCCCTTCCCACCCTGGACACTGTTTGACCCTCTCCCCCATGGTCCAGAAGAACCTCCCGCCTCATTCAAAGCTTTTCCCCCTCTATCAGACTCATGAACACCAAATAGCCCCTTACCGCCCATTTGCAAGGACATATTTGTACCACAGTGGTCCCTCGCTATAACGCAGTTCACTTTTCGTGGCCTCGCTGTTTGGTGGATTTATTTTAAGTAAAGTTTTGGATGCTTTTTTATAGTGTATGACGGCCATATGTGTGTTCTGTGACCTGATTGGCTAATCGCAGTGAAAAACCTGGTCTTTAACCTACAAAGAAATCCAGGAATGAGGTTTACCATTTTGGATTGCTCAGATTTTATGCTAAAAGACCTTGCATAGTCTTTCTTTTTTTAACAGCCTGCCTCTGTGGTTGTGTTATCTGTTTCATTTTACACCTTTGCACTGAAGCAAATAGTAAAACCTTTCACTGTCAAAAGCAATAAAATGTTTTCTGATTCTGAACTCTGGAGCCGTGATATCATTCCTGATTCTGTCCACGTGAAGCAATAATTGGCCCAAACAGCCCTCACATATTTTTTTATTTGAACTACTTTCATAAATAACGTTTGTACAATTTAAGTGCCGACAAAGAGGGAGCTGACCAAAATGCCTTGACTATCTTCGTCTTGTGTTTATAAAGTCACATCTAACCAAATGCGGTCACAGCTGCATCAACACAGAGCGAACACCAGAGGGCAGCAGGTTTCTCTCTACAACCTTGGTAACTTTTTGTTTGGATTAAAAGTAATTTCCTCTCCTCTCCTCTTTAGCACTATATTTCCTGCCACGAAATCTAAATAACGGACAGAGCCAGGTTTAAATGTTTAGTTTGTGAATAAACTCTTCACTGGTGAAAAAAATCTAATATAAATGTATATTTTTGAGTTCACAGTTCAATAAATCTGTCAGGAATCAGATCTGTAAAAGTCTTTGTGGGTAAAAACCTTCCTAATGTAGTGGAGTCTTATGGAGCGACTAAAGGCCAGATGTTGTTAAAGTTTAGTCCCTGTGTATATTTCTCCGGTTCTCCCACAGAAATGACCGTGCTGTTAAGGAGTAAACTCTGGCGTGTTCCTATGACGTGTGTGGTGTTGCAGAGGCGCTGGACGGCTTCGACGTGTGGCCGATCATCTTCTCGACATCCTCCATGATATCGACTCGCAGCACCGGCAGGTCTGACCTCGGTCCCTCTGTCGTTACCAGGGAAACCGCAGCGACCAAAGCTGAAGAAGCCTCAGAAGAAAAAAGTGGATTTGAGAAATCCGTAAAAAAGTCAGAGACGAGACCGCATCTCCAAAACCGGGACACGGGCGAAAACCGTGCCGTTCCGGACCCGAGTCTTAGGGTTTACAACTTACAGATTACAGTGATTGTGATGGAGAATCAGCACAAACGGTGTCGGCAATGAGCTAGCTTACCGGTACGATAGCATTGATGTTTATATTGCATTTTTAATTTGGTAAGTGAGCTATAATTAAGTATAAAATGTGCTCTGCTTGTAGAGTGTTTAAAGTCTGGTTGCAAATCATCTCTTACTCTTTTCTTTGTGGATCTGATGACTCCTCCACCAGATTCATTCAAACTTTCTATGTATGTTATCGTTATTTTTCCCAGTTGTGAGTAACAATAATGTTGATATTCCTGATATTTGATATCTGTCTCGTTAGAAAAGTACTTGATATTTCCGAATCAAGTGCTGACAAAACAGCACTGCTTCAAAACCGCAGGAGATAATGTTCCCGTCTGGTACTTATTCTCTTTGTTTAGATTTGATTTATTTTCGGGTTTATTGGTGTGAAGCACAAGATGACATGATATTTATAATGTTTGATATGTATTAGAGCTGCAACAACTGATCAATTTCTCATGTGGATTAATAAAATGATTTAACTCTGATACATTCAATTGATGCTTGCCCAAACTGCAGCTGATTGTAACACGGAAAACATTTGAAAAGTGATTACTGTATGCCCCTATGGACGCAAAACATCTGCACTATACTCAAGATTTGTTATCATTTATCTTATATTATTGCATTTTTAGCCCCTTGAGAAGAAAAAAAACTTAAGATGAACCTAATGAGCCTGTTGAACAGATGAGGCAACCTGTAAACTCTGCTTTTGTAGACTGAGGGTTCTGGTGTTTAGGAACACACCAACAATCCGAGGCCATGGACTTTGTGGGGTCCAAAATTCTGCATGGGCCACACACAAAAAACCCACTAAAATGCAGAAATATCCAAAAGGCCAAAATACAAAACCATTGGAGAATGTGCAGCCAAGGAGGAGCCCACAGTTGGGTGATGCTTCAGTTGTCTTCAGTCTCTCATGATGTAGACCTGCTGTGGTTCTTGCAGATGACCCCTTTAAGATGCAAAAACGGAAAATGTCGGTGTGTAAACAAAGATGGTCTTCACAAGTATTAGAAAGTAGTATTAGAAATTAGAAACGGACCCGGCAAGTGCTTAAAAAAACAGCGTGCAGTGAACATTTTGCAATTCAGGTAAAGTTAAGTGATACTTGTGATAAGCATTTTTTTTACCCATCGCCAGATTTTTTTTCATGACTATAGAACCACTGGAAAGCATTGACCCCGCAAAAGAAGAACCGTGTGTGGAGCTAGGTAGTAGAAAGAATGGTAAGGTCATTGGTTTAACCTCAGCATTTGTTTTAAGGATGTTGGGAATGTTACACAACGACGCCACCAAGTGGTCAATCTCAGATTTGGACCAAAAATATAACTACAATATTAAGTTCAGACAGAATTGTAAATTGATGACAGACATTTGTTCCATTGTAAATATATAAAAGTTTATATATTTTTAACATTTGTTTAGTTAAAACAGTCTTAGCGGTGACTCGACTCGCGTCATGTTTCCGCAGGTTTCTCCCTTCAGTCCAGTTAACAAAGTGAACACGGAGTTGAATAAGATTAAACTGAGCCAAACAAAATTAAACTGAGCATAATTCAGAGTCAACTAAATTAAACAAAACTGAAAAGGGCAACATCATAAAACAATGCAGATGCTTTTTTTTTCTTCTTCACAAATTACTAATTTTACAACAAACTCTTATGGGGCAATGATAATGTTACCCTACATAAGGAAGGAAAGAGGAAATAAGCACATTCTTTACTGTGCTTGTTTGCTAGGCCGTCTAAATACTGTCTAATCAGACTGTTACGAGTGCCTGGTGCTGGGGAGGGATTTTTTGTTTTATTTTCTCACCTTCATGAGTTCTGATCTTTTATTTTTCTTCCGAACTGCAGGTCAGGACGACCAAGCCTGAAAGAATGAGGACCAGATACAACAGTAGCAATACCATACGTTTTACTGTTTATGTTGAAAACATTATTATCAAATATTTGTATCTTTGCATAATCTAATCCAGATTATGTATGAAAACTGCTCAGACATCCTTGAACCTTTATAACAGCATTTACACAGGCAGCAGCAAGTCAGATTTAGTAAGTGCTTTATTTGTACAATTGCACAACAATAACAAAACACAAATACTTTCTAATGCCATTTATATGCCTCTTTGAATAAGCAGAGGAATTATGGGGGGAAAGAAAATGTGTTATATTTACATTCCAGAATGTAAAATACTGTCAACTATTTAGTTGCTGCTGATGAGACACAATATTTCAGAATAAAATGTTAAACCACAGTCGTATTTTCTGAGGCAGGACAGACATCGGGCCTTCAGAGCTTAAAACTGGAAACATTTTTAATTTGCTGAGTTTAGAGAAGGAGTGTATGCAGACGTTAGTGTCAGCGTCATAAAAAGTCACCTTACGTTTGTTACATTCCAGATGAATCTTTATCCTCCGGGGACTCGACTTTGATTTCACTACAGTCTCCTTTTTGCGCATGTGAATAACTTCGTATTATCCATTGTCAAAAAATATTGGCCAAAATCCGACATCAGGATCAACATCATCATAATCTTTGATTTGGAACAGGGCCTCTGTGACCACACCCAGTCCCCAGCTGTTACTGTTTTCAACATCAATTTCCCAAATATGAGAGCCTGAATTAAAGCCCTCATAACCGCGAACTAGTGGTACATCATTCCTAATTCTTTCTGGGTTCTGAGGAAGCTGACGTTCCAAGTGCACTTATGTCCACTTATGGAAGTACTACTTACTTTATAGATCTGAAATGCTGTTCTGCTTCAGCGTACACCTAAAAACCCTCTAAAAATCTGAACCAGTAGTATTGTAGAATGAGTATTAGCATCTCTTGACTTGGGGCGTAGAAGGCTGTGCACAGAGGACAAGTTGAATCTAAGGGCTCTCCACAAAGACGACCTCTTTCTCCCCTCGCTCAAAGCCATCTCTTCCTCAAGGCGGTTTGAGAGACACTAAACCTTTGTCTAATTGAGGCAAGGAAAAAAAAAAACACGCTCTCATGTTTCCCCCCTCACATTGACAGGCATATATATAGTTGACGAACCCCAACTTCCTCCTCTCAATACTGCAATTCTTGAAGTGTGAAGTCTCCACCAGAGCCTGAATCCTTCTGACAGAGCCGGGTTCAGGGGTCACGCTTGTTGTTGTTGTCGGTCAGAGGAACGGCCTGTGAAATCGGACCCTCACGCCCCGCTGAGCCCCGCAGCAGAAGGAGAATCAGCACTGGGCTGACCACTCACGACGCAATCAGACCCCAGAGCGGCATGGGAGGGGTATGGATTAGCGGCCGGTCTAGACCTGGATTTAGTTCTGAGTTTATTGACCATAGTGCAGTCTAAGTTTGGGTCCTTAGTTTCCTCATATAACTTTCTATTCTGTGAAATGCCTTAGCTTGCATTTCTGTGTTATAGAAGTGTTCACTTTCATTAAATTTGCATAAAGAGCATAGATTAGCATATTTTAAAACACAGTGGTTCAGTCATTAGTTTAGACTAGCCTTTCTCGAAGTCCTGTGTGTCGCGGCCCAGTTATGGATCTTAAAAGGCCCCCAACAATACGAATTAACTCTGTCAAAAGATACGTAATGTTTTTTCTCATAAATTTCTAATTAAAGGATCTATATCATGCTATTTTAGCCATTCCAAAGCTAAGTATAGGCATTTATATGATATATTGTACCTCTACCATTATGGAGCACTCATTTTTGTGATAAATATAAGTGTTTTCTGGAGGTATTTTTCGAACCCGGAAGACACAATGCTTCGATTCAGTTAACTCCGCCCCCTCTCTCCACACATACTTTACCGTAATATAAATAAACAGAGGTCACGTGCGGAAACTGTGCATGTAGCCTATAAGTGAAGTTACTTCACAATGCAGATATACAGAGTTGACATCTGCAACACAGCTTCATAAATGGCTAACACACACACAAACACACAAGCTAATATGCTAACACACACAAGCTAACACGCGCTTGGATTGACTCTCCCTCTGGTCCATCGCCGTTTACATTGTGGGACTCGCGTTGGTTTTAAAAGTTAATCCACTTTGATTCTGGCGAAGGTTCCCCAAACATCCATCAGTGACAGTCACAGAAAAACAATATTTTGGTGAAAGTCGCTGAATCCCGGAGAAGAAAACAGCTTCAGAGAGCGGTCTCTTCTTGAAAAAGGTTGAATAAACTCCTCGTCCTCGTAGCCAAACGCGCTTCTTTTTCTCTGTGACATGATCATTAGGTAAGAATAAAAAACATGTGTGTCCAGAGTAGCTCAAGCTCCATCTTCAGCTGCAGCGCAAACATGACTGATCTGTTCAGACGCTCAGGGAGGTGTTTGTTTTGGCCTGGAAGCACCTCGGGCACAGCCTTTTTATTTTTTTAATTATTATTTTTTCCTTTGTTTCTCTCTTACGACAGAAATAATGAAAAAGCTGTATTACACATTAAAATCAGGCTGTAAGACATTACATTACAGACGTCGAGCACTTCCGTTCCGCTGTGACGACACAACTGAACAGGTCAGTCGTTCACCAGGAGAGGGCGGAGCCTCAGAGAGCAGGAGGGCGGAGCCTTAGAGAGCAGGAGGGCGGAGCCTCAGAGAGCAGGAGGGCGGAGCCTCAGAGAGCAGGAGGGCGGAGCCTCAGAGAGCAGGATTCAGGAGGATTACTGAGAGCTGCGTGAATGAAGCCACAAACCACTCTGGGGGTGTTTTTGATAAGGAAATAGCATAACAACATGGCTAAAAGCTCCAAAAAGTCGATTTTGCACGATATAGGACCTTTAAAACTCAAAAAATACTTTCAATCAAATCAACATTGCCCTCATGGTAAATGTTTTCAAAAGTGTCAAGATTAGTTCTGGGCATAGTTACACTTTCTTCACGATGCTTGGTTTATGATACTGATACCCGAATCAGTAAAGATTAAAAGGGTTAGATGCAAGTTGGTCATTTCATACTCACTACTGACACCTCAGGTCTTACGCGTAGCAGCAGTCTTTATATTAATAAACTCTTGCATGACGGCACTTCGGACCCAGATTAACACCTTTTCTGAGTGACAGTGCAGGATTTCAGAGGCAGTTGTGGTGAACAGGTCTGATTCTACACAATAGGACATGGCTGACACATGTAGGGGGAGGAAAATACAAAATGTGTTTAATTTTTGAACTCCGTATAATCCCTTTAAGTCAAATAAAGGAGATAAGGTGGCAGAGGTGGGAGCAAGTCACTAAATGCAAGTCTCGAGTCAAGTCCAAGTCGTGAAGGTCCAAGTCCCTATAAAGTCCTGGCATGTCACCCTCAAGTCACAAACGCCAGTGTCTGCTTTTCAACAGTACACGGTTTGGCCACCAGCGTCAAATTGGGGGCGCTGTTTCACTCCTTTCGCAAAGTTAAGGAAACACTTGGTCTTGGTGTTTATCAATCACAGCGTTGTAGCGTCAACTCCCAGTTGTCCCACTGTTATAGAAAAGGTCGCTGACATCAACAAAGGTACGTGTTAAAAATGTAGCTGTAAAAGAATTGATGCTGAACTGACACTTTCAAAACGATGGCATTGTCTTTGAGTTAACAAATGAATGAGGTAAAGTCACTGTAGATACAGGCGGTGTTGTTAACATTTTACACTGTATTGCTGTTGATTTTGTTCTACCAAAATATTTGCTATTGTTAACACTTGTTTTAATGTAGCATGTTATTTGCATAGATGTAATCAAATGCAAATGTATAGGCTACTGAAAAATAACATAAAGTAACAATTATTATTTGCAGTTATATGTGTTTCACACCTGTTTGGCCCGCGACCCACAGGCACTTTTTCATTTTGGCCCTCGGAGACAAAAAGTTTGGGCCCCCTGCTTCAAACTATGTGAACACATGCTGTGTTTGGTGAGTTGCATAAAGCCTTAACTTTTATCATTTTCAAAATGTATACACTTTTGTTAATTATTGTCACCGCTTAACACCTTCCCAGACAACAGTTGAAAATGAACTTTAAAGCTAATACTGACACATTAAAGCAGTACTAAGTAAGTCTTCCCCTAGAGGCTGGAGCGCAACTGCAGGTGTCGTAGCAAGTTACGATTTTTTAACTTATTAATTGTCTTGTAGAGTAAATACTACGCTGACAGGAGAGGCGAAGGGACAGAGGGTTACTGTGCATCCAATTACAAAATGGAAAAAAAAAAATCACTCAAACTTGGCTGTAAATACTGTTTAAAGCGACGTTAGCCTGCAGCTAGCTTTGCCCGTTAGCATGTTAGCTTCTTCTTCGTGATTCTATTAGTGTGTATTGGTGACTCCGACCCGGTGGCAGTCAAGTTGCAAACATGGTTTTCTGTCCAGAGACACCAGGGGGAGATGAAAGACCCTCCAATCATCCCATAAACACTTGTATCACCCCCACAGGGACTACGGGAAGGATTCATTAAGGTAAACAAGTTGCTTAGTGCTGCTTTAAAAAATCTAATAAACAGTGATTATAGGCTATACACTGACTATGAGTAAATGCACATAAAAGAGGCTCCATATACCCCACTTAGTCTTGGTTTAGCCTGAGTTTAAACCTGCTTTTATGTTTTTTCTCTCAGGACATTCAGTGGTCGTCCCGAGAAGCGACGGAGCACTATTGATCAGTCATGGCCGTCATGGTGCAGACAGACCAATATGGCCCCTGCGTTAAGCTCCATCAGCCGCTGAGACCAGGGCCGCTGTGAAAGTCCAGCTCTTGTTTATTGAAGCAAAAACAAAGCGGCCGTTCCGTGCTCAACTTTTAAATTGGTTTGTGGGAGTTTACGAGAGCACTTTACCGCTCTACAAACGCTGAAGTGTTTTTGTGTGATAATCTCAATTATTTCCCCCACAAGTGTCACAGTGAAATCATTGTTCTCTTCGACTTTACTTTGTTTACCAATAATGTAGTTCCCCACATAACAATGAACTTTAAAATGATCAATAAACTGTGCTGGTATTGTCCTTGGGGTTCCTCAGGGGTCAGTTCTCGGACCTGTTGACATTTGTTTACGAGAAACTCGAATAAGCTAGAGGAAAACTGGAACCCAACTCATAGAGAGCCTTTCCCCGGCTCACTTTCAGAATATTGCAATGTTTCCAAGAGGTCGTTAATTAATATTAGTCACTTATTGAGCATGAAATACTGTGGACATAATTCAGCTTTTGCCGTTTGTTTCAGTCAATTGTATTATTTTGAAAGGGCCAAAGGGGTGTTGCTGATATCTGGCATGCTCTGCTTAAGTAGTCAGTCTGTACTCAAGGTGCTTTATCTTTTTGGATACAATAATGAAGTTAAGATTAAGGTGTGCATTACTATCCTCATGTGGGAAATTGTTCTCTGTATTTGTCTCATCCTTCACAAAGGGGTGTAAATCGTGTCAGGAGCAGTGTTTTATATCTCCTCACACAAAAGGAGGATGCTCAGAATTACACCCTGCAAGAGGTCATTTATTGGCTGCTATATCCGGAAAAAAATAAAATACCAAATGCTATGTCTGAAAGGATTTTGAATGATTTTTCTACCATTTACACATGCTTGTATTTCTAAGTCATGGCACTTTTGCATTTTTACATTAGGTTAACTGGACTTGTTTTAAATGAAACAGTATTTGAAAATGATCTATTCTATAAGTTTTTAAAGCTATATACAAAACATTACTATCTTGATTGAAATCGCTGTGGAATTTGAGTAGGTTTGGACTCGTCTTTAAAGACACACCGTGTAGGATTTCCACTTATAGATAAAATTGAAATACTAGTATTTATTTATGATGGATCATTTCATCATTGGAAAAATAGTCTGCGATTTGAGACACAAGATCGGGCCCAATGTGCTCAAAGAATGAGATCAGCTGACTCTGAACATCAAATGTCCAGATTATTCATTCACTGCATATTCCAAGACGACAATGCCAGGATTACTGGGGCTCACATTGTGAAAGAGCGGTTCAGGGAGCACGAGGCATCATTTTCAAACATGGATCGGCCGCCACAGAGTCTAGATCTTTACCCCTTTGAGAATCTTTGGGATGTGCTGGAGAAGGCTTAGCACAGTGGTCACACTCGCCCATCATCAATACAAGATCTTAGTGAAAAATAAAGGCAAGTCTGGATAGAAATAAATCTTTGACCTTGCAGAAGCTTCTTGAAACAAAGCCACAGCTGCAAACAAAGCTAAAGGCGACCTAAAGACCGGCAGTTTATATAGAACGCTTTGTTGACAATCCTGTTCATGTAAGAGTTCAATGCAGAAAATCAACACAATCATTCTACATTACTGTACTGTACATTACTGCGGACCAGTGGTCATGAGGCTCCTCCCCGAAACTTTGTGAAAACATTTGGGCAAAGTCAGACTGTCCTTCTCACCTTTTCCCTGTGCGCTGCGCTCACACAATGCAGCCGGTTGTTTGAGTCCTGCAGATGAGAACAGCAGCTGCAGAGAGAGGAAGTTTGCAAACTCCCCGAACAGATGAGAAACTTTCACCGCGGACGACAATGAAGCCAGCATTTCTGATTTTGGTTTCTGCAGCGTTGACACTCACCACGGCTCAAAACTACTACCAGGGGCTCATGGATTACCTGGACAACAGGCTGTTAGCAATCGAGGTAAGAAACTGCAGGATCTCAATAGTGATTAATGGTCGTGCGCAAAGTCGAAGCATTGGCTGTGGGGATGTTCAAATCTCACAGGCATCGGCATGGATTTAAAGAGCTGTGAAAGCAGTCTGTGATGAACAATCTTGATGCCATTATCTGACTTTTCCCACAACTTTATGTGATTTACTTTTCCTTATATGCAGAACAACTTGAAAGGGATGAGGTGGAGAACAGAAAAAGGCAGTTTTACATAATATGGCTGTTTATTTTGATATTGTGTGGAGGCTTTTGATGTTGTAGAAATGCTTACAGCAACAAAACATATTCTGATCTGCCAACACTTGAGCGCAGTAACCGCTGTCATGAAAATAAATAAATAAATGGCGTTATGTGAATAAAAACAATAAAGCAGAATGCTGAAAGATTTATAGGGGAAATAGATGAAAGTTTTCAAACACATAATGCAACGCTTAATACAACAATTGAGGCTATTTGTTTAATCCAGTGGAAAGTGAGACTTATAATATATATAAAATCACTGTTGATGTTTTTAGTGCAAACATGCAAACTCCACACAGAAAAGCCCGTCTGGGGATCGAACCTGGGACCTTCTTACTGTGAAGCTCGATCGGTGACCACTGCGCCACCATGTCACTCTCTACAACCAGTTAATAGAACAATAATGTTAATTTATTCCATAAAAGTCTACTTCTTTTAAATTTGTATCATTCATTTGAGGTCAAACAACCAAGTCACTTCCTTTACTGCTGGACCAACATCAAACGTCGGTCCTTAAAGATATATATTTGATACTTTTATATTTATATTTTTTTTACTGGTACTGTTTTATGGTACCCAGTCCTAAGAGCCTTACAAAGCTTCTATCAGGGCAATTCTAAGAAGGTCTAACCTAAATGTAAGTAAATAGTGTCTAAACTGGATGTCAATCATGTCTTAAAACAGAAAACGTAAATGCATTTCTCAAGCATGAAAGAAGTAATCTCTAAATAAAACGAATAAAGTCTGAAATTGTAGACTCATCTGAAGAGGCCCAAGCACCACAGTTTGAGAAGCACAGCTGTATTTTATAGTCAGGATACGAAAACATTGCTAAACTGCATATTGCTATCGCCACGTTTGTTCTATTGTTTTTTCTTTATTAAAATGTTTGTTGAAATCATATTGTGGCCATACCGCCTTTGCTTCGCCCAATCCAGTCAGACCTTGGAAGCTCAGCAGGAAGGGTCTGGTCAGTACTTGGATGGGAGACCTTTGGGAACACCAGGAAGCCTAGTGAGTGAGTGAGTGAGCGAGTGAGCGGTTGGTGGTGGTCGGAGGGGCCGATGGCGCAGACTGGTTGCCTCGCTTCAGTCAGTCTACCCCAGGGCAGCTGGAGTTACAATAGTAGCTTACCACCACCGAGTATGGAGTGAATGAATAATGCGTCTTTGAGTGTCCAGAAAAGCACTATACAAAACTGATGCATTATTATTCATTACTATAGTAAATTTAAGGTATTTTTTGACTATTTTAACACAGGTTTTGCTGTATGCAATAATATTTCAACCTGGATAGACTCAAACAGACAAAAGCAGTGATTAGGAAGATTTATTGAAATGTTTATTAGTTTTGGCGATCAGACCCGGCGGTAACATCGATGTATGAAAGTCCGTTTGGATGAACAGCTTGTAGTTTGGGATGTTTTCCCCCGGAGCCTGGACACTGGTGGTGGTATGGACCTAACCCTAACCCGTGAAGCTGCAGCAGGTTGAAGCCGTGGATGGAAGAGGCGGAGACGGGGTGGAGGCGGGTCGCAGCGCAGCTGAGGCTGAGGTGGAGGTGTGGCCCTCTCGAGCGATCATTGGCTGGAGGTATGTGATGCTGAAAATCGTCTCCCAGGTTGAATTAACGCCTAGGCTTCATTTCTTTAACCATCTGAGGGGGTCAAAGGCTCGCTGAAGGACCCTGTCTACCCCTGATATAAAGTAAAGGGCTCACAGGCTTTATTTATCAAAGGAGGAGCTAACAAGTGCTAGCTCAAAAATAAAATACACAATTGTCGGGCCACGTTGTACTTGAAATGATGTGTATTACAGTTTCTTTGCCACAACTTTGATGTGCAAAAGAGCGAACGCTACATGAGTAAACACTGCACAAATCCCCGTCTTGCTTCTCCACGTGTGTTACTCATGCTACTGTTTAAGCAAAGGCTCGGTAAATGACCCCCTTGACGTACTGTTCTGTTCTCTCCGGAAACCAGTAAGTGTACGTTGCAGCTTTCGACGTCAGATTTAGTTTCATCCTTTGCAGCTGCTTTTACAAAACGCCGCTGCGACACAACAGTGGGTTTACAGAATCACAGTAATCACAGTAATCAAAACACCGACTGTGGAGAAGGACTTTCCCACTTTCGCATTATTATAACACGCGCCGGGTATAACATTCCCCCATTAATGCGATCTCTGGCCGCCTCATCAACTTCGCAGGGCCCTTTGGGAGAATCTCAGCGATGCACGGCGAGAGAGAGAGCGTGCTATCTCCTTCTCATGCGTTGCTCAGCTTCTGTCTGACAACATTAGCATTACTCCAGCGTTTAAGACGATGACACGCCGGTAATGGGTACAAGCGAGACCTTTGCTTGTGTGGCAAAAAAAAAAAAGCATCCAACACCCCAGCAGCCGCCTAATAGGTAAAGTTAAATTACTTTATAGCAAAGAGCTCAAGGCGCAGAATGAAACCGACTGTTTAAGGGGATTTTAAAAGGCGTAAAGAGAGAGGAATTTGTTAGTGACTTCAAGGGGGAAATGATATCAAGTACAAGATGATGACATGCGCAGTTTCTCGTGGGAGTAATTACCTCGCAAACTAATTTAAAGAAGTCCTTTTAAGAGACTGGATTTCCTTAAAAACAGGAGCGCTCAGAATAGTTGTGCTCGAAAACTATTATCCCCGTGAAATTAATCCATGCGATATTTACAGCTGAATTGCCGCCGCGGTCCCCCCTCCAAGACGGACTTTATTTCCAATACCCAACCCTCCACTTGGGTTTTGCCAATTTAGCGGGTGATTCTCATTGAACCTGCGTTTTCATTTGACCGTGGCCCCCATGGCGTGAGAGGAGAGCAAGGGAGGGCGGCGGGAGATGAAATGGAGGAGGAGGGTGCAGAGGAAGCAGCAGTTATTACCTGTAGCTGTGCATACTCGACCCGTCAGTCAAAGGGAGATGTAGGCGCTGCTTTCAAGTTGATAGGTTTATATAACTTGTCTCTGCGTATATCGAGATTCAAGGGGTTCCGGCAGAGTCATTCCTCAGTCTGATTTGATTTGAAGAACCTCAGAGGCATCGGGAAGTGACCCCAAAGGTTGTCTAAGTTTAATGAAAAAGATTAGTACATGCATTTGTACAGTAGCCTGTTTCAGGGGTGGGCACATTGGGCCGAACCTTCACTTTCTCCAAATCCCAGTGTTGTTCATCATATCTGTCCTAATATGGGGGTTGGGGGCGTCCTGTCAGGAGTTTGGATGACAGTATTTTCAGTCTTTTTAGGACCTCTGATCTGTGTTATAATATTCCTCTGTCATCATGGGGCCAGTGGTTTGAGGCTGCAGGGCCGGATTTTGCCCCTGTGCCTGATCCACCCCTGCTGCATTTATTACCTTGTGCCAATATTTACCCTGCAGTCATTGGGTAAAACATGACAGTTTTGCCCTTGTGTGTTGAGAAACTGTAGCGATGGACAGAGTGAGGGTGGCTTCCCCCCATAGCGTTCAGCGCGGGCTAGCTGAAGCTCGGTCATGCTAGCAGTTTGGCTGGTTATTTTATTGTTTGCAGGGTAGTTTATAACAGTGGTTCTGTGGTTGGTGAGTCGGGGAAGAGCTTCTCTTTGGTCCTCATGGAGGGGAGCTGACCTTTCTGCAATACCACCCCCTGGTGGCCAGGGGCGACTCCAAAAGACACTTCCAATGGAGTCTTTACACCTCCATAGCACAGCTGAAAAGCCTGGCTCCAAAGAGTTTCTTTTTAATACAAAATACTGTGACCCCAAGGCTGGGCCACACTGTTTTTGTTTAAGCCTATGTCTTTGAATGACAGACCCTCCAGCTCTGCAGAAGCTTGAGCCGGTCCACTCGCCTTCCTGTCATTTTGTCCTTTTAAGGAACATCCGCTGTAGGAGAAGCAAGTCTCATGTTATTTTCACAGACCACATGGGTTCATTACTACGAATGGGGTGGAGTGGCTGTCCGTCTATCTCTGGTATATTATATCCATGGTCGGGACCAAAAAGTTGGTCATGGAACCATTTGGGTCGTGTGCTTTTGCCAGAAAACATTTATTTTAGTAATTATCCACTGAAATGGTGTGGGGGCGCAGGGTTTGTGCTTCACAGTTAGAGGGTCCCAGGTTCGATTCCCAGCCAGCCAGAGAAGAGACCGTGGAGTCTACAGGCCAGGTCCAGCCGACTGTAGAACAGTTTCATCCATCAGGCTGTCATGAAACCCTCCCTCCAGTGCTTCCCTCTCCATTTCCCCAGCCCTGCAAGGACACAAAACTACATTTCCATTATCTTATCCTAGTTATTTTTTTTATTAAACCATATGTCTACAATTCAGGTTAAAGTTATGTTTCCCAACAACTTTGAGATGTTAAATTGCTGTATATGAACCTTCATATAATGTACTTATGTTTCTGTTTAGGACCGAATGCAGCTGTGGCACGAGCAGTCTCGCCGATACCACTCTGAACAACAGGACTTTAAAAAGCTCAGTGTGGAGGTGATGCACGGTCTGCAGAAGGATCACCACTCTCTGTTTGAGGATGTTGCCGGGGCAGCGGGTCGAGTGGAGCGAGCAGAGAGGGAGATGGAGTACGTGGAGACTTGGACGTCGCCGCGGGCCTGTGTGCGTCCAGAGGAGAGGGTGCTGGAGCGGGGAGAGTGGAGCCTGAGAGAGGGCAGTCTACCCCCGGCAGAGCAGGGAGGCTGGGAGGAGGTGCAGACGCAGGTCTCTGGTGAGTCTCCAATAACTAAACCAAAACTAGGTATAAGCCAAAGAAAACCCCAACTTTAATTTAGGCAGTTCCGCTGCGGGTGAAGAGTTATGTAAGTTGATCTCACAACCCGGAGGTCAGCACAGTGTGAAGTACAGCTTCATCTCTTAATCTCTCACATGCACCAGGGTTTGAGAGCAGCTTATTCTGTATGTTTAAGAGCTTTTAGCATTTATTTTGTAAAGTATTGCGTTACTTATAATACTTTCATAATGACAATGACTTACATTATGGTTTTGTATAACCTGTAAGAGTTAGAATTACTTTCTCCAATTATGCATATCCAAACCTCAAAGCATATTGACAGGAGAGCTTACATATACCAGCGTGAAGCCTCATCTGAAAGTCAAGACCAAAGCCCCTAGTTGGACCGATGGCCGCTGGCTGCATGTGCTTTGTGACGACGACATCATTGCTGTAGTACCTCCATACAGCTGCTGGTCCCCCATTGGAATGCATTGCACTTTAGACACAGTAAAAATGGTAAATGGTCTCAACTTATATAGTGTTTTTCCACCTACATTAGGCACTCAAAGCGCTTTACAGCAAGGATCCACTCACCCATTCATACTCTCATTCATACACCAATGCACGCAGACACTGGGGGCAATGTGGGTGAAGTGTCTTGCCCAAGGACACAATGACAGTGTGCACTTTCAGGAGGGGGAAATCGAACCCCTGACCTTCGCGCAACTTTAAAGCAAAGCAAGACAACTTTATTTATACCGCGCATTTCGTACACAAGGCAACTCAAAGCCTGGTTTCTTATTTTCCTAAACTTTCTACAGTGAGATCTTCCTCCTGTGATAACACTGGGTCAGTTACAATAAAACAAAAACAGGCTCTCGTACTAATGAGGGCCGGACTGTTAGCTTTGGAGCAGCGCGAGCTACACGTCACGCAAGGGCGGAGTCAACAGTGAAGATCCCGCCCTTATGTCCTTTTTAGGAACATGCTTCGTCAGAGCTGGGGAGGGCCTGCCATGATTCCCCTCTTGAACGTGGTCATTGTGGTAAACGGGGAGGAGTGAGGATGAGTTTATGAATTGGACGCTAGGGGCTTTGGACACATGGATGTGTGTCTTTGTAAAAGTGCCAGAGCTGCTGTAGCTCCGGTCACATGACTCTGACTGTTTCCATCTGCAGCATGGGATTCGCACCAGTGGCTCCGCTCCAAAGTCACTGTTGGGGAAAGCTCCTGATTGGTTTGATTTCTCCAAAAAGTCAAACAACTCCGACTCTAGCGTTGACCGCTTTGGAGGCACTGGAAGCTTGTTGTTTTGTTTGTTTGTGTGCAGTGTTGTTTTTGTCAACAAAGACGATAACGATATCTTTTCGTTGACGCCCCTTTTTTTAATGACGATAATGTAACGATGACGAGTTAAAATGAGCTCTTTGGGGACGAGAACATGACGAGACGTTTACGAGTTTACGTCAATGAGACAAGACAAAGGGAGATAAAGTTTTTCGTCAGATCGCGGAGTGAGAGAACACACAGTAAACGTGACACGGGCAGCGGCGCCGTGCTGCTCATGATGCGCCCGGGCAGCGGCGCCACTGCTCATGATGCGCCCGGGCAGCGGCGCCACTGCTCATGATGCGCCCGGGCAGCGGCGCCGTGCTGCTCATGATGCGCCCGGGCAGCGGCGCCGTGCTGCTCATGATGACCCGGGCAGCGGCGCCGTGCTGCTCATGATGCGCCCGGGCAGCGGCGCCACTGCTCATGATGACCCGGGCAGCGGCGCCGTGCTGCTCATGATGACCCGGGCAGCGGCGCCGTGCTGCTCATGATGACCCGGGCAGCGGCGCCACTGCTCATGATGCGCCCGGGCAGCGGCGCCACTGCTCATGATGCGCCCGGGCAGCGGCGCCGTGCGGCTCATGATGCGCCCGGGCAGCGGCGCCGTGCTGCTCATGATGACCCGGGCAGCGGCGCCGTGCTGCTCATGATGACCCGGGCAGCGGCGCCGTGCTGCTCATGATGCGCCCGGGCAGCGGCGCCGTGCTGCTCATGATGACCCGGGCAGCGGCGCCGTGCTGCTCATGATGACCCGGGCAGCGGCGCCGTGCTGCTCATGATGACCCGGGCAGCGGCGCCGTGCTGCTCATGATGCGCCCGGGCAGCGGCGCCGTGCTGCTCATGATGACCCGGGCAGCGGCGCCGTGCTGCTCATGATGCCCCCGGGCAGCGGCGCCGTGCGGCTCATGATGCGCCCGGGCAGCGGCGCCGTGCTGCTCATGATGCGCCCGGGCAGCGGCGCCGTGCGGCTCATGATGCGCCCGGGCAGCGGCGCCGTGCTGCTCATGATGACCCGGGCAGCGGCGCCGTGCTGCTCATGATGACCCGGGCAGCGGCGCCGTGCTGCTCATGATGCCCCCGGGCAGCGGCGCCGTGCTGCTCATGATGCCCCCGGGCAGCGGCGCCGTGCTGCTCATGATGCGCCCGGGCAGCGGCGCCACTGCTCATGATGCGCCCGGGCAGCGGCGCCACTGCTCATGATGCGCCCGGGCAGCGGCGCCACTGCTCATGATGCGCCCGGGCAGCGGCGCCACTGCTCATGATGCGCCCGGGCAGCGGCGCCGTGCTGCTCATGATGACCCGGGCAGCGGCGCCGTGCTGCTCATGATGACACGGGCAGCGGCGCCGTGCGGCTCATGATGCGCCCGGGCAGCGGCGCCGTGCTGCTCATGATGCGCCCGGGCAGCGGCGCCACTGCTCATGATGCGCCCGGGCAGCGGCGCCGTGCTGCTCATGATGACCCGGGCAGCGGCGCCGTGCTGCTCATGATGACCCGGGCAGCGGCGCCGTGCTGCTCATGATGACCCGGGCAGCGGCGCCACTGCTCATGATGCGCCCGGGCAGCGGCGCCGTGCGGCTCATGATGCGCCCGGGCAGCGGCGCCGTGCTGCTCATGATGACCCGGGCAGCGGCGCCACTGCTCATGATGCGCCCGGGCAGCGGCGCCGTGCTGCTCATGATGACCCGGGCAGCGGCGCCGTGCTGCTCATGATGACCCGGGCAGCGGCGCCGTGCTGCTCATGATGCGCCCGGGCAGCGGCGCCGTGCTGCTCATGATGCGCCCGGGCAGCGGCGCCACTGCTCATGATGCGCCCGGGCAGCGGCGCCGTGCGGCTCATGATGCGCCCGGGCAGCGGCGCCGTGCTGCTCATGATGACCCGGGCAGCGGCGCCGTGCTGCTCATGATGACCCGGGCAGCGGCGCCGTGCTGCTCATGATGCGCCCGGGCAGCGGCGCCACTGCTCATGATGCGCCCGGGCAGCGGCGCCGTGCTGCTCATGATGACCCGGGCAGCGGCGCCGTGCTGCTCATGATGACCCGGGCAGCGGCGCCGTGCTGCTCATGATGACCCGGGCAGCGGCGCCGTGCTGCTCATGATGCGCCCGGGCAGCGGCGCCTCTCTCTCTCTCTCTCTCTCTCTCCCCGTGGCGTGCGGTCACTGCTCGCGTACATCCTCCTCAGAGCGTCTGACGTCCAGGTCACAGGGACTTTATTGTTTCTCAGGACAGTTTTCAACACCGTGGCGTCTGAACGCAGAGAGCACGTTGAAGTAGGCTACGTATGTGCAGACAGCGCTGTGGGTAAAAATAACAAAAAAAAACAATCTGGAACGAGGACGAGGAGAGCGGGCGCTTTTGGGAAAAGTCCTGTTCACAGTCGGCCACTTCTGCCAGTGCCTATCGTGGTGTCATCTGTTTGTCAAAAGCCAATAGAAGCTATTATTTATCACAATGTCCAAGACTTATCTAAATGAATTATAACTTCTTATAATGAAACAGACGAAAACTTGACAAAAACCTTTTAATTTTCACCCGACTAAAACGTGACTAAAACGATCACATTTTGAAATGACTAAAATGTGACTTAACCTAAATGCATTTTCATCCAAAAGACTAAGACTAAAACTAAAAGGGCCAAAAGCAACACTGCTTGTGTGTTTGTTTTTTAGCTGGACCTCATGTCTGCAATAAAGGTTTGATGATGAGTATTCCAAATATATGTTTTCTGTTACTACCCCCCTTTCTACGCTAGAGTCTAGTGTATAAGTTCTCCTGTTTTTGAGCGTGTGTTTTTCTACTTGACTTTTCCAAGGCACCTGTTACATCAACCTAGGTCCTCTGGGTTTTCTGATCTGGCAACCTCATCGTCTGTGTCTGGCGCTGAAAGCCTCCAGTACATCACGTATAGGAGCAATGTGGCGCAGTGTTGAAGCATTGCAGGCTCGCTCCCCTCCGCTCTCGCCTCACGGAAAATGTGAAACAAACACGAGGCTGTTACGAGCGGTCTAATCTGCCCATCGAGCCACTGAGCAGCTTTGCTTTTCGATTGTTTTTGCACAGAGTTATTCCCTTGTTTGGTCGAGTGGAGTGCGGCATTTGTCTTTATAATCTCCGGATCCCTGGGCACATGCTGCAAAGAGCTACACTCCATCACGTACAGGGGAAATAAGGCCGTCTTGTCAGCGCTGTGCAATGCCAGCGTAACTCTGTTCCAGCACAAAGTGAAACAGACGGTGTCAATAAAGCCACTTCCGCAGTGCAATCCAACACGATCTGCTCTAATATGGTTTTAAAGATGATGTATATCCTCTTAAAGACACACTTCAGTGCAGTAATACAGAGGCATGAAAGATTGATTCCTCTTTATACAAGCTGATAATCAATTAATGCAGAAAACAAAGGACTGTGTGATATTATCCATGACATATTCAATACATGTGCGATACATCCACACGGGCCAAACTGTAGCTCAACTCGGAACTAAACATCCACCTTGCAAGATATTATCACACATGTTTAGGTCGGATGTTTCACTCAAAACAAGCAGACAAGCTTCATTCAGGGGTTCTCAACCGCGAGACAAATTTGGGGGGTCGCCAAAGCATATAGATAAAAATGTTTTAATATTATTATGATGGTGTTGCTGTTATACTAGGGTGCCATTATTTGTTCTAAATTTGATTCATTTTATTTCAGCCATTGTTTTGTCTTTGTTTTTTTAGAATTATAGAGGTAGAACAAAAATGAGTTGAATACCCAACAAAAAATGGTGGAAAAAAATCTGATGACGTGAGGTAAAAGTTCCTCTGGGTTCAGGCGGGAGTTAAGAGGTTCATGTCCCTGTTTTTACCATGGTCTGACCCAGGTGGGGGTCACGATCCTAATGAACTGTTATAATGGGGGTCACGGCTCCAAAAGGTTGAGAACCACTGGCTTAATTCAAGTGGGACAGAGAGGCTGTAAAGAATCCCCATAATTCCCTTTCATTTTTATTTATCTTAGTCATGTCATTGTTTTGTGTTGTTTCGTGAATAGCTGCATTTTCTGTTTATATGATTGAGCAGGAGCACAAAGAAGACTAATCTTATAATAGTGCCCTTTCTCCAAACACAATTCATCCAGGATAGACTCAAACAGGCAAAAGCAGTGATCAGAAAGATTATCGACATATGTATCGATATATGGATTAAAGCTTGTATGGATAGGTAGGTTAGCCTTCACACTGGTGGTGGTATGGGAGACCGGTGAAGGATGTAGCAGGGTGAAGCCATGGGTAGAAGAGGCGGTGAAGAGGTGGAGGTGGGTCGTAGCACATCTGGGAAGCGGATTAGCCATGAACGCTCTAGGCTTAAAGGAACAGGCCACCGTTTTACATACTGAGATATGTTCTTACCTGAGCTTAGACGAGCTGATGCGTACCTGTCTGGTCTTTGTACGTGCGCTCAGTCATGCACAACGACCAAAGATGTTGTTAGCATTTGGCCTCTCCCAGCATGTTCCTATAGCTCCAAACGGGGGTGAAGTTGGAAGTTACCAGGCTCTCTCATGGGCACAGAGACCAGACAGGTACGCATCAACTCGTCTAAGCTCAGGTAAGAACATATCTCAGTGTGGGAAAATGGTGGTCTGTTCCTTTAAAGCACATTAGTTACACTGGATGGCGTTGTCATGGTTTATTTAATTTAGAAAATACCACCACCACTCGTAATGCTACACTAACGCGAGCTACAACTGCTGGTTTTTCCTTCTACTGAATAATCTGCTGAAAAAAAAAACATCTATATGGACCCAATTTAGACTTGGACTTGATTTGTGTGATATAAATCAGATCACATTCTCCCAGAAAACAGATAAAAAGAGTGAAAAATTGAGTTTCCCAAACATTTAAGACCAGTTGAAAAATGGCAAAAATTCCCAGTTTGTATGTCTGTATCTTAAAAGGGACTAGATGCAAGTTAGCCATTTTATACTCACTACTGCCCCCTCAGGTCATACGTGTAACTGCACCTTATATTAATCTCGTGCATGACGGCACTTCAGACCCGAAGTAACACCTTTTTGAGCGACAGTGCAGGATTTTAGAGACAGTTGTGGTGAACAGCTCTGGGCTCATTCTACACATGAGGACATGGAGGAACATGTAGGGGGAGGAAAATACTTGATTTTAACATTTTTAAACTCTGTATAGTCCCTTTAAAAAGGCTTTCAAGACGTTCAAAATGACTGTGTTACTGCGTCAAACCGACTTACCCAAAATGCTGCAGAACCACCAGCCGTTATAAATTAAACTTGATTAAGATGAGTCTTAATGTGAGGTAAACAGCAGTGAAACATGTTCCACCAGACGGGTACGCATCAACTGGTCTAAGCTCAGGTAAGAACATATCTCAGTGGAAAAACGTTGGCCTGTTCCTTTAAACGTGGGGCTGAGGGCGATGATTGGCTGTGACGGAGGCGTGGCTCTGCACTGATAGGCTGAGGTGGAGGTGTGACCCTCACAGAGGTAGAAGACGCTGAAATGAGTCTTCCAGGCTGAAGTTTACGCCGAGGCTTCATAACAAAAAATATACTATTGACACGAAACCTTGGACAAAGATTTACACATGTTTTAATTTACTTTGCGTCTTTGTCTGAGGCGATGTTGCGACTTTGCGATGTGTTGGGGCTTCTTCTGATATGGACATTGCTTTTAACAATAATTTGGTGATAAGTAAACTGTGCAGCCTTGAGTTCAATCTTGAGTAAATTATGAATGAAATCATACAGCGACTTTGAGCAGCTGGAAAACTGAGCATTAACATTATTAGTATTTTGAGTCAATCAATACAATTCTACATAATTATTTGTCCAAAACCCGATGCTCATGGTTTGTAGTTATGCTGAGTAAGGAGTGTTTTCTGCATGAGGCGTTATATAAATGAATGAGGGTGAATCACATGCCCCTCCACTGTGCGCTCTTTTATCCTCAGTCTGTCTGTGCCGAGCAGGACACGGCACAGGAAGCTGCCCTGGGGTCAGCCGTGCTTCGTCCTCCTCATGTTTGCTCCGGTCTCCTCTCCACACACTCATCTATTGTGAACGTGTGTGAACTGACCTCAAACGAACCCCGCGGGAACACAAAGAACACATTCCAGATCGCTGCAGCGCATAATGCTCATTTTACTCCTGGACTTTCTGTTTTTCTTCTGAAAGCATATTTCCGGCTTCCAAATGTCTTGTAGTATTAGGAGTTTTTGTTTTATTTCCCTAGCAGCAAGAGTTTTCCAAAAGTACTAGGCATTTGGGCTGGGTTGAAGACGCTCTCCCTCTTCAGCTCATGGGGATCCACGGCTCAGCACGCTGGGTTTAAGCTCGGAGCCAAGTCTAGCCCACCGGCAAAGTAGCACCAGACCTGGATCAAAACTTAACATACTGTACTGTAAATGTACTTTGTGATTCTCTGTCTGTGAAAGGTGCTACTGTATATAAATAAGCGCTACTTCCTTACTTACATATCTAAATTGGATGTAAATTGTGTAGGTAAGTCCAGAGGCGGTGAGTGCTGTACTTCTTGGAGTAGTTTTACCAAGAGAGAAAAAAGGAGTGTGTGTGATCTTACCCACGACATTTCCAATTGTGCGATACATCAACACGGGCCAAACTGTAATTCAACTCAGAACTAAACATCCACCTTATCACACATTCACTGTGGTCTTCCATCTGACTTACGTCGGATGTTTCACTCAAAAACAAGCAGACAACAGTTTTAATGCTCTTTCCATAACTTGTAAAGTGTCACTATAATTTAATTTCATTTCATTTTTATGTATTTCAGTCACGTCATTTTTGTTGCGTTGTTTCATGAATAGCTTTCCATTTTCTGTTTGCATGATTGAAAAGGAGCACAAAGAAGACGAATCTTACAAAAGTTTCTCCAAACACAATTAAAGCAGTACTAAGTAACTCTCGCCCCTAGAGGCCATAAGCGCAACCGCAGGTGTCGCAGCAAGTTACGTTTTTTTTACTTATAATAATAATAATAATAATGCATCAGTTTTATATAGCGCTTTTCTGGACACTCAAAGACGCTTTACATTGCACTATTCATTCACTCCATACCCGGTGGTGGTAAGCTACTATTGTAGCCACAGCTGCCCTGGGGTAGACTGACAGAAGCGAGGCAACCAGTCTGCGCCATCGGCCCCTCCGACCACCACCAACCACTCACTACATTCACTAGGCTTCCTGGTGTTACCAAACGGTCTCCCATCCAAGTACCGACCAGGCCCTTCCCTGCTGAGCTTCCAAGGTCTGACGGGATTGGGCATCGCAAAGGCGGTATGGCCACTATTAATTGTCTTGGAGAGTAAATACCACGCTGACAGGAAAGGCGAAGGGAGAGAGGGATACTGTACATCCAATTATACAATGGAAATATTTTTCTTCACTCAAACTTGGCTGTAAATACTGTTTAGCCCGCAGTTAGCTTTGCCCGTTAGCCTGTTAGCTTCTTCTTTGTGATTCCATTAGTGTGTATTGGTGGCTCTGGTCCAGTGTCAGTCAAGTTGCAAACATGGTTTTCTGGCCAGAGACACCAGGGGGCGATGAAAGACCCTCCACTCATCCCATAAACACTTGTATAACCCCCACAGGGACTATGGAAATTTTTTCAGTCAAACATCTCAAATTTGAAATATTATGCTTAATTTGAGACGTTTAAACTAAATATTAATTTTTGCAGTGTTCACTATATAGCAGGGTCTCCAATTATGCAACTTTGGAAGAGTTCATTCGTAGCCAAGATATTTCAACAGAATGAAAGACATTGACCTGAATTTTGTCCATAACTTTACCAGATTTGTGGTTTGTAGATTCTGTTAAAAACGCTCAAAACAAAAAGAATATGAAACTGAGAAAACTACATTTCTTTCACCATGTGTCGAAACAAAGCAATAGAAACGGAACATAATGAAAAATCTACCCATGTGTTTGTAGATCTTTTTATATTTCATCGTATTTACTGGGGGAAATGTCGCTTAAGTGGCTTTATTATATGTTTTTTTTTTCCCTCTTGAAAGTCCTTTCTCTGCAGTGCGCCAGTTTTACATTGTTGTTCCCTTCCAACTAAAAGCATCCCCTTGCAGTCCAGATGCCTTGTTCTATTACGTTTATCTATCCGATTATCCTTTTACTTTGAGAATTTGCCATTATGTTCAGCCAGGATGCGGGATTGCGGCTCTTTTGCTCCGGGCTGCCTTCTGACATTTCAGTAAACATGAATCACAAATGAAAAGCCGCGGAGTCCGTGCGTTTTCTTGGGAAGCAGCCCCTCTTTTATATTCCGCATTACTCAACATAATACGCGGTTGCTGCATGAATAGTTAATGCGTTCGCGGAGATTGTGTCTCACATTTTCTCTCTCCCCTCGCTGCAGACTGCGCGGAAATCATCTCCGGGATCAGGTCCGTGAAGATCCTGAAGAGGGCGGGCGGCGCAAAGGGCATGTGGACGCGTGACCCCAAGTCCTCCAAGGTAAAGAAAGCACGAAGACGAGACAATCTGAATTGAAATGCCCCCGATGCAAAACCAGCTGTTGTTCAAACAAAGACGACCCAGGGGCTTTGTTTCGTTCATGCGTGTTTGCGTAAGCTCACGTTGTCAGTCGGCCTCCTTTTCCTGAGCTTGTGTAGCAAGCGCTGCCCACCTGCTGATGTCACGGCGTGGTGCTCCTCTAAACAAACGTCCGCACAGCTTTCCTAGTCTCCTTATGATCATTTCCGATATTAAAGGGACCATGCAGAGTTTAAAAATGGTAAAATTATATAATTTCCTCCCCCTAAATGTTCCTAAGGTGTAGAAAGAGCCTGACCTGTTCACCTCAACAGCCTCTAAAATCCTGCGCTGTCACTCAAACATGTGTCACTTCGGGTCTGAAGCGCCGTCATGCACGAGCTTAAAGGGATATTTCATGACATAGGGCCTCATTTCCTAGTTATCCAGAGTGTTGCTGATTTCTGGAGATATTTTTTTTGCAATGTATACAGTTCTTCTGTTTGAAGGGTTTCGTGGCGCTAGGCTAATGCAAGGCTAGTGCATTTCTATGGTATCAGCTAGCCTGCATTAAAAACAGTGTGACCCGCTCCACAGAGCACCTGAGGCAAATCACTGATAACACCAGACTAACCATATACATGTCTGTGTCCATAGAGTCATTTTAACCATTTTGCATTTAAAATAACTTATATTTGAGCAGCATCAGCTTCATGGTTGTATAAGCTACGCGGCGGCGGAGTGATCTGCGAGAAAATAGTCCCTCAAAATGCGGTAATTCATGTGATGCAGGTCAGTTATATTCCAAACATGACTCTATGGACACAGACATGTATATGGTTAGTCTGGTGTTATCAGTGATTTGCCTCAGGTGCTCTGTGGAGCGGGTCACACTGTTTTTAATGCAGGCTAGCTGATACCATAGACATGCACTAGCCCCTTTAAATTAGCTTCTCAAAAAGTTGGAACTACACTGCCTCACACTCTAATACAAGGGTTGGCAACGTCAGGCCCAGGGGTCAAATCTGGCCCTCCAGCACAGAACCTCCGGCCCCCAAGAGGATTTTGAGAAATATTATTGTGCAAATCAGAGATCAAATACCTGTTAACCCTTTAATGTTACTCCCTGCACCCTTTTGTGTATTTTCCAAGTATTTTTTTTATTTTTTTTACAGACCTCTGAGCAACCTGCCTTAAACCAGCACAAACCAGTCCAGCCAGATCTAACCCAGCACAAACCTGATCTAAACCAGCACAAACCAGTCCAGCCAGATCTAAACCAGCACAAACCAGTCCAGCCAGACCTAAACCAGCACAAACCAGTCCAGCCAGATCTAACCCAGCACAAACCTGATCTAAACCAGCACAAACCAGTCCAGCCAGACCTAAACCAGCACAAACCAGTCCAGCCAGATCTAAACCAGCACAAACCTGTCCAGCCAAACCTGATCTAAACCTGGTCGAAACCAATCGAAACCTCCTCTAAACCAGTAAAAACAGCTCTAAACCAATATCAAAACCAGCATAAACCAGTCCAGCCAGATCTAAACCAGCATAAACCAGTCCAATCTATTCCAACCCCAACCTATACTAGTCCAAACTGGAGATTTTGAGTATTACAAACTTGAACCGAATGGTAGCGATAGGCAGAATTAGAAACAGCACATGATTTGATAAAGTGGGCTCTACCAAACGGTTGAGCAAACTATTAAAGGGTTAAAGTGTCAGTGTTTTAATGTCCTGTCAGAACATCCCTCTTGGTCATAAATAATGTTAAACAGTGATTCTGCTGGTGGGTAGAATCACTGTTTAATGGTGCTTTTCAGTGGGTCGTGAGTCTGTAGGAAACTTTAACCCTCCTGGAGCCGCTACCTTAACGTGGTGTAGGGTTTGAACACCCGAATGATCCTGGGAGCTCTGTTGTCGGGGCTTCGTGCCCCTGGTAGGGTCTAACTAGCACACGGACGTACACTTCGAGTGTGAGTGCTGAGGAAAAGGAAGGACGAAGCAGTTTCAGAAAGGGCCAGTGTGAGTCTGATGAATCCTGGCATTGTCATCTTGGAATATGCCTGTGCCATCAGGGAAGAAATAAATCCATAGTCATTGATGTTCAGGTCGTTAGCTGATGTCATTCTTTGGGCACATATTGTTTCTGAACCTAGACCTGATCATCACAGTTTGCCAAAGATATTCTCAGATATTTAAACACATGTTGAAGGTAATCACAGAACTGTTGTCACTATAATCATCACATTCTTTGTCTTCTCCACTTTTCACGTACTTTTCCCAGGTCTACATTTTCAATGGGACTTCAGGAGACAGTCTTTTTCAGTTCAAATCTGTCCGTGACTTCTCCAACTCCTCTGGGCTCGACAGCAGCTCTGCCGTCAGACTGAACATCGAATGGACTGGACCTGGAAGCGCCGTTTACAACAACCATCTGTTCTACGTCACACACGATGAAGACGTGCAGGTGAACTCTCCACTAAACGATCATCATGGTGGCCATAGCAGGTGGAGCTGGTGTGGTGGAGCCTGTGTGCACTAACAAAGCTACAGTCACTGCATTGGACATGTTTTCCAGAGATCTGAAGGGCGTGATTGACTGCACCTCCTCAGAGAAATGTATTACTTTATGTATTGATAAAATAGCCGCCCGATCTACTAGAGGAGAATGCAGCATCTCAAAATGTAGAACTGCTTTCAGTAAATCAGCCTTCTCTGTAGTCGCTATGAGTCACTGCCAAGCGAGATTACTGCATGTACTACAAACTACGGCCTGTACAACTACTGATTTTTAGAAGTCGACTTTATAGTCAAGAAAGTCGACGTAGAGTCGACTAGTCGTGTGATGACGTCATCATATTAACAACAAAGGAATAACACCTAATTAACAACAAGTACAATGTGTTCACGTCCAAATCCGTCATGTAATAATGTAGGCTCACGTGTAAGCAGGTTTTACAGCGTATTTTCTGAGTTAATATACAATATAGTGGCCCGGCTCCTCCCCAGAAACTACCTTTGCTCTCACCTGTGAGTAAACACCTTTGAAGTAGAGCGTCTCTAACGACCTGCTCACTCCAGAGTATCGGTGTGTCCTGACCTCTTCAAAGCTGATCACGGCTAACTACCTGCCTATTGTTCTGTTGTTGCTGATGTGCCGTCTCATTGGACTGGCAGAAACTGGCTGTCGGCGAAGGAGGTTAGAGTAAAGTGGAGAAAGATTCAATCTGAGTCCACCATTCCGGTTCATGGAGGGATTTTCCTTCTTGACAAAAAGCCGGAGCCGGGCCTACCCCAACTCCTCCCCTTTTGGTCTTTATCTAGGCTGCGGGCTGAATAGAACCATAGTTCGCTGACGAAGCCTTTTGGATGAGAGGCGAAACGTTCGAGACTCCGACCACTGAGTACAGAAGACGACTTGAATACCTTCATTGAAGACTTTTTGGTCTATGTTGGATTCTGTCCCTGTTTAAATATGTCCGGAAACATGACAGCTAATTTACATGCATGTAGTAATCCCAGGGCAGATTGATGTTGAACAAAGAAACACAGTGGTCGTAATTGGAAAATGAACCAATCAATAAGTCAAACATAAGTGGATGACAGAGCCGACGTGCAATAGTTGTGGAATTGTCAGATTTTGTTTTCCGTCTTTCTTACCTAGTTTAGTTTATTGTTTACTGAAACAGGGACAATGTACAGAACATTTAGTCTTTACAAGAGGAAATGATTTGTACCAGATTTAGCCATGCAGTTATTTTCCATCTGCAGTCCGTGTATCCTTCTGTGATGTTTATAAGCAGAATTAAAGTAGTAGTAGTAGTAGTAGTAGCAGTAGTAGTAGTAGTAGTAGTAGTAGTAGTAGTAGTAGTAGTAGTAGTAGTAGTAGTAGTAGTAGTAGTAGTAGTAGTAGTAGTAGTAGTAGTAGTAGTAGTAGTAGTAGTAGTTGTTTATTCGGTCAGTTCATTCCTTTAAACGTAAAAACATTTCCAATTCTTTGTGAACAACTCGACCGAAAGGGTTTAGGCTGAAGTGAAAACTTATAACGCCCTAACCCAGTTTACAGACTTCACCAGAGAAAAAACAAAACATTAATAATGAACAATATCAAGTGTTAAACAGAAGAGAAATAATCCTGTATCTGGAGTTAGTGACATACATTTCAATATTCCAACAAATATGTTGCATACATTTGTTTTAAGTTAATTTAGTTGAAACTAAATCATGTCATCATTATTATTTTCTATTTATTTTTCTTACTTTATTCATCCTAAGCTCATATAATCATGAATTTTAGCAGCTTTAAACAACTTTTTAAAGCTTTGACTGTTTGGGACAGTTTTAACTGATCTTCCACAGATTAACACCTCTTACAGAAATACATCCACTCTTTTTATTCTTTTTAGCTTTTGCTTTTTTGAAAATAGCAGTTCCTCGGAGGTTAGACTGACTTTTCCTGTGTTCAAAAAGCTCCTGGAGGAGGGAGAATATTATTATATGCTTTGTGCACTATTACTAATGTGTTTAGATCAACAAGATCATGGATTTTCAGTCGGCTCAGCTCTACAAAGACAGGGTTCGTCGGTGCATAGGAATCTGCTTTAGTGATAATTCTTATTGCCTTTTTTGGAGTAGGAAAATAGGATGAGTATTGGATTTATAATTGTTTCCTCATATTTCCAGGTAAAGGTAAACTGATAATCATGACCGCTCTTTTCGCAGGTGGTGAAATTGGACCTGACTGGCGGACTGGTCACCGACGTCGCCATGTTTCCCTTGGCCAGCGTCTCTCCCGTTTACAGCCTCAGCCCGGAGACCGTCGCTGACCTGGCCGTGGACGACGAGGGCTTGTGGCTCCTGTTCGCGTCCAGTGAGAGCGAGCCCAACATCAACCTGGCCAAGCTGGACCGCGCCTCGCTGGACATCGAGCAGGTCTGGGACACGCGGTGCCCGAGGGAGAACGCGGAGGCGGCGTTCGTCATCTGCGGCGTGGTGTACGTGGTCTACAACACGCGCCCGCCCAGTCGATCCCGGGTCCAGTGTGTGTTCGACGTCAACGGGATGGTGCTGAGTGAAGAGGCTCCTTTGATATACTTCCCGCGGAGGTACGGGGCCCACGCCAGCCTGAAGTACAACCCGGAGGAGAAGCAGCTCTACGGCTGGGACGACGGGTATCAGATCATCTACAGACTGACGATGAAGAGGAAACTGATGATGGGGAGGCGGGCTTAAAGGGAATATTTGAAGCGTGGACTGTGTGTAATTATATTTGGCTTGCAGATCTGTGTGTCTGGTTCAGAGAAGCGAGACACGGGGAAGATTAGTTAGACGATCATTAGTCAGTGATAACAAATAACCAGTGCCATAGTTCATTTAAGTTAATTAGATTCTGTCAAAGCTACTTTTGTGTTGTACAAAGCCTGTGCCTTGTTTTACTGCCAGCTCTAAAGATCTCTGCCCCTTACCACCTGCTTCTGTTTGCCCCTTTGAGTCCTTCTTCTCCTTCTTCTGCTCCACCTTCTTCTTCTTCTTCTGCTCCACCTTCTTCTTCTTCTTCTGCTCCTTTTTCTTCTTCTCCTTCTTCCGCTTCTCCTGCTTCTTCTGCTTCTTCTTCTGCTGCTTCTCCTTCTTCTTCTGCTCCTCCTTCTTCTGCTTCTCCTCCTTCTGCTTCTGCTCCTCCTTCTTCTATGGGCGGCACGGTAGCACAGTGGTTAGTGCTCTCGCTTCACAGCTAGAAGGTCCGGGTTCGATTTCCACCAGGGACGGGGCCTTTCTGTGTGGAGTTTGCATGTTCTCCCCGTGTCTGTGTAGGTTTCCTCCGGGCACTCCGGTTTCCCCTACCACTAAAAACATGTACAATAGGCCAGGATGAATGATATGAGTGAGTGAATGTATGGAGGTGTCAGAGGGTCTGTTGGCGCAGACGTGTGTAGTCGCGAAAGCGCTTCTGACAGTCTCCCCCAGGGGGCGCTGAAGCTACAAACGTAGCTTTCCACCACCGAGTGTGGAGTGAATGTACAACTGTCTCATGTAAAGCGCTTTGTGACTATATGTCTGTGAAAGGCGCTATATAAATAAAGATCTTCTTCTTCTTCTTCTTCTTCTTCTCCTTTTTCTCTTCCTCAGTTTCTTGTTTGTTTGGGACAGTGCAAGATAATGAACATACAGAAGCAGAGGTGGTCAGTAAAGTAAATGTAAAAAAAAAAAAACTTTGGACATTTTAATTTAAAGGGAAGGTAGATGATTTTCATTGGATATGGGATCTGTTTGTGAAGTACTTTAATAAGTTCAGGCAGGAAAGTGTGTGAATGGCCTGACCTCCCGCAAAGTTATTTTTCATGCCTCTCTTACTTTGAACTTTAAATTAAACATATTTGTACTTTCTACTTTGAGTCATTTTTGAGCTGTTGTATCTGTACTTTTACTCAAGCAACTCAAATAACTTCAAATCATAAGAATGGCCGTTAAACCCGCTCCTCATGTTTGATGGATCGTTCCCTCCAAAACCTTAAAGGAACAGGCCACCATGTTTCCATACTCCACACTTCCATACGAGTTGATGCGTACCTGTCTGGTCTTTGAGCCTCCGGGGGTGAAGTTAGAAGTCCGTGCAGTACGTCGAAGTGCTATAGTACCGCTTTTTAGCGTAGAAAATCGACATGTTTAAAGGGATGTTTCAGGATGTTTGACATAGGGCCCCATTTCCTCGTTATCCAGAGTGTTGCTGGTACCTGGAGATTTTTTTTTTGTAATTCATGCAGTTCTTATATTTGAAGAGTTTCGTGGCGCTAGGCTAGTGCAAGGCTAGTGCATTTCTATGGTATCAGCTAGCCTGCATTAAAAACAGTGTGACCCGCTCCACAGAGCACCTGAGGCAAATCACTTATAACACCAGACTAACCATATACATGTCTGTGTCCATAGAATCATTTGAACCATTTTGCATTTAAAAGACCTTATATTTGAGCAGCATCAGCTTCATGGTTGTATAAGCTTTATTTCTTTATTTCTTTATTTAAGGATCCCCATTAGTCTTTACCAACGCAAAGACTGCTCTTCCTGGGGTCCATTCTCATTCAAAAGACATTATACAGTCAAAGGGTAATTTATACAACACACAGCGACAATACAGAGTTCCTCATTCGAATAACTGAGGTAAGAAAAAAACAAAACAAGGTGTATTACAATACTCAAAGCAACATTAAGTCAGGTTATTTATTTGTATTTGACTGGTTACATGTTTCTTTAGATTTATTTTAAAGCTACGCAGCGGCGGAGTGATCTGCTAGAAAATAGTCCCTCAAAATGCGATCATTCATGTGATGCAGGTCAGTTATATTCCAAAAATGACTCTATGGACACAGACATGTATATGGTCAGTCTGGTGTTATCAGTGATTTGCCTCAGGTGCTCTGTGGAGCGGGTCACACTGTTTTTAATGCAGGCTAGCTGATACCATAGACATGCACTAGCCTTGCATTAGCCTAGCACCACGAAACTCTTCAAACATAAGAACTGCATGAATTACAAAAAAAAAAATATCTCCAGAAATCAGCAACACTCTGGATAAGGAGGAAATGATAACCTGGCTAACACCAGGCTGCTGTGAGCGCTCGAATTATTTCGAACTGCACAACAGCCTGGGGACCATGGCCCAAATTTTCCGGTGGATTTGGGAACCAATCACAGAGCGAGGAGGGACGACAAGACGATGACGCACTATTCGCTATACGGAAGCTTGTAGTTTATTTACGGATTAAAAAAAAAAAGTTTATTTACGGATCCAACATGAAGCAGCAGACACGATGGTATTTTTCGATCAAGCTTTAGACCTTGTTCTTAATAATTTAGCTCAAAAGTTTACAGCTCGTACGTCAGACGTCATCTCATACGATGATACGATTGGCTGTGGCCTCGTGCAGACGCATGAGAGACTTTTTTTTTCTTTTTCGTATCGCCCAATAAACGAGTATGGACGATCGTAAACCACACCTCTCCTACGAGAAAATGAATTGGTGTCCCCAGACTAAATATCACTTGTGATTTTAGTCTGGTGTTAGCCAGGCTAAGGAAATGAGGCCCTATGTCAAAAATCCTGAAATATCCCTTTAAGTTATCTATACTTGGGTCGTGGAACTACTCATGTAACTGTGTTTAAATAGAGGAAATGTGGAAGAGCTTGGTCGTTTCCAACTTCACCCTGTTTGGATCCACAGAGGAGAGGCTAAATGCTAACAACATCTTTGGTCTTTTTGCGTGACTGAGCGCCGCGTAAAGCCCAGACAGGTACACACAACTCGTCTAAGCAAAGAACATAATCTCAGATATGGAAAAACGGTGGCCGATTCCTTTAACCCTCAGTACTTGCAAACATATTTTTGATAAATCTTTGAAGCCAGGATTTTCCCCGCGCCTCACTTTCATTTGCATTTGCCAGGCCGCTGATGCTGTCCGGTGTCTGACGTGTATTTGAGGATCCTGATGGTTCTTGTCTCGTGTTCGATCACTCGTCTCAGTGGGTGGTCTCGCGTGTCACACAAATCTTTACAGAAATCGGGCAGTGTCTTTTATCACACACTTGTCAGATTCGTTTTGTCCGTGGCTTCATATGAGCCAAAATATTTAAAGTCCTCTAGTCTGTACCGAGTTAAAATGTACAAGTCAACTTTCCTTTTGTGCCATAGGAGACACAGAAGCACAAACATGGGGAGGAAAAGCTATAGCTGTGAGAATACGCTTCTCCATATTAATTGCCACGGCATCTTATCGGAGCGTATAAATGGAAATATGTCAGAAACACCTTGAGCGCGGTAATTAACATGCTAATGGAATGTGAGAGGAAAGTTTCTTGACGCCGAGGGTTCCCAGGCAACGAGCCACATGCCCGGAGTATCTCCCCACAGCTGGAGTTTATGATGTTTTTAATGAATCTGTGAGTTGATGCTTAGAGGAACATTAACGCAAATGTTTTAGGCCAGTATTGTCGTATTGTGTTGAAATGACCTTGTGTGAAGAGACACTTTTTATCTTAAATGCCCTGTCACCCTTTTACTTTTCTTCTTTGCTAACAAACAATGAATGGAGGAGCTGGTAGCGGTTTCTATAACGTCCCGTATCTTTCCTGGGATGAGTTTGGTGTTGCATGTTTCACAGGGTTCATGTATAACGTGAGCTTTAGTAGCTGGCACAGTCAGAGCAGGGGCTGGAGCTCAGGGGCCTGCCATTGTCAAGGGCCTTTCAGAATTAAGGGGGAAAAAAGAAAAGGTGATTTGTTGATTTTCATAACTAACCATATGTGATGATTGTGCTAAGCTCGTATGTGTGTACCTGGAGTAGACCCGCCCTCCCTGGTCCAGAGGGATACATGCAGGAGTACCAGGGTTAGGGTTATAGGCTAGCATTACACTGCAAATTCCCTACAACTTGGCAAGATTTTAAATCTTATTTTTAGTCATGCTAGATTATTTCACTAACTTTTAGAGTTATTCACTTATTTTAAGCCATCGACTTTGCATTATAGTCTTATTTTTAGCACAGACCTTTATTATTTGTCTTATTTAGTTCAGAAATCTTTTTCAGTTTTTTTAGGAGTTAAAATAAGATATTGTTTATTTCAACGTCGAAAATCTTGATTAGAGATTTTTGGAGCGTAAAAAAAGACTTAATTCAAGGACTCAAAATGAGTGTTTGGCACTAGATTTATTTAGAAAGGCAGTCAGGGGAAACCTAAAACTACTTAACCCTAACCCTAATTTGCAATATATTATTTTCGTAGGGTTGGCCCTGACGTGCATTCTTTATTTTGTTCTATTTAGTGTCTCAGTACAAAAGGCACATTTAATTCACTAGTATTACAGAAAAGTAATACAGAGTAATACAGTAATACAAGTATTACAGAAAGAGTGTGGAGGATGATAAGACAAGAGTCTAAAAGTTTGAAAGTCTAAAAGAAGTTCATTTCCCATTACCCCGTCTATGACCTGACTCTCTGGTAACGAATTGTATTTTTATTATTTTATTATTCTATTTTTTTGATATGCTCATAATAAGTATATTTTCCTTATAGTTGAATCTAGAAATAAGCTTTCTGAGCTTGAAATAAGTCTTGGGAGTGCTTGCTGCATGGACAGATAATCTGACTAGTTTTAAGTATGTTTATCTTGAAATGCTGGTATTTTATCTTGTTTTTAGCTACCTCTTATTTGCAGTGTAGGGTTAGGGTTATAGGCTAGCATTAGGGTTAGGGTTTCCGCTGAGGGGGGTGGGGGACATTAAGGTGGGCCTGGGCACAGTGATGCTAACAACAACTATCTGTTTGTTCAGTGTTAGTGTAAGTTAGCTTTAATTGTTGTTGTTTCAGTAAAAGGTTTGATTTTGGGAGCATGTTAGCTTCATTATGTAACACAGCACGCAAATAAACACTAAAAAATCTTCGTCTAGTTGGTCACTTTGTGATAATATTGCAAGATCCTCAAGTTAGGGGTAATCTGAGTACAGATGAACGACTCCAGGAGTATGCGAGACAAACAAATGGGAAGTTAGTTCATGATAAAATGCTTTATAATTAGTGCTGGAATGTGTGCTGTAGTCGTCCAACAAAATATGAGAGGTTGTGACATTTTTTTAATTTTTCAAGTGGTGTTTCCGGGGTCCTGAAAAGCCACAACCCAAATAAAAAAAAACATTAGTGTCAGCTTCAGTTAAAACCTTTGGTAGTTTCACCTTGCCACTGATTATAATTTGAAACGATGTATTTCCTCATAAAGTGCATTGAGCCTGTATACCGACCCACCAGTTGCTTTCTCCAATGTAATTTTCAGACAGGCAATTAAATGCTGGTGTTAATGTGAAGCTTGGGTGCGCTTCTGAACAGAGATAGTTTTCTCTTCATTGCTTTAAAGGCTAAAGTTAAGTTTAAGATAACTTTATTCTTCAGCACATTGTCAGCATCTCACTCTATGTTGATTTGAAACGCTTTATAATACTCTTTATTTAGCCTTAAAGGGGCTAGATGCAAGTTGGCCATTTTGTACTCACTACTGCCACCTCAGGTCATACGTGTAACTTCTATATTAAGCTTGTGCATGACGGCACTTCGAACCCGAAGTAACACCTTTTTGACTGTGAAGGTTCTTAGAGGCAGTTGTGGTGAACAGGTCTGAGCTCATTCGACACATCAGGACATGGCTGGAACATGTAGGGGGAAGAAAACACATTTAAACATTTTTAAACTCTGTATAGTCCCTTTAATCACTGATGAGTTAATATTTGTTTCATCATGAACAATGTATTAGTAAAGCAACTAACACTTAATAACTACTTAACAATGAATAAGTGAAGAACATTATGAGTAAAGCCAAGTGTACAATGCACGATGATACAAACGATCACCCGTCGTGAGGGAAATCTTAGTTCGTAGCTCAAAGTCGCAGGTCGTCGATCGCACAGGGAGACGGGCCAGTCGCAGAGTGAGCCTCCTCTCGCTGCAGAGAGGATCTCTGTCCGTGTCCTGTCAACACTGCACGTCGCCAGAGCCATAAACAACAGAGGCGAGGCATGAGCGGGTCCAGCTCATTTTACAGGGCGAAAATAAACCTCACGAACATGCAGCACCTGAAACACGCCGCCTGAAACTTATACAATTGTCTCTTTGAACCATCGAGACGAGACGAGAGCAGCTCACGATTTTACAATCCCCACGTCGGGCATGTGACATCTAAAAATGTTATAAGTCAAAAATCATGAAGTATAGTAGTTAAGTAGTTATTAAGTGTTAGTCACGCTTAAAGTGACTATACGGAGTTTAAATATGTTCAAATTATGTATTTTCCTCCCCCTGCATGTTCCAGCCATGTCCTATGTAGAATGAGCTCAGACCTGTTCACCACAACTGCCTCTAAAATCCTGCACTGTCGCTCAGAAAGGTCCAAACTGCCGTCATGCACGAGCTTAATATAGAAGCTGCAGTTACACGTATGATCTGAGCAGTGTTAATTTTGACAACATATTTTCATTTAGTTTTAGTTTTAGTCTTAGGACGAAAATGTAATTTAATTTTAGTCCATATTTAGTCAAAAAATATCTTCAATTTTAGTTTTAGTCGACTAAAATTGCAAGTATATTTAGTCGACTAAATTTAAGGCAAATTTAGTGGACTTTGCATTGATAATCTTCATAATTATATTTTATGTTCTTTCTCTGCTTCATGGAGCTGCTCCACATGAACAAAGCTCAGAGCTGTTCATTTAGGAGTGAATTTACATGACTGTCAACATTTATTCTTATACATTTTTCTTATTTTAGTTAACTTAAATATCTGGACATTTTAGTTTTAGTCTCATAAAAAACTTTTAATTTAGTTTTAGTCCAATTTTAGTCGTCAAAAATATCACTTTGACTTAAATTAAGACGAAATATTTTAGTCACGAAATTAACACAGGACCTGAGGTGGCAGTAGTGAGTAAAAATGGCCAACTTGCATCTAGTCCCTTTAACTAATGAATTGTTCATTAGGATTTACCGGTTAATTCATCATTTCTTTTGGCTAAATCAGGTGCCGTTATTATAAAGTGCAACTGAAAACTTTTGTCTGGAACAAACTAATTATGTTTTCTTATTTTGTTAATCTTTGTCGTCAAAACAAATGCGGCGTCTCATTTCAAAATCCAATTTCCCGTCTTAAATTATACGGTGCCAAAAGTACAACAGCTGAGGCAGATTTGCGTGAATCTTTTTAATCAAAAAAATCATGTCACAAAACACGTCACATCCCATGAGAGGAAAACAGACAAAACCATGAAGCTCTGTGTGTTTGTGCTCCGTATTACGCTACAGAAACCATAATGAGCCCGTCAGCTTGTCATGATGATCGAGATGAAGGGGCACAACCGCTGCTGTCAGTCACCATTCTCTCAGGTGTCTGTTAGATATTACAAATACAAAATGATCCATATAGAAAATAGTGTGTTTAGTGCTATCGTAACAGCTGGAAGGAAAACGCCGTCGTATAAACAGACGCAAAGCTACGAAGGAGAGTCCATAAAGTAACAAATCGATTCAACAGGTGTCTCTACTATGAAGCACAAGAGGAAACCATTTCAGAAGCACAAAGTGAAAAGAATCAAATATAGATCAATCATTTGTTATAAACTGTACAGCTCCCACATGTTCGAGGCTTTAGAAACACTTTTGAAGCACTTTTTATGACTTGGAATTACCAAAGTATATGGAAAGTGTTGTCTTATGAATGAATGAATGAATGAGGGATGTCCTGGCCCTAATGTACATGTTTTAGTGGTAGTAGAACCCAGAGCACCTGGAGGTAAAACTCATGGTGAGGTGTTTGAAATTTGAGAAATGTGTGGAAAAGCAAGTGAGCGTTTGGGGTCAGGGTTTTTTAATGGGCCTGGAGCGCCCTCTGCAGGCTCTTCACCTCTTCTCGAGTTCACAGCCTATAGGCCAGAGTAACGACTCATTTGAAAGCTAAGACCAGCAAAACTGATGGTGACTTCTTTTGTTGCATTGTGTCTGCATTTCAGTCACATTTTTGAAGTGTTATCGTCTTGTTTGTTGCGTTTCTGTCGCTCTTTTGACACTTTTTTGCAGGGTTTTCCTCCTTCATTTACACCTCGCTTTTGTCACTATTTTGAAGCGTTTTTGCCTCTTTTGTATCGTGTTATTCTGTTCATCTTTAATTAGACGTTTTTTTTTTTCCCAAGAAGCTTTTAGATTTGAGTCATTAATGTGCTACGGTCCGGTGGGAGTTAGGACTGGGTGCTATAGCTAATAAAATCTCGATTTTTTTACTCCGTTTCGACGATTACAATTTTATTTGAAATAAAAAGTCTCCTGATCTCCTGCTCATTAATATTTCATAATGTAGCTACAATTAGGCTCATTAAGAAAACATAACCCTTTATTTAAAAAAATATATTTCTGTTTTAGACATTCCTTGTCTGCTCTTAAAAGTAAAACCTCTTAATAAGCCTCTGCTGTGATTGACAACCGTCTCCATGGAGACTCAAGGGAAAGGGGCGGAGTTAAACGCTCAGAGCAGAGTGAGAGAAAGGCACAGGAGCAGACCGGAGGAAAGTGGGAAAGAAAACTCCAGCGCGTCCTCTTAACACAAAACACGCAGCCTTTGTGAAGCAGCAGGTCGTCAGGAAGTCACTGCTTCTCCGCTGGAGTCACTTCACTCCGGAGCGTCTGAAACGCTGATAAAATGGCCGCACGTTGGGGGGACATGCGGACTCAATTTTACGATTTAGCCATTTTCCAAATCGTCTGTTTTTAAAAGCATGAATGAATTGAATGAATTGTATTTAACGCCCAGCCCTAGTGGGAGTTAAGAGGTTAAAGGGCCTCTCACTGGAGCAGAGTTGCAGAGATGTTTGGGAGACTTCCGCGACATCTCGGACTGATTGCAAACATACAAGGGCCGATTTCTCCAATGACAATGATGATGACAATAAAGATCTATCTATCGAGTCTTCAGGCTGGTGAGACAGGTCCTTAACGGGAGGCTAGCAACTCTACGGCAGCGTGACGACCACACGTTTGAGCCCAGAACTGCTCAGAACAGGTCTAAACATTGATTATGGACTTGTTATGGGTATTTTTCTGGCTGCAGGGACGTCATAATATGATTAAAATCTCCAAAGGGTTTATTCATCATGATATGTCTCCTTTCAGTGGTCTTCCATTAAAATTGCCCCTCGAAATGTTTCTCCCAAGATGCACCTGCTCTGTGTGTGAAGTCTCGACGAGCACCTCGCCAGTGACGGAGGTGTGTGATGAAGGCGCCGCTGCATTTAAAAGCTCAAAGCAGTTGATTTCGCGTGACATTTCAAAACAAAGCGCGTGTCCTGCGGTGAACGCCTTTGGTCTGGAGGGAAACAGTGAAAATGAGGCTATTTTTACACGTTCGATCCGATGCTTTGATGGATTACGTCAAGCGCAGACAATAATGCACTGACTCATTGGCGGCGAAACAAGTGCCAATTAGAGAAATGCCAGAGCTGCAGAGGCCGACCCGGCTCCTCCTACACGCTGTTCACTGCCCGGCCAAACAACCCCTGCCACTGTGTGGACCTGGAATCTCTTTCTTAGGTACTTTTACTTTTACTTCATTTATTCAGACAGTCCCTCTGTATCAGGAGTCTCCAACCGTTTCTACCCAACGTTCTGCTTTTACGCAACCAAAACATACACTTCAAAGACACTTGATTAAATGTGATTTTCAGGGAGTTCGAATTAGTGCCCAGATAAATCTCCCAAAGCAGAACTAAGTAACTTGTTTATCTTTATAAATCCTTTTCGTGGCCCCTCTGGGGGTAATACAAGTGTTAACAGGTTGATTGGGGGGTCGGAGTCACCAATACACACTAATGGAATCACGAAGAAGAAGCTAACAGGCTAACAGGTAAAGCTAACTGTGGGCTAGCACCACTTAAACAGTATTTACAGCCAAGTTTGAGTATCCGTCTCTCCCTTTGTCTTTTCTGTCAGCGTAGTATTTACTCTCAGGACAATTAAAGAGTAAAAACCGTAACGTGCTACGACACCTGCAGTGGCACTTGTGGCCTCTAGGGGCATGAGTTACTTAGCTCTGCTTTAAGTTGTGTAGCCCACCTATACTTTATTATATTGACCCAAATGGGGTACTGAAGGACTTAGCAGGGGGTATTTGGAACTACTTCAGATTGAACATTATTTTGAAAGGGAAAGCTAGATTTTTGCGGTAAAATGTACAGTTTGGGAAGTATTTCAGGCTTTTTTCGAACACAACACGATCTTTTTACTTTCCCTTCTGAGTGACTGCTTTCTAAACAAACTGCAACAAGTCTTGAGGGTCGGGGTACACAGAGTATCACTAAAGGGTCTGAAGGGTCTGCAAGACAAGAAAGGTTGGGAACCACTGACCTAGACCATCATTTTGGTATTTTTCAATGAAGTTATAGCTTAACTTTTGAAGGAATTTAGAATTAAAGCCAGTTTTAGCCCAAGTTAATGTTTTTTAATTACAAGGCCTCATTTAATGACTTTTGATGCTTTTTACAGCCCTGTGGAAACCCTGCTTTTGTGACCGATAATAAGGAACTGACAAATATTGAACAACCAAGACTGTTAAAGCACTAATATTGGGAAAAATGTGAAAATACCCAGGCTCACGTGGGAGCTTCTTTCAGCCACAGTGGAAATACAGCGATCCCACTCTCAGGAAACACATTGTATTATTTAAAACGTTTTTTTAATGATAAACAGCAAAAGAGGGGATGAAAAAGCAAATGAATTGGTTTGCAGACCCTTTGACAGGCACAAGGACATTTATTAACTTTACCTCCCTCGACACATGGGGGAAACACAAGGAACAAACGGCTAAAACAGGCGCTCGCGTGTCTGCTCCAAACATCTCACAGGTGCTGAAATACAACTCACTTCGGACTTTTTATTGTTTACCCAGACGTTACTCGGTCATTTCCTGTTGGAAGAGGTTGGAACTGTCTAATGTGGCGCTAAAATGCTGCTGAATAAAACATAATAAACAAAACAGCACAGCAATGACAGAGTAGATGTAACATGGGATAACGTGAGATAATGCATTTAACAGCCCTGTTTATTATTATGTGTTATTTTGTAATTTGACTTGTCTTTAGGTTAAAGGTTCTGGCAAGAGTTTAGAGAAATTACCATGAAATAAAGTAGGTGTTCGTCCTGTTTCCCCGTGAAACTCAACATTATTATTTGAAAGGAAACTCTAGATTTTTATAGCACATATATATATATATATATATATATATATATATATATATATATATATATATATATATATATATATATATAAACAGTTTGGGGAGTATTTCAGGTTTGTTTTGAACGCAACATTTTTACAAATACAGGTGCTCGTCATTTAACTAGAATATCAGGAGTTTAACTCCTGATATTCAGATTTATGACTCATTACTCATTGGCTCAGCTTGTAAGAACCCCACATTTTAAATCTCATAACATTTGTGTCAAGTGTCATTTTATGTCTTCATATAAAAATTGACCTTTTCTGTCAAAAAATGTCCCAAATTTTACATATTTTTGAAAGAATCGAGCCAGTATTAAATGTATGGTTTTATTTTGTTGATGTATCAGCAACACAGATGTTTTCAGAGGGGATTTTGAATATCTTGTTTAGTCTTAAAATAAAACTGTTTATTAGTGGAAAAATCTGTAAAAATTCTGTTTTTTTTTTTTAAATTCAAAACTCAGTAAATGAGGCTTGGAAACAGATCAGAGGTTCTCACCTGATATAACGCCGGGACCTACGATCACCCCAGGGTATATCATTAGTAATATATAATAATATGTAATATATAAAGTAAATACTGTATTTTCCCCACAAATTACTGTCAGACAAGCTTTAGTGAACCTGAAGCAGTCGTTTTAAAGCAGTACTAACTCATGCCCCTAGAGGCCATAAGCGCCACTGCAGTTGTCGTAGCTTGTTGTGTGTGTGTGGTTTTTTTACTAACTAATTGTCCATGTGAGTAAATAGATGCTAACGCAGTTAGCTTTGCTCGTTAGCCTGTTAGCTTCATCCTCGTGATTCTATTAGTGTGTATTGGTGCTCTCGGTCGGAGCAGGGAAAGTTGCAAGGGTGATTCTCTGGACAAAAACACCCCAATCATCCCATTAACACTTGTATTACCCCCAGAGGGACGACAGAAAGGATTTATTAAGGTAAACAAGTTACTTAGATCTTCTTTAAATGGTCAAATGGTACTTTCCACCCACATTAGGCACTCAAAGCGCTTGAGAGAAAGGAACCAGCCATTCAGACTCTCACTCATACACTGATGTACTCAGACACTGGAGGCGAGGTGGGTGAAGAGACTTGCCCAAGGACACAACGACAGTGTACACCTGCACTGTTGCCCCAAAAACAAAAAAAAAGATTCTGCAGTTTTTATACTTTTTCAGTTGAGAACCCCTGAATTAGATATTAAAAATCCCTCTGAAAAACAAAACATTATTCAGACCAAGGCTGGAAATGTGACGTCTGTAGGAGCTTCTTATGTGGAGATATTGTCACATCAGTGTAAGGAAAATATGATTTGAGAAAACAGCCCTAGAAATTACAATCTCCTAAATAACAAAACATTGAATCTGTGCAACATGTTATTGTGAAGATTAGGTTGTTGTGTGAAGGTTTGTATGTTAGAGGCTAATTTGTCCCAAAACCTGAAGTGTCTCCCCTTTCAGCCCTATAGTTGTGACCATAAAAAAGGTGCACAACATGATGATGAAGAGCATAGAAACAGACTGTGTACATGAACTTCTCGACTTCGTTCAAGTCACGAATTGTTGGATAATGGAAATTTGGTCATTTTTCCAGCTAAATCAAACACAAAAGGCCAATCAGTGCCAAAGAAAGCAGCTCTTTGGTCAGTATTGTAGGAAGGTGGGTTATGGCTATAGTTTTAATGAGCTGGATTTGGACTGTGTTGATGCTACTCTGATAACTACATATAACAGTGTAGCACATTGGCAAATCTTTTCCCTGCACATTAAGCACATAAATGCTCCAGAGTAAAAAATATAGCCTGTTTTTATGTTTATTCTTTCACGTTTCGGTTTGTGCCACTCAGAATGGTCATCTGTACACAAAATATACACAATCTGCTTGAAAGAGAGCACGGCGATGACTCGGGGATACTTCAACAAACACTCGACTGAAGGAGAGAAGGTCAAGTGGAAAGTGCTCTCCGTATAAAACAAAGAGTTTACTCAGCAAACGGCTGCGGCGAGAGACAGTACAAAGGTTAGTTTCATTTTACATCACGTACTCCTACACTGCGCTAAAAACAAAACAAAAAGGAATATAAGTAATAAGAGTTCAAATGACTTGGATTCAGAGTCTTGATTTGACTTTTGCTTCAGGGAGTTTGACTGGTTTTCAAATACATCACGACATGAGGTTGACCTGACAAAAGTGATGCAGTGCAGACACTACAGTGTAAATCTGGGCTTCAATCATTTAGTTTGTGAAGAGGACAGACTTGGAATGGAATATTTACTGCTGATTGGATAAAAACTCATCCAATCACTTAGGCTCTCTAGCTACACTGTGAAATGCATATCTCACCAGAGAGAGTCGCGGAGACGTCACAGAGATTGCCAGTCACAGCAGCCTCCGCAACGTCTCCTCAACTTGGACTGATTCGTGCAAACAAAGGGAATATCTCACCGGCCTGGAGACTAGTTGGAGACTTTAGTTGCTGCTGGTCACAGAGATGTCTCCGAGACGTCCCCTGACTCCAAGACTCACCGAGACATCGGGAAGTCTTCAGGATTCAAGATTCAAGATTTTTTATTTGTCAAACCCTGTGAATTGGTTGAAATGGTTTGAAACGTCGGTGTGGAGTTTGCATGTTCTCCTCGTGTCTGCGTAGGTTTCCTCCGGGTGCCACTAAAAACATGTACAATAGATTCCCCTCTAGGGCCAGGACTCCCTTGAAAAAGAGATTCTTAATCTCAGTGGGACGATCCTGATTAAACAAAGGTCAATAATAAAAATAAAAATGATATTTCTCTCGCCCTGGGAGGGAGGGCAGGGAGTTCAGCTTCCCGATGGCCTTGTGTATGAAACTGTTCTTCAGTCGACTGGAACTGACTCGTAGATTCCGCAGTCTCCTCCTATAGTGTTGGTGAAAACATGTTTGATTTGAGCGTCGTCTCCACATGGTCTCAGAGAAGTCTCCGAGCAGGTGTGTCTCAGAGACCAGTCATGGCCATGGAGATCTCAAAGAGTCGTTTCTCTTTCAGATCTCCTTTGTAGACATCGCAGGGACGTCACAGAAACGTCTCACAGGTCGAGGACAACAAACAGTATTCACGACACAACTCCTCGAGACCTCGTAGACCTGTCAGAGACCATGCAGAGACCACATCACGCAGTCTCCGCTGAGATTGAACCTTCACCGAGACCATCTGGAGACTCACCTTATCTCCATCTCCCTGACCAACGGCAACTCCAGTCTCCAACTAGTCTCCAGGCCCTTAAACATCAAATATTCAATATTTCGTTTTAAAAAATGCTGTTTGTCTGAGTCTGTGCATAACGGCATATATGACTCGTGTTTGTTCGATGTCCGTGTGTTGTTCAAGTATCGATAAACGTGCTTGTTGTAAATCCTTCCCGAACAGCAACACTGCCTCGTGATGGGTCTGATTTATGCTGCCTTCATGGTCTTGTAGTTATGGTAAATACCCACATCTGAGTGGAAACTGCACATGAATGCCACCTCATCTCATCTCATCCACTGGCCAAACTGGGAGATCATTCTGATGGCGAGTTCCCGAGATGAGAAAACCTTTGACCTTCAACACGACAGAGAGCAGTGATAATACATGTTTTATGCCTTTTGGCTGATTGTAATGAAAGGATCATCTTTACCAGGGCACATGAAGGCAGCATTAAGCCTCAATGAAGTTTTGTGAGACTAAACATTCACATCTCGCTTCAATCCAAACGAGGTAAAGCAATAACATGACTTTCTTAATTTAGTTCTGGTTCTGCCTTGGTTTGGTCCTGATTCCAGCTCCATGTCTTTCTTATTATGAGCAAAATTATCCACTACCTCAGTAAGATTGATTTTTCCTGAATCTGGCTCGTCCTTCGGTCGCTTGGGCCGCCTGACAGCCGAGCGCCCAGGGACCTCTCCTTCAGATCCTGAGCCAGGGCTTTGGTCAGTGCCTCGCCGGAGGATTAGACGACCGCCTCACACAGCCTCGAGTCAAGCCGGACCATCTGATTTCCATCTGCGAATGAACAGACATGGAGAGAACCGACCCCGGCTGACCACACGAGGCAACACGGACGAGTGAAGTCATCCAGCCCATGTCTGTGTGACAATAGGGACAGACAAACTTATAAATGGTAATTTTAAAGCAACACTGTGTAACGTATTTGTTTCATTGCACTTCTAAAATATGTGCCCAGTCACTAGAACCAGGGACACAAGTCGGCAGCCCAAGTTTCGAGAATCATTCAGTTGAAGCCACGAAGCCTCTCCATGTTTAAGCTGCAGTATTGGTATATTTAAACCGGCTTGTTTTGGGAGGTTTCAGAGCGTGCAGTCGGGGCGTGACTTTGTCTGTGTGTGTTTACATACTGGGTAAACACCGGGTTGTGTTAACGCCACAAAGATTGTAGCCGACAAGCTGAACCCTGGACGTTACAATGAATATATTTGGAAGTGGATTTATGAATCACGGATTATGCGGCGCCGCTTCCTCATGAAGAGCCTTGATAGCAAAGCAGCGACAGCGGGACAGAGACGCTGCTTTGCTTAGCCACACTTTCGCCTCAGCTTCAGCGTCAAAGAAGCTTCTGCAAAAGCTTCAAACAGTAAGTTTTGTATCTTTTTATTCCGGTGGATTTAGCGTTTGAGTTGATCTCTGACGTCTCGCTCTGGTTCCACGTTAGAAAACGCTCGTCTTCTGTTTCCTCTTGTTGTTTGGGGAGGAGGCACAGCTGCTTTGGTTTGCGTTGTTGACACATCCTTTATCGAACGAAAGCCACGCAAAAAAGGCAGTTTTATACATAAGCCTTTTGTGGATCAGTTTCTGTGCGTCTGAGTGAGTGAACTCTGAAACCCCACACACATGACACGACAGGGGGAGCTTTACAGCGGGATGGCTTTTCTAAATGAGATGTAAATGAGCCCTATTGTCACTCCGAGAGAGCTGAGAACATCCCAGAAGTTTAGAGGCTGATTCCTCTCTTTGACATATTTACAGTTCCACATCTTCTCTTCACTTTGGAGACTACACTTTCACAAGCTCTGTCCCGCTCAAAATGCCCCAAAACCGAGCTGTGTCCCCTGTTCTCGTGATGTCACATATGTGCCTTCAGGTCGTTTGCACTGCTTTGCTTTGACAATCTGTCACGGTGTCTCGGAGCAGGTTTGGCGCTGCTACTCCCAATATATTTAGCATTTTGCCCAAGTGGGGCTGGTCAAGAGGGTGTCTGCCAACTTTGGTGTGTTTAACAACGATTGAAACTCATATTTATTGTCATAATCAGCACAAATATTACAAAAATCACACCAAAGTATTTGTGGAAACCTCTCTATCCCCACTTGGGCTACACATCGAAGATTTAGGAAGATTTTGTTATCGGTGGCAGATATCAGGGTTTAATGAGTTTAGTGTCTCTTTCTAAAGTAGAGAGAGAGTTCGCGGTTCGGGACCAGGCTGAAGTTTGCTGTTGAGCAAGATTCTGAATCAAAGTCATTCGTTGATATTCACCTTTTCTAATGTAAAACAGTTTCATTTTCACACACGTACAATCACATCTACTCTTAGTTTGGACAAAAATGGCAATAGCTAGAATCACAAACAATAGCAAAGCAGCCAGCGCGAACACCAGTGCTCCTCGTCGTGTGCTTTTCCCGTGTCGGCTGCTGCGGAAACAAAACATAAAACAGAAAGTCGGATTTGATATTTTCCGTGTTTCCTCAGAAGAAGACAAGACGATACGATAAGTTAGAACTGCAAAAGGTCCATTTCACCAACAACGAAACGCACGATGGCTTTTTTTTTACATCTAAGAAAAAATGCTACACTTCTTTGACTAATATTTACGCAAACACAGCACTGTCATATCCGTGAGAGCTTTTTTTTAAAGTCCGCTCCACTGAGTTAGGATCTTTTTCCACATTTTCCGCGTCCTGATCTCCCCCCGGTGAGACTTCGCTGCTGCTGCTGCTGCTTTTGCGGCATCCGACCGAGTTCTTCCTTCGAAATTCAAAGGCAGCTCTGCTCAAAGCTCAAAGTGTTCAATGTTTTTGAAACTGTCCCGCGAGGTGGGGGCTGTTGCGCTTTTGCAGACGCTGTGTAGCCGATCCCCAAAACCCCGTCTCAGGAAACGCTGTCTCAAATTCTACCAAGGTTTTTTTTTAGCTTTCGCACAAAAGGTCCAGGGAGATCCGCCTTTGCGTTCTAACCTCCAGACATCCTGGTCCAAAAGCTGCAGTGTTTTCCGTTGCCGCCTTTACACTCGCGCTCCAGCCCCAAAAGCCGTCGCTTGAATAGTTTAAACACCTACAGGAGCTCTACTGACGCCGGTTAAGACTTTCGTGGACAGACAGACTGACTGGGTCCTATTTCGTTTCTCGGAAGTGCGTTGGAGGGAGGTACAGGAGGAGCACGGACACAGTGGGGTTTGTGCGTCGTCAGTCACACGGGGAGGAAGAGGGTCGGCGGGAGGAAGGGCGCCCCCCGCTGGTCGGCGTGGTTCACTCGCAGGTGGTGGCGCTCAGGGGCTGGCGGGGGGCCGGGGCGAGGGGCACGATCCCTGGCTGTCGAAGCTGGCCGTCCGCGCCTTCCACTGCGGAGGAAAACACACACAAGAGACAGAGATTCCGATCTTAGGCTTTGCTCTTTTCTGCATTTGACAGAACAAATAATGAATCATCTTCTTTTGCATCTGTTACTCTCAGAGAGTCCATTAAATCGATACAGCTGGACCTCCTCTGACATTTAAAAAAGGATGAGCCAAAGATGTTAAAGTCCCACCAGGTGCTCGAGCAGCAGTGAGCTCTGCAGTGAAACAGGTGTCGCACAACGATGCCAAACTCGGGTTACAATCCAGGACAATAAACACAGAGAAGGCTTGGATTCAGTGCTAATTTTTAAAATGTCATTTGGTTTTAGTCAAGATTTAGTCAAAAAATATACAAAATATTATAAAAATATTTAATGAAGGTAGAGGACCTCGAATAAATATGACTGTACTTCATGTTTGTTCCTTTGGCAGTGAATTTAAATGATATGAGGCTCTTTCAAGTTTTAATGATTTCAGTCTCGTTGAATTTTTCATATTTTAGTCAATGAAAATATTTGGACATTTTATCCCCTGATGAAGCTCCGTCCCCATTAAATGCATACCTATACACACCACAGTCATATTGCCCCACATGTTACTGGTCAAAATGATAGATCTGGGTAAGACAAAGGTCCTATAAAACGCATTGGACATATCCATGTAAAAATCGCTGTACTATGTTAGTTTTTACAGATATTGTTGACCTGTATGTTCCAGTGGTAGTATTTTTATAGGCTCAGAGTGTGTTTTGGTTCCACCTACTCTATTGCAGGGTTAAATGTATCTTTGAGCTGTGCTGTGGACCTTTATTTTCATCAAAAACATGTTGGCGAGAATAAAGACAATTATCCTTTTATTCAGTGCTGAAGTTGAACTTGCCAACAGTGGATCTGAGTCACACTGATTGTTGTGGCGACAACTAGAGACTCACATGCAAGAGCATTATGTAAATTCCATAAGGAACATTAACAGCAAGGATTTTATTTGGAGGCATCATTTTAGGCGAGTGAATCAAAATGACCTGCTCCAGCATAATTGTAACTTTTAATTTAGTTTTAGTCGGCAAAATCACTGTCACTGAAATTCTGACAAAATAGTTTTGTCAACAAAATGAAAACTGTTGGATCTGTAACAGTGGCCGTTCAGAAGATTGTGTTGAAATGTGTTCTTTTCAGCTTATTCACCTTATTCCGCCCCGCCCACTTTTGCCACTTTTTGCTTTGTCTCGGCGCCTCGTTGTCCAGACACTTCCGGTCGAGCGCAAAGCCCGTTCATTTAAACGGAGAACGAGGGAAAATATTCTCCGCTCAAATCTGATGTTTAGTCGATTGGTTTGTGTAAAATGTCCGATGTTCATTTGCACCGACATGTCGACACTGCAGCGTTTCTCTGCACGGCCTGAAAACGGCTTTGTTTTCGTGTAGTGACTGATTTTATGTGGACTTCTCCAGCCCCAGGTTAACACATAGGAGAAAAGGGGCGGGCACAATTAATGGCGACGCCCACGCGAACCTCCGGAATAAGGTGAATAGCTAAACAGCAACAAGATGTTCACAGAAAGATGGAGGGCGACTGAAGAGCTTGAATGACAGGAATGGTTTGAGTTTTCATTTCGTGTGTAGTAAGTTAGTGTTTCTTTAAGGCTGTGCTGCCTGTGTTCGTTTTGTACTGATTGTTTTCAGTGTTGGCAACGTATTACAAAAGTAACACAAATATATGACTTTTTTCAATAACTAAGGAATATAACATATTATTTACACAAAACACAGGAATATACAGTATTAGTCATTACATTTCAAGTAACTTAAGTTACACGAGCAACAGATCAAGTTGGACGCTGGTGTATAAGACGTGTAGTGAAGGTCCTAAAAACAAAACACAAGAGAATGTGGGAAAGTGAAGGGAAAGGAAATCGCTGACCATGGCAAATATGGTACTATTTAGAACTGTAATCACTAATATACAGTTTATTACAGTTTTGAAGTAACTGACACTGATTGTTATTTGTACTGTGTCTGTGGTGCTCGTGTATGTTCTGTGTTGGTGGCGTGTTTTTACCTCATGGGTTTGTGGATGGAAATGAGCTCTGGGCTAAATCCAGCCTGTTTACACTGGTTGTCTGTTCATTAATATGCATCGTCCCATTCAAATACATTAATAAATGAAATGTATGTTTTTAAGGCGAAGCAATAAGATCAATCAACCTATTGTTGCAATAATCACTTGAGGTGAAAGGTTGTTTTAAGGTCTACCTTGTGTTCTTCCTTATCTATTATAGATACAGACGGCATCTCGTCATAAAAGGGGGCGTGGCTTCGCCGAGGGGGAAAATAGAATCTTTTGGGAAACACATTTTTTCATTCTTTATAGCCATTTTCTGGTGGAATATGAACTTATTTATCACATAAATAAAGTCAAGTCTAAATCAGGCCCATATGGATATTTTCTCACAGCAGATTGTTCAGTAGAAGTGAAAAAACGGCAGTTGTAGCTAGCGCTAGCTAACGTTACCATTAGCCCGATGGTAACATGAAGCATTCTGTTAGCATTCTCCTTAATTATGTATTTATGGGCTGTTGAACCACTTTGCTCCTCCCCATGTCTTTGTATCTTCATTTAGTAGAAACTATATTCAAAATTCAGCATTTGTTAAAGAAGTTTTTGAATAATTGGAGAAAGTTTAGATTTTTTCTAAATTGTTTCCTCCTTAACTGTTTTCAAACATGACCATATATGGGCGATTCCAGAGATGCCGTCTGTATCTGTGGACTCTCACTTGTCAAACTAAAAACTTTATTAACCCCATCGCGAGCTAAACGATGCTCGTGTCCTGAGAGAAAGAGATGTCGCCGACAGCCGATCCTACTGCGGTGCGGGGCGGCACTCGCTCAGCCGTAAGTGCGTTAACGTGACCAAAACAAAGGCACATGTTCACCCCCCACATAAAATAAATAAATGGACTCTGAATGAATTGCTCAAGAAGAAAGAGCCCCAGCAGTGACTTAGGAGCCGCTTGTGTTGGTAATTCCTACAATAATGGGACACAATCTCCTTCCCTCATCACCGTATCTGTCCACAACCTGCTTCTTGTGCCATTTTGCATCATAATCCCAGCAATCTCCGGAGAGCTTAACCTGCTAATCCTTCATCTAAGACGAACAGGGACCGGAAAGAACCCACCTCCTTCTCAGACTTCTTGGACTCCAGCAGGGGGTGCCAGTGAGCGATGGGCTTGCGCGGGTACGCCAGCATCTCGTTCCAGTGGTCGCGGCCGAGTCCCTCAGCGTGGCACCCGAGCCTCATCACGCCAATGATTTCGTTGTGACCTACCCTATGGGGACAGAGCATTGCACATCAGCGGGACTGACTTAAGACGACACGACAGCTCGCACGTCAGCTGGCGCTCGGAGACGCCCTGATCCAAAGAGACAAGTACATGACGAGCTGCTGTCGATAGAAACATCAATCATCACACATTGATTTGACCGGCGGCAGAACCCGTGTTATTAATATATGCATGTCAGAACAAGCTTAGATTAATGTGACAAAAGAGGACAACCCACAAGAGCTGCTTTCACGGAATATGGAATTATATAAACGGGTTTAGATTTAGTGAGTCATTTAAACCAGTGTCCCATTTTTTAAAAGGTTTCACAAACATATGGGTTTTTCAAGCGGAATTATCTCACAGTTAAACATATTTTTCCAAACAAGGTCCAAATATATATAATTTACTTCTCCAATTTTCACTCATAAAATATTTGACCTTCCAAGTATCACCAGGCCAAGACCAAGATCAAATCAGGACCAAACCGGATCTAAAAGGGGTCAAAATACACCTAAATTGGACAAAATTATGTCTGGGCGTAAACAATGTCTAAACCAGATAAAACATTAATTTAATATAAATGCATAACTAAAGCACAAACTAAACTGTCCCCAATTAAAATGAACAAAGTCTAAAATTGCAGTTGACCCTGAGGATCACCTGAAGAACCCAAATTACATTTGTTAAGTGTGACGTCACAAGTTCCGCTTCCGGGTACGAACAGACCGGCAAGTGTGCGAGAAAAAACATAAAAAACTCTAAAAAACATCAATATTTCTGAAACTCAACAGAGAGTTACTGAACCTACTTAATTCTCAGACTCATTAGCCAAAAATGCCGCATCTACTGCTAAAAAAGTAATATTTACTCAAGTCACCACTTCCAGGGTTAGCGTAGCTGCTGCACCGTTAGCATTAACTCCGCTAACCCAGATGCACCGATTTTGGTAAATATTACTTTTATAGCAGTAGGTTCAGCATTTTTGGCTCATGGTCCTGATAAATAAGTCTGTTCAGTAACTCTCTGTTGAGTTTCAGAAATATTGATTGTGGTATTAAAGAGTTTGGGAAATTCCACAGTTACCATGGAGATCCGCCATCTTTGCAGCTGTTAGCATACATCTCCATAGACTAACATTAGCTAAAGACAGTATAAAAAGAGGTGTCCAAGTGTTTTAATGTGAACAATAACTCCAGTATTTGAACTCTTAAAATCTCCATTAGTTTACAATTGCTGTTAATCCCATAATGCTTAGCGATATGACGTCACATTCCCGAACTCTACACCAGCAGCACGTAAACGCCCCAGTACAGATGACGGTTTAAACCACTGAGAGCTAACACAAACATGCACATGAGTAAGTATCGTGTACCGTATGTGTCAACACTGAAGTAAGTAACAATGAGTCTGAAATATTTTTGAATATGTCAATTAATGTAGCTATAAATGAGTTAAATTAAATAAGCATGTTGGACTGCTGTGTGTTATATGTGACTAACTAATGATGTTCTTTCTAACAAAAAAAAATAAATAAAATAAACATAATTCCTGAAAATAGACAAAACACAAATGTTGGCGTCCTTCCTACTGATGCACTGAATGTTATGGAAAACATTGACATGTTGACATGGATTTTGACCAGAGGCAGTGTCATAATAAAGGATGTCAGAGCGACCTTGAAGGTGTGGCAGTTTACGCTTTAATTGGGGCCTGGAATAGATGTGGAGGTGTTACACCTGGTCCTGTGTGAGTGAGTCATAGATCACATGATGATTCTGTTAAAGCAAGTCCAATTATTCACGACTTTCAATATTTCACTGAAGGTGAGGAGGGAAAAAATACAAACATTAAGAGATATCAAATCTTATCAGAAACTGTGTACATTACTGACACAAATATGAGAAATATGTGGAAAAAATATATTGATATGTTGATATAAAATTAAAAATATTTTTTCAAAGGGGATTTTGGATATTTTGTTTAGTTTTTGAATAGGAAAACTCAAGTGCAGTAAACGCACTCATGGTGACCTCGAGTATTTACCAAACAGACATAGATGGCTATTTCTTTTTAGATGACTATAAATATACAACAAGAGTGAAATTTGAATTTTTACAGCTGGTTATTACCCATAATCCGGTTATGGCAGTTTTCGGGATTTGGTGTTTATATGTCGCTGAGAAATGGAGAAACTCCAATCCCCAGTTTACATCATCAAATAAAGTATTACGGCTTCTCGTTTTGAGGCCACATCTGCGCAGGCGCAGTGGAAATATTGTGGTCAATATTTGGCGGTTAGCGGTTAGCGGTGAGCGGTTAGCGGTTAGCGCTCGTGCGTCACAGAAGGTCCGGGTTCGATTGCCACCTGGACATGGCTTTTCTATGTGGGGTTTGCATGTTCTCCTCGTGTCTGCGTAGGTTTCCTCTGGGTACTCTGCTTTCCTACCACTAAAAAATCAAGTTCTCTGGCCAAGCGTTTCTGACCATTAGCCTGGCTAAACATCATGGAGATGGGTCCCCGAGCACCGGCCCGAGCTGGCTGCTCACGGCTCCTACAGGTCACGGCTCCTACAGGTCACTGCTCCTACAGGTCACTGCTCCTACAGGTCACTGCTCCTACAGCTCACGGCTCCTACAGGTCACTGCTCCTACAGGTCACTGCTCCTACAGGTCACTGCTCCTACAGGTCACTGCTCCTACAAGTCACTGCTCCTACAGGTCACTGCTCCTACAGGTCACTGCTCCTACAGGTCACTGCTCCTACAGGTCACTGCTCCTACAGGTCACGGCTCCTACAGGTCACTGCTCCTACAGGTCACTGCTCCTACAGGTCACGGCTCCTACAGGTCACTGCTCCTACAGGTCACTGCTCCTACAGGTCACTGCTCCTACAGGTCACGGCTCCTACAGGTCACTGCTCCTACAGGTCACGGCTCCTACAGGTCACTGCTCCTACAGGTCACGGCTCCTACAGGTCACCGCTCCTACAGGTCACTGCTCCTACAGGTCACGGCTCCTACAGGTCACTGCTCCTAGAGGTCACTGCTCCTACAGGTCACTGCTCCTACAGGTCACTGCTCCTACAGGTCACGGCTCCTACAGGTCACTGCTCCTAGAGGTCACTGCTCCTAGAGGTCACTGCTCCTACAGGTCACTGCTCCTACAGGTCCTACAGGTCACTGCTCCTACAGCTCACTGCTCCTACAGCTCACTGCTCCTACAGCTCACTGCTCCTACAGGTCACGGCTCCTACAGGTCACTGCTCCTAGAGGTCACTGCTCCTACAGGTCACTGCTCCTACAGGTCACTGCTCCTACAGGTCACTGCTCCTAAAGGTCACTGCTCCTAAAGGTCACTGCTCCTAGAGGTCACGGCTCCTACAGGTCACTGCTCCTAGAGGTCACTGCTCCTACAGGTCACTGCTCCTACAGGTCACGGCTCCTACAGCTCACTGCTCCTACAGCTCACTGCTCCTACAGCTCACTGCTCCTACAGGTCACGGCTCCTACAGGTCACTGCTCCTAGAGGTCACTGCTCCTACAGGTCACTGCTCCTACAGGTCACTGCTCCTAAAGGTCACTGCTCCTAGAGGTCACTGCTCCTACAGGTCACTGCTCCTACAGGTCACTGCTCCTACAGGTCACTGCTCCTACAGGTCACTGCTCCTAGAGGTCACCGCTCCTACAGGTCACGGCTCCTACAGCTCACGGCTCCTACAGCTCACGGCTCCTACAGCTCACTGCTCCTACAGGTCACTGCTCCTACAGGTCACTGCTCCTACAGGTCACTGCTCCTAGAGGTCACTGCTCCTACAGGTCACTGCTCCTACAGGTCACTACAAGTCACTGCTCCTACAGGTCACTGCTCCTAGAGGTCACTGCTCCTACAGGTCGCTGCTCCTACAGGTCACTACAAGTCACTGCTCCTACAGGTCACTGCTCCTACAGGTCACTGCTCCTACAGGTCACTGCTCCTACAGGTCACTGCTCCTACAGGTCACTGCTCCTAGAGGTCACTGCTCCTACAGGTCACTGCTCCTACAGGTCACTACAAGTCACTGCTCCTACAGGTCACTGCTCCTAGAGGTCACTGCTCCTACAGGTCACTGCTCCTACAGGTCACTACAAGTCACTGCTCCTACAGGTCACTGCTCCTACAGGTCACTGCTCCTACAGGTCACTGCTCCTAAAGGTCACTGCTCCTAGAGGTCACTGCTCCTACAGGTCACTGCTCCTACAGGTCACTGCTCCTAGAGGTCACTGCTCCTACAGGTCACTGCTCCTACAGGTCACTACAAGTCACTGCTCCTACAGGTCACTGCTCTTACAGGTCACTGCTCCTACAGGTCACTGCTCCTACAGGTCACTGCTCCTACAGGTCCTACAGGTCACTGCTCCTACAGGTCACTGCTCCTACAGGTCACTACAAGTCACTGCTCCTACAGCTCCTACAGGTCACTGCTCCTACAGGTCACTGCTCCTACAGGTCACTGCTCCTACAGGTCACTGCTCCTACAGGTCACTGCTCCTACAGGTCACTGCTCCTACAGGTCACTGCTCCTACAGGTCACGGCTCCTACAGGTCACTACAAGTCACTGCTCCTACAGCTCCTACAGGTCACTGCTCCTACAGGTCACTGCTCCTACAGGTCACTGCTCCTACAGGTCACTGCTCCTACAGGTCACTGCTCCTACAGGTCACTGCTCCTACAGGTCACTGCTCCTACAGGTCACTGCTCCTACAGCTCCTACAGGTCACTGCTCCTACAGGTCACTGCTCCTACAGGTCACTGCTCCTACAGGTCACAGCTCCTACAGGTCACCGCTCCTACAGGTCACTGCTCCTACAGGTCACTGCTCCTACAGGTCACTGCTCCTACAGGTCACTGCTCCTACAGGTCACGGCTCCTACAGGTCACTGCTCCTACAGGTCACTGCTCCTACAGGTCACTGCTCCTACAGGTCACTGCTCCTACAGGTCGCCCCAGCGGCACTGAGGACGGGTCAAAAACAGAGAATGAATTTCCCTACGGGGATTAATAAAGTATCGCTGGGTTGCAGGTGACATCACAGCGTTCTAAAGGCCTATTATAATATATAGAGGAAAAAATACTTTGTTTTTGAGGACATGTTTGGTCTTGTACAGAGAGATCATGGACCCACTGACTGATATTAATGATATTTTTTCTAATTCATACATTTTCTTTTTAGCTACGACTTGTGAAAGTGTAATGCTGTTAACAGGAAGAACTGGCTCCCGTTGGCTCTGGTGACATGATCACACTCTAGAACCTGCAACCCAGCAATACCGTAACCTTAAATATTAAAAGCATAAGTGCACTTTTACTACTGTGGCTGATTTCAGGGCTTGTTCTTTTGCTCATTCACCACATCCTAAGCTCTGGCAGACGACAGTGGTGACTGTCCTGGGTCTGTCTTTGCCACCGACACGGACCAGGGAGCACTGGGCGAAGGTTTGAAGCCGGGACTAGAGGGAGAGAGTGGAGCTGATGGAGTTCACCGACAGCCTTTTGGTATGGTTTTTTTCAAGGTTTTTGATTGTGAACAGTGGACAGTGCCGGTAAGAAAACCAGCAGCTTTCAAACGACCTAAGTTTGACATAAATCCACATTACGATGCTTCTTTCCATCTAAAATAAGTTGTTCACTACTTTCATGGTTAAAATGAATTAAAAAAATTAAAAAAAACTCCACCTCCTCCTCACTCCAGAAATAAGAGCTCTTTGGATTCACCGCCGCTATGTTTGTATACGGGGGGTTTAATGGGAAGTTGGAAAATCCCATTCAAGTCAATGGAGCGTTCTACTTGCATTGTGAAGAGCCGTATAATAACCAGACATAACATTTACATGAGGCTATATCCCGGTTACTGTTGGAGGATCCCTGCCAGACAAACAAGGCTTCTCATTCCCAGGCCCTGCTTTTTCGGGAACCTCCAGCGCATGTAAACACGCTCCCTCTGTGAGTGTGTAAGTTTCAGTTTTGGCCGCGTGTTTGAGCATTTCTGTGGCGCCGCGTGGCTGTACTCACAGATCGTAGTCCATGACGGAGATGTGCAGGCTGACGTGGTCCATGCTGTCCGGGGGAATGTCGAAGATTATGGCCTCGTTGTACGTGGGGTTCAGCGTGTTCTTCTTGATGCTCGTCTTCTTCTTTTTCAAACGTCGGCCGTCACATATGAGCGACACTTTGACATAGGGATCTTTAAACAAGGGAGAGAAACAAGAGAAAGCCATCAATCAAATAAACCTCAAAAAGAATTGACTCAGGGTTAAGGCATGTTGGCAGTTTAAGTCCTAGAGAGTCAATGTTCCCCCTCAGCCCCCGTTTGAGAAGTCAGATTTGAGAGCTCGCTTACATGTGATAAAGTGACAGCCCAAGCAGCAGCTACACTGAAGACACAACTGTCATAATAAGAAGATCGGTGTTTGAGATTGACTTGGAAAAATCACTGCATCTGTCCTCAAACAGTTCAGCTGCTTTAGCGACTTCACAAGTGAGCAGGCGGTTTTGTGCCGGCGCTAGTGCCACCCTCTCGCGCCCGGGGATCCGTAATGCGCACTAAAGTAGATGCGGGTAAACAAACTCGGCGGGGGGCACAGATAGCTGGAGTAACAACACCACAGAGAGGGCTTTCTCCTGACGAATGCTGATTTCAATCCGGACCAATCAGCGGCGGCTCGTTCCTCGATCCGTTACGAGGTGTTTTAGTCAGACATAAGCCGCTGCCCCCAATCCAAAAACAACAAACAAGACAGATCCGGCGGCGCAAAGCAATCAACCGGAGCTTAGAATATGATTGAGGAGAAAGATGTAGACAAATAGAAGAGAGCGTGTATTTATTTATCACATTTTATCATATTTTAACATGTATGTAATGGTATATAGTACTGGTCAAAGGTTTGGAAACACTTTTTATGGATCGGCTTCTTTACTTTCAACTCTATATTGTGTGATTCTCATTGATTACACTTCATTATACTCTTTAACCTAACACAATTTAGTAGAGTGTAATCCACTTTGTAACAATCTGTAATAAACAGAATCGGCAGAGTACATACACAATGGAATCATTTGTATTTGTACTTTGGAGGTACATAATGCAATAATTAACACTTTATTTACACTACCTTGATACATTATACCTAACTACATTTAGTACAATGTAATGTGCTCTGTAACAATGTGTAATAACTTGCACTAGGGCTGAACGATATGGACAAAGTTTCATATCTCGATATTCATGCCTGATATCTCGTTATCGATACGATATAACCATGGGTTAGGTGAAAACGAAGCATTTTTCAGAAAAATAAAAACATAATACAAAAGAGTGCAGTTTCATTCATGAAAATCTATATCGTTTATATCTTGCTTTTTCGATTTTCATATTTTGAATGTTCATATCTTGATATCTATACAATAACGATATCTGTTTCAGCCCTAACTTGTACCTATGGGTTAGAAACACGATGGAATAATATGTACTTTGTAGGTACATAATGTAATAAGACATAACTCTAAGCCTAAACCTACGGGTCTCGTATCCCATTACATTATGTACCAATACAAGTTATTCCATTGTGTATCTAACCCATTGGTACAAGTTATTACACATTGTTACATAACACATTACATTGTACTAAAGTTAGTAAGGTACAATGTATTAAGGTAGCGTAAAATAAAGTGACACTAAGACCCTTAAAATTAGGGTTTATGGGTTAAAGTTAGGGTTACATTAAGCACCTCCAAAGTACAAGTATATATTATTCCATCGTGTATGTAACCCATATGTACAAGTTGTTATTTCGCATTGTTATATAGCACATTACATTGCACTAAATTTGGCAGGTAGTGTAAAATTAAGTGTTACCTTCTCATTGAAATGAACCCATGAGATTATGTAGGAAACAACAAAGGGTGAAACGACTTAAAATATGTTTTATAAGTTAATTTTTTCCCTTTATTCTTGGCATTTTCCCAATGAGCTTCATGAAGTCGTGCCTGAAATGTTTTTCAACAGTCTGTGAAGTGAAAACCGTTTCTATTGACGACGCGGTGAAGCTCATTGAGAAAATGTCAAAAGTGTAAAGCATTTTGAAAAATGTATTTGAACCTTTTTCGTCTGTCAGCAGTGAAAACCTACCAGAAACACTAAAAACAACTGAGGCTGGAGCGCTGCAGTGGCCACTGTGTTTGATGCTAACCACTCATATAAAAGGTCAAATACGCATTGAAAAATCCTAAAGGCTCCTTTGAAGGTCAAGTTAAAGCTTTCTTTGGAAAAGGTCTGAAAATATCAATTATTGTGCAACAAATGGTGTGCGATATTATCACATGTCTGTATATATACATTTAAGTGAAAGCAGTTATAACTGCATTTAATCTGACTCAGACTTTACCCAAACTTATTCACCCATTTTCTTTTCACAAACACTCGTCAAATCCGTCACTTTCTTGATTTGTTTGTGACCATGTTTTTCTGTCGCTGTGACCGCAGCCTCCAGACACTTTTCAGGGAAGGATTTTGTCTGGTTTCTCAGGAAACGTACCAATAAAACACCCAGCAGATCTCGCTTGTGTTAAGGTCAGCGGAGAAGGGCCAGGTCATTAAAACTTCATCTTTAAGGCCTCGACTGTTTGGCCATGCAGTGGAGACTCATGGATCACTGTCCTGCATGAGTTGGAGTGATGAAACATAACAGTATCTCACAAAATCTCACTTCCCTGATCATTCAGAGCTCTGTGCTGCCACTAACAACATTATTAAAGGATCGAGCGCCTTCAGCAAAGTTCCTTGGTCGACAGCAGGACAGGAGGCAACAATAACACAACATCACAATCACCATATTTCATCCATCATCATATTTTCTAAAAACAACAACAGTAATCCAGGAGTCGCTGTTTATACTTAAAGCAGAACTAAGTAACTTTTTTACTTTAATAAATCTTTTTTGTAGTCCCTCTGGGGGTAATAAAAGTGTAAATGGGATGACTGGGGGGTCCTTCATCTCCGACCCGGCAGCCCCAATACACACTAATAGAAAACATCTCCCTCGCTGCTCTCACTTTTGGCTAGCATCACTTTAGCAGTATTTACAGCCGAGTTTGAGCAGGGAAACAATCTTCATTGAGTAATTGGGTTGTGGGACAATGTACAACATCCCTCTCTTCTTTTGTCTTTTCTGTCAGCGTAGTATTTAATCTCAAAGGGGGAAAAACATGCTACGACACCTGCAGTGGCCTTTGTGGCCTTTTGGGGCAAAAGTTACTTACCTTTAAAAGGGAATAGACGGATTTTAAAAATGTAAATAAAAATAAAAATTCTACCTCCTTCATTAATGTCCTAACGTGTAGAATGAGCCCAGACCTGTTCACCACAACTGCCTCTAAAATCCTGTTCGGTCCAAAGTGCCGTCATGCACGAGCGTAATATAGAAACTGCAGTTACGCACAAGACCTGAGGGGGCAGGAGTGAGTATAAAAACTTCAATGTCCATCTAGTGACACCTTTAAGACAAGCCCATTGTTTTTGAGTGGCTCGTTCAAACTCTTATTGCTATTTTCATCTTCATCTCATGAAAGCCAAATAGCAAAAACACGCACTGTAATTGACATGATGCTTTTTTTATTTTATTGACCTTTATTTAACCAGGTTAGTCCCACTGAGATTAAGAATGTCTTTTTCAGGGGAGTCCTGGTCCCAGAGGGGAGTGACTTTCCATCAGTAACTCACTGCCATGTGATCATGAGCTCTTTATTTACTTGGACATTTCCATGAGGCTTGCGCACATTGATCCCGGAGCGACATAGAGGCCACTGTGATGGGAAGCAAAGGCTGTGCCAACCACCCAAATATCCTCTGGGTCACTAAAAGGTCAAACACACACAACTTTCAAGGTTTTTATCCACACAAAAAGTTCTGCAGCTTTAACGCTCTGTGTTTTCCACCAACATTTCATTTAATCTAATTTACTTTATTTCCAAGGTAAACAAAGAAAGCTACAATTTATCGGATGCAACAAAAGTAATAATACATTTACAATTTACAATTCACCCAATATCACAAGATCTTGGTGAAAAATGACACTGGATCTTTTGACATCGCAGAAACTTACTGAAACAATTCCCCAGCGAACACTTGCTGCTATCAAAGATTAAGGCAGTGTATCAGAAAACCTCATGATATTATGATGATTTTATTGTGACATCAATAATTAATCTTTTTGAATTAATTTAAAGGCACTATACCAGATTTTTTACCTCGTGGTGGAAAGAAGGTTTTGTCCTTGTAAAGTATATTGTAAACTCATACATGTGCAGGAAAAACACACTTACAAAGCATTTATACGAACAGCCCAGACAGTGGAATGTTCTAAGTCTTGCCATAAGACCCACTTTTATTCTCAGGCTTTTAAAGCAACACTAAGTAACTTGTTTACCTTAATAAACCCTTTGTGTAGTCTGTCATCTCCCCCGGTGTCTCTGGCTTGAAAACCACAACTGCAACTTGACTGCCACCGGACCGGAGCAACCAAGTTTGAGTCAAAACAAATATTTCCATTGTGTAATTGGATGTACACTGCCAAAAGTAATTAACTAGATCAGTATAAACATCTACATTTGAGCAAAATAATCCAATTTGTTGTTGTTTTGACTGGTTAAGATGTTCTTGGGCATTTGTCCCAGATAATTTCACTTGTTGAGATGTTTCTGACTCGTTTCAATACATTTCATCCTTATTTCAGGTCATTTTCTTTGCCAATGGGGAAAGAAAATTGTTCTTATCTCATTGGCAATTTTACTTTCTTATTTCAAGCGAGATTTACCCTAGAACTGGTCTGAAATGTCCTCAAACAAGCAAAGCAAACTTGGTCCGATCAGGAAAAGTGTCTAAATGAGTGAAAACCGCTCAAAATAATTTCCTCAATTCCGGTCATTTAAGCCAATGCTTGATATAAAAATAATCGGTCGATTAATCGATTACCAAAATAATCGTTAGTTGCAGCCCTACTCATCTCCCATTCACATAACATGGTTGGCACGGCAACAGTTTAAAATTGTTGCCTCGATCTATGTCACATCCTGTTAATGTCCAACAATGGAAGTGCAACTTTAAACATCACAAACAATGTCAAACTAAACATTGTAAAATAGTAAAAAAATAACTATTTTTAGTTATTTTTTTGTAATTGTAATTGTTATTTTTTACAATTACCCAGTTTACTGGGTTATTGTAAAAAAAAATAACCCAGTAAACTTGGTTATTTTTTTTTTATTTTTTTTTAGCAAAGTCTTAAATATAATTGTGTTAACTATGTTTAAAGAAAGAAAAGTGTCATATGCACTGTAGGCCTGTGTTGTTGAACGTGTGTTTCGGGAGCAGGAAAAAGAAGAGTGGGCCATTAAAATCCGCAGGTGGACTATTTGCTGACGGCGCCTTATTACGGCGTGTGTTGAATCTTAATAAACTGCTGAAATAAACATAACGGCGCAGTGAGGAGGGATCCGATCTGTTTGCTCATTTCGCCTGACATGCTTACGGCCACAGTATTCAAACACGGGGTGATTCATCTGCATCTCCATCACACACACCTGAATACCCAGTGATGTCCATGGCCTTCAGGTTCCTGCACTTGATGACAGTCAGGGTGAGTCTTCCCGCGGTCGGCAGATAACACAGAGAAAACATGATCTCCCCCAAGTCCACGCTTTCCTAAGAAAAAAACAAGAAGAACAGGTTTGTTTTCTGTCATTATTATTCGGGACATTACATTTGCCGGGTTTGGGGAAACAGTTTCACATTTGTTGGGCTTCTCGCTGTCGAAATGCTGATTAATTCCGATGCTTTCAATGACATGTTTCTCTTCCATTTCTTGGGGAAGTGTGAGGAATTGTGACACGTTCACTCAAAGGGAAAACACAAAGGCCTCCAGCGCATTTAGTGAGAGCAGCTGAGAAGAAGATCCTCGGTGCCCCAGTCCCCTCCACTCACATTTACTCCAGCTGTCTCCCCCTGCGAGCCCTCAGCATCAGGGTGATCCCACGCACCCATCACAGTCCCTCCACTCACATTTACTCCAGCTGTCTCCCCCTGCGAGCCCTCAGCATCAGGGATGATCCCACGCACCCATCACAGTCCCTCCACTCACATTTACTCCAGCTGTCTCCCCCTGCGAGCCCTCAGCATCAGGGGTGATCCCACGCACCCATCACAGTCCCCTCCACTCACATTTAGTCCAGCTGTCTCCCCCTGCGAGCCCTCAGCATCAGGGTGATCCCACGCACCCATCACAGTCCCTTCACTGTCATGGGCGACTACAGAGCCTCGAGGTCCATCGCAGGCAAACGTTCTCAAGCTGGCATTTGTACTTGGCAAATCAAATGTTCCGTCTACAGGTCATACCAGACTGGAATACTTTCCCCTTGGGTGGGGGAGGGAGGTGCTGGTGTCTTTAAAGGAACAGGTCACCGTTTTTACATACTGGGATATGTTCTTACCTGGGCTTAGATGAGTTGATTCGCACCTGTCTGGTCTCTGTGCGTGTGCTCAGTCACGCACAACGACCAAAGATGTTGTTAGCATTTAGCCTCTTCCAGTGTATTCCAATAGCTCCAAACGGGGGTGAAGTTAGAAGCGACCACGCTCTTCCACAGACAGGTACGCATCAACTCGTCTAAGCTCAGGTAAGAACATTATCTGTTCCTTTAGTGCTGGGCTAGAGCCTGACATCACTATATTCGGGAGATGGACAGTGTTTAACTCACAGTGGGAGAATAGTTTGTAGTTTGTCCTGTGTGGGATGTTAAAGGGACTATACAGAGTTTAAAAATGTTAAAATTAAGTATTTTCCTCCCCTACATGTTCCTCCATGTCCTGATGTGTAGAAGCTCAGACCTGTTCACCACAACTGCCTCTAAAATCCTGCTCTGTCTCTCAGAAAGGTGTTCATTCGGGTCTGAAGTGCCGTCATGCACGAGCTTAATATAGAAGCTTCAGTTACACATGTGGCCTGAGGTGGCAGTAGTGAGTATAAAATGGCAAACTTGCATCCAGCACCTTTAATGTAAAGAACAAGGGAGGAAAGAGGAAGTGCTCGTTGTAGCCAGTGCTTGTAGCACAACGCCGACGCCGACTCCTTATTTCTCATAAGTGACGCCCTGGGGCGACTGGCGAAAGCACTGGCCGGTGTTTGTAGGCAAGGCACCAACTTTGTCTTGAGAAACGCTGACACGGGGGAAGATCGGGCCCAATGTATTTAAGTCTTTCTTTCCTTTACTATATTTGTGTTGTGGTCAGACCTTCAATTTCCTGCCTTCAATTTCTAATATTATATGTTTGTTTTTAAAAAATAATGGATAATGAATGGGATTTGTACAATCAGAACCAGAACCAGGTCACCTTCAGATGACATTGCAAGAGCCTATTCTTACTAATATCTTTGTTAATAGTTCTGTAGCAATGAGGCATAATATGAGAAATACAGCTCATTGACTATATATATATATAATATAGAACCCTGGAGACAACATAAAAAGCAGATCATGTATACGACCAATTTGATTAGTTTGGGGATTTACTGAGGTAAAGCAACACATTGTCATTTGAGCCCAGGGTCCAAAAGGACACTTAAGTCGACTGGGGGAATTTGAAGCATCTTCTCTTGGAGAGCACACATGGGCACAATGATCACATACAAACCACAGATATGACGCTTTTGCAAATAAAATAAACAACAAATGTGCTGTGTCCCACGGCTCCAAACAGACATGAGGAGACTGGCCCCAGGGCAGATATCAGTCATCCTTCTTCAAAAGAAGGGAACATGTATTCCTTACTACAGCAGGTGCATTCCAGCTCCATCGGTTCACTGGACACATGAATAAAGGGGCTGCTATTGATTATATGTTAATTTAATGAGAAAGATACTAAAGGGAAGATGGTAATTTTCATCAAGGTCTGAGATCTCCCATGTTTATAGCACCGTACAGTCCCACAGCTCCATTAAACTCTCCAGGCCCATGGGACGCTGTGATGTCATGTGGAACCCAGCAATCGATCTTGTCCGTCTCTTGTGTGTGACATGAGTGAAGATGTTCCAATAGAAGTGCTTGGATCTCACATCACAGCGTTTGAACACTGGAAATCCATAATAGTCACATATTCACCAGGCTATTACCGTCCGGGTCCTGAGACAAACTGTCAAACAATTACACACATTCTGATTCTGGTCACACTTCATTTATTAACATAACCATGCAGAGCAGCGACGAAAACCATAAAAAAAACCTGCCGATGATTTAATGTTGAGTAGGGCTAAGACAGGGAAGCACTAAATAATGCATGGCATGTGTTTTATTATAAATATGAATAAAACAAGCACACTGTAAACTGGAGAAGATTCAAAATGAACTTAGTGGGTCGAGTACATTTATAGTATAATATTTTAGTGCAATTCAAACTCTGCAACATGAAGCCCTTACTTTGTAACGGTGAAGATAGAGCATCCAAGAATTAAAATAACAAGGAGCTCCTTTCAAAATGTTCTGTGACATTTTAGTGTCACCTCAAATGTTTGTGCTCGAATTGTAACATTAACAATCACACTGCGAAAAGTGGATTCTAAGCAAGTAAAAAAAAAAAAATCTTATTTTAGGAAATAAAATCTAGACATTTCTTGTTCAGATATATTTGCTAAAAACATGCACATTTTTCTTGTAACAAGAAAGAAAGACTTTTTGAATCTTCTTCAGCTTTAGACAAAGAATATTTTCTTTCTTATTTTAAGAAAAACTAAGATCAACCACTCTTAATGTAAGAACTGCTTCTCACAGAGAGATAAAACATTCCATTCTTTAAAATGGGCGGCTCGGTGGCACAGCGGTTAGAGCCTCAGCTTCACAGCTCGAAGGTCCCGGGTTCAATTCCCACCAGGACGGGGCCTTTCTGTGTGGAGCATGTTCTCCCCGTGTCTGCCACTAAAAACATGTACAATAGGTGAATATTCTGGCCATCTGGCTCCACATCATGGAGATGGTATTTATTAAGAACATTTTGCTCAAAAATGTGAGTAATTTAGAACATTTTACTTAAATCAAGTAACATTTAAGTAAAATACCCTCAATTTTTCACTAAATAAGAATGTTTTCCTTAAATTATTCCATTTTCTGAGGACATTTTTGCTTAATTCTAGTTATTTATTTGCTTAAATTTAGTGTTTCTTTCTTGTTTTATGATGAGAAAAATATTCTAGGAAAAATAATTCTTAGCAAGAAAAAAATGCTGACCCCATTGGCAGAATTATTTCCTTCAAACAAGACAAAACGTCTTATTTTAAGATGTTTTCCCTTGTTTTTAGACGGGTACTTTTTGCAGTGCAGCACTTTGAAATGTTAATCCTCCTGGAGGTTTTCCACATTATCAGAATGTGGCAGGGCTGATGACGATGGAGGGGTAATGTTAAATGATACCAGGATGGGAAAAATATTAAAAGTTTAAGTACAATTGGTATCAGGGAAAGAAGGGTATTGAAAAAAATACTTTAGATATCAAGTTTTAATGGCTGTTGGGTCCAGGGACAGCTCAAACAAATGACACTAATTTAAAATCAATCTTGTGTTTCTAAACACAGGCTTTAGGGGGCGCTCTGTAGAATCTGTAGTGGCTGGACAGACCCCAATGGCAATGTTAATGTGCAGCAGTGGTTCCTCCCAAAGCCTTTCCTTCTACAGACCGTACCAGACTGGAATATGTTCTGCTTGGGTGGTGGTGGGTGTGGGAGGCTGATGTTTTGATCACATTTCTGCAGCGTCAGAGCCCTGCGCTCTTTAATTCCTCTCTCTTTCTGTCTCTCTCTTGGCCCATGTTATGGACAGTGTTTAACTCACAGTGGGGGAAACAGTTAGTTGTCAATAGTAACAGTTTGAGAGAGAGAAGAGGAAGCAGCAGCTCGTGTAGTCAGCGCTTGTAGCACCACCTCCGTCGACCCCTTTTTTTACTAAGCGACGCCCTCGGGCCAGACGCACGTTCAGGCCCAAAGCCTTTTAATGGAAATTATTATTATTATTATTAATTATTGTTCTGTTTTATGGTGGTAAATATTTTTGTATTTGAAAAAGTATCATTCAGGTATCGTAAACGAAATATATAAATATGGATACAGTTCCCAGTCTTACAGATTATTTCATGAACATCGCTCTGAGGAAGTGGCTTGATTTGCCTTTTTTTTAAACTAATGAATATCAAGGTGTCTTCATTGATTAATGCTTAAAAAATAAAATAAATTATGTATTTTTTAAATATTATTCACTGACATTTTAAAGCTCATTATACTGTATGCACTTCTTGTCAAATGAAAGTAACTTTAGGCTGTTTGGAATCATCGAAAAGAAAATTGATGCCCATGAAAACTGGTTTTGCATTCAGCTGTTTGCCTCAAGAACAAAGCATGGACACCCCTGTAATCAGCAGAAAGAGGAAACTCAGTTAAATCAAAATCCAGGACCTTTATCCTTTGAGGCAAGAGTGAATTATGAAAAATGCTTTTTTTTATTGTCGTTTTGAATGTGGTTATTTGTCAAGTTTAATGTTACCTTAGTTTAGCTTCCAAACTGGCAATCAACATAACGGAATAAAACATTCTCTTGAAGCACTAATACAGGCTGTCACACTTATAATAGTAAAAGTAATGGTGTTTTTATGGCCCCAACGTTTAATCTATTGTACTGTATTCTACAAAGGGGCCTTGCAGCACAACATTAAACAACCCAACCGCATAATATCCCTGGCAGCTCATCTGGCCTCTCCCCTCACTCTGGCTTTGTTTCTTGACAGAGTCCTGGGGTCATCCAGAGGAACAAAGTGTTCTCTGCGTCTCAAAGCACTGTATACGGCCCCTCTGAAGTAGCTGAACTCGAAACACTTCAGGGGCTGTTCGATAATCCCAATGTTATTGCTTAGGAGGCAAGAAAAAGGCAGTCAGCCCCTCTCCTTGGCATGCGGACTTTATCGAACCTCCCAATGATTTTCTGACAAAATCCCTTGCTCCTATTAAATTTAAGCTTTGCATAAAGATGTCAAAGGCACAGATGGTGCGGTTTCAGTGGCAACAGATAAACATGAGGTGGCGGCTAATGCAACTCTATGGAGAGGAAGACGGCGGCTTAATGAGAGAATAAGACTGTTCTCATGTGGAAGGATCAAAGACTCAATAACACCCACCGAAAGCAGAATATAGAGGCCACTATAAAAGAGCACACCGCTCCTACATGTAATTAAATACAAACAAGCAATCACATGGATTAACCGTTGTGCTCAAGACATGCTCTGTATCTGCGGAGCAAAGCTTCCAGGTAAAGTGCTTTCTTTTCAAAGTGATTCAAAGCTTAATAGAACAAAAAGGCTGTGCTAAAAGACGTAAAGCTACACTTATAAAGAAAATATGGTGAATATAATTATCAATACTTGCGTCATGCGCAGCTAAATGGAACCGTTTTCATCCTGGATTGGAATACTGTCAGTGTAGAGTCACTTCTTAAAGACGGCTGCAGATTTTAAACTGAAAGTCTTGTCTGAGTTTGGCAGGAGAAAGTTGTTTTAATTTCATCTAGTTGTGCTCAAAAGTTGACTTACCCTGGAAGAAATCTTGTTTTTTTTTGACAATTTTTTTTCAATTTAACATGAAAGATAACACGAAAAGTGTTTTCACTCACATTTAGTGGTTGTCTGAAGCCATATGTGGTGGTGCTCTTTATAAATCATAATGATAAAAGAAAGTACCAAAACAAAGTTTATGATCAAGAGGAATGGGCCGCATTAGATTATACAGAACCTTCCCCAGAACTACCCTTTTCCAAGGGAGTTCTGGCCCCAGGGAAGAACCTATTGTACATATTTTTAGTGGTAGTGAAAGCTGCACACATGGGGAGAACATGCAAACTCCACACAGAAAGGCCCGTCCAGGTGGGAATTGAACCCGGGACCTTCTTGCTGTGAGGCATGAGCTCTAATCGCTGCACCACCGTTTTTAATCTTTTCGATGCAGTGAGAAAGTGAATGCCCGTGTTCACAAGTGGCTGCTTGGATGTGGTTGGACACAGCCTTGTTTTGCACAGATTAAACAAAAGCGGCCTCAGGATGGACCCCTGAGGAACCCCACAGACAAAAGACAAAAGACTGAGACACAGTTTGAGACACATTTGAGCACAAGGCCAGAAGTCAAATAGGTTTAGAATAGGTTCAAATACTGTGAGTATCAATACTAGGACTACAAGGCTGTGAGTGTGTTCCTACTCCCATATTTTGTTTCTGAAGACGTCCTTCACAACTCATAGTAAAGAGGAGTGTTTTGTAGAGACTTTTTCCCAACAAAACAATGCATGATTAAATGTGTGTATTTAAATGTATGTATATAGTGTAAAACGCTGCACTGTACAGACTTTATGTTTTTATAGTTCGACAGTGTCATAACCCGCTGTGATCAGAATTTTATTATAGCCTTATTGTTATGGGCCGATACCTCCCATAGTCGCCCTGTCAACAGTCATTACGGCTCTTCTGAAGGACGTGTTTGATTCTCAGAGGCGCCGCAGCGGCTTGTGTTCCTACAAGGACAAATCAAAGTGTCACTCCAAGCTTTTACAGCATACGACGTTTGTGGCACAGTCTCACACTGCAGACGAACCCTCACACCCTTCACTCCGGATCCTCCACACCTCGGCAGCACCAGGCGCCAAATGTTAGTGTTGAAGAGGAAGAAAATCACAACACGAGAAAAGTGTTTCGCCTGTGAGCTCCCTCTACAAATTAAAACGGCAGAGAGCTGCTTACGCTCGAGGACTTGAGGCAAGTGTTACCATCGAGTATTGATGAGGAAAAGAGAAGTGTCGAGCATATCTTCTCCTCTGATGAAGCTGTCTACGAGCCTGAAATATACATATAACACACAAAAATCACGAGAGCTAGAAACGACATCCAACAGCATTAATCATACAAACTTAAATAATATGTTGCTGTTTTAAAAGTCTTCCAATAAACCTCTGAAACTTAGATTATATTTAGACTATCACCTTGGCGTCCTGTAGCGCAGCATTGGCAGCACAGCCCGAGCTGTTACAGAGGCGTGGAGACTGCGGCACAGGCAGATGTGCTGGGATTTCAAAAGATCCAACAGTTTTCTCTGAGCTCCTTGGCTGTGATTAAGGGTCGGGTCAAAATGCAGTTTGTGAAGAGGCTAACAACTCACACGGGGGAGGTAATGGGACTTTAACTCCGCTCTAAACAAGGTCACTTTATTTACTTTCTGCATTTGGCACAACCTTCCGTGCCACTGTGGTAACCTGTCGGGAGCTTTGTCTGGATCTAGTGCCAGGCTTTTTATTATGTGTAACGAGAACACATATACTGTTAATGCTTGGGCCAGGGATCTCCAGTAGTAGCTCTGGAAGTATGAGTGGATCTCCAGCTCCTCATAGATTGTAGCCACTAAATCACAGGAGAACTGCTCCATCCATCCATTCTCTCCCGCTGTCTCTGGGGCTGGGTCGCCGAGGCAGCAGACAGAGCAGAGATGCACAGGCCTGCCAATGCCTATACTTCCTCCAGCTGTTCTTACGGGGATCCTGATGCATTCTCAGGCCAGCTTAGAGATAAAGTCCCTCCAGTGGGTCATGGGTCTTTCCGAAGGAGCACTCTTGGGAAAACTAGTTCTCTCAACAAACACTCCTTGGAGATGACAGACTGCTTTTACGTGAATGTAGGACAGGTATAATTCCAACAAAAGAAATGAATTCTGTTCAAGGCTCATAGTTAAAGCAGTGCTAAGCAACGTGTTTACCTTAATAAATCCTCCCCGTAGTCCCTGTGGGGGTAATACAAGTGTTAATGGGATTATTGGAGGGTCTTTCATCTCCCCCTGGTGTCTCTGGCCAGAAAACCATGTTTGCAACTTGACTGCCACCGGACCGGAGCCACCAATACACACTAATGGAATCACGAAGAAGAAGCTAACAGGCTAACGGGCAAAGCTAACTGCGGGCTAACGTCACTTTAAACAGTATTTACAGCCAAGTTTGAGTGAATAAAATGATCTCCATTGTATAATCGGATGCACAGTAACCCTCTGTCCCTTCGCCTTTTCTGTCAGCGTAGTATTTACTCTCACAGACAATTAACAAGTAAAAAAATTGCAACTTGCAGTTGCGCTTATGGCCTCTAGGGGCAAGAGTTACTTAGTCCTGCTTTAATGAAGCTGTGCATCAGAGCGCGAGATCAGTAACAGCAGTATTAGGGCTGAGCCTGACTCGAGGCTCATTATTACAGTCGTTCACTGAATTCAATCTTATAAAGTCAGACACTGGCTCTGAACAGATATTATTGTGCACTTTTAAGTAAGGAAGTGCTTTATTTGTCACTGTGCAATTGTACATCAAAGTTCAGGTGTTGGGTCAGTCCTGGCTCGACCTGACCAGCATGTTTTTGGAGGTCGGGGAAACCGGAGAACTGAGTTCAGGTTAGTCTTTATTAAAGGGACACAGAGACACTGAGCTCAAACACAGACATGTTCTGCACCAGATGTAGCTAAATATGGAGCTAGTTCCATCTGCAGTTCCTGGTTAAATAGATAATATATAGAAACATGCATTACTCCACTGAACAGGTGCACCTCCGCCTGGGTTTGTCCCTGTTTTAGAGCATGGTGTCCTGCACTGGTCAGCTCCATCTCCACAACAGGCTTTCACCATCTTCTGAGAAGAGCGTAGTATAATATAACCCATCTGATTCTCCAGGGAACGAAAAATAATCAGAACAATAGTAAGGATAGAAGATTTGTGTGGCTTAGCTGCAAGTCTTGCCCGGATACCTCCTCGTTTGTCCCTTTTTTGCTCTTGGAGCCAAAAAAAGACCGGATCCTCCAGCAGCAAACTAAAGTCTGGGAAGAAACAGCCGTAAAAAGTCCATTTAACTCATGAACTTGAAATCTCAAGATTTTGAATTGTGGGCATGAGCCAATGAATCAAACTCAGCTGTAAGATTAGCAGTGTGATGCATTCTGGGAAATAAACACGGCCCTGAAGGTTCTGAGGTTAGTGCGAGGGACCACACATTCACACCTGCTTCTCTGACGCTCACGTTTATCCCACAGAGGCTCCTTGATGCAGACAGGACGGCAGGTACAGAGCACAGCCTCCCCCACACAGTCCTGTCTGTGCACTGGGATGTGAACAGCGAAACACCCCCTAAACCCCCCTGGTGCAAATACGTGGCACCGCTAATGGTATCACAGTTCTTGTTTTGTTTTTCAGTCTATTTAATATTTTGACGCCTTATCAAAAACAGTCTTCGTCCTGTGAACCGTGTGGGACTCAAATGAAAGCAAATATTATCAAAATAAGCGGTGAAGCCTTTCTCCCACTGGTGATTTCGAACACTCCGAGGTGTCAAAACATGCACGATGATGAAAACTCCTCAATGAGTCCGATGGCGGCTGCAATTAGCTCCCATTACTAAGCGTTTGTTTGTTTAAGGAAGTCCCGTGTGTGCGAGACAGTTTTATGAAATTAACACCTTAAGGATTCGTGCTATAACTTTTGCATATCCCTAATGGTAACGAGCCTCATTTTCCAATCAAGCTGAGATTATAGTGTTGGTTTAATGTGAATGTGCTTTCATTTATGCACATATAAAGAAGATTACATTCTATAAACTATTACAACAGGCATACTGTATATCTAATGTTATATTGCTACAATAATGTAAAGCTATAAAGATGTGAATTATACGCCATATTTGACAAATACAGCACAATACAGCAATAATGGCCTTTTGGGACTGCAGGGACCGGCGCTGGGTTTCCTTTATTTCAATGCTGTTGTTTGATTGTACTGTAAGGCACTTTGATCACATGGAGTGAGACTTTCCAGGTGTAGTTGCAATAAGCATCATCTTACTTTTACCATTAGGCTCATTAGGGTCATTAGGGTCATTAGGCTCATTAGCATTAGGCTAATGTGTTTTAGGTATTAGGTATTTCGCACGTTGGGTTTCTACACCGTACATTAAAGATCTGTGAGTCTGAATGGGGTGCATTCATGTTTGGCTCTCGTGTCTGACCTTGCCCCTTAGTTTTTGGAGCTTTCAACCCCTTTAAGCTTTGGGAGCTGCGTAGCCCCGACTTCAGGGATCTCTAACCAGTAGCTCTCCAGCCTTTTTGGGTCGTTTGCCAAACAATTGTTTCATGTCTACACACGCTTGATGACTCACATTTTAGAAGCATTTTCCTTTTTGTTCTGAACATGCGACAGAAAATCTGCAAACATTTGGGTCAATGTAGTAAAGTATAAGGGTAGAACTCATAGATGTAATAATTAGAGATAGATTAATACCTATTCAGCCCCATACATAGAAAAGGTCCCGAGTCATCTGTGAAACGTATGGCTGCTCAGACTCCTATGCAGAGCCCTGCGCTCGTGGGTGGGCGGAGCCTCCACAGAGCTCTAGAGCTTGATTGACAGGCTCTAGAGCCTGAAAAGGCTTCCTCTTTTTCGGTCTGATAAACAAAACCAGCGTGGTTAAAAATATCTCACCTATCCCAGCGTTGCTACATGGGTCAGAGCCATTTTTAGAAAAAGAAAAACTCAGGCTTTTAAACCGTTCTTGGGTGGTCGAAAGTCTCATTAGAATCAATGTTCCCAAGTGTCTCTTGGAGTCGCCCCTGGCCACAACGGGGTGGTATTACAGCAACGTCAGCTCTCCACCATGAGGACCAAATAGAAGTGCGTTCCTCGCCCATTGGTAGACCTCAAGTTCTTCTTCTAAGTCTTTGAAACATAAGTATCTGTCTGATATTTTTGTTGTAAGAAAAGTTGGAGACTCCGGCCCTACTTTGAGGTGATTGAAAACACTGTGAATATAGCACACATAATAAGATATCTGTTTCATCCATTATTACTATGAACTCAAGCAAGTTTTCCCACTTTTAAACAATTTTGGCTCATCTGGGTAATAGGCTATTAAAAATTTGCCTAATTAAATACAAGAATAGGAAGAAAGAAGTATGTTTTTTATTACTTTTGAAACTAATCTGGGGTCAATCTGAGTGTTTTGCTTTGCCCCTGTGGACCAGGACTCAGTCTGAACATCAGACACTTTGGAGCTGGACTCACATGGACTCACATGGACTCACATGGACTCACATGGACTCACATGGACTCACATGGACCCACATGGACCCACATGGACTCACATGGACTCACATGGACCCACATGAGCATCTCCCTCACTGTCAGACTCGTGGTAAAGCTACAGATCTGAGCGCGCTGGTTTAAGTTCTCAAAGACAATTCATATGCAGGACATTATTACATTACATGAACATTACCGTAATGTAAACGTGGCAGACACAAAGCCGCGGGTCGAGGGGCAGAGCAGGGGAACGATGCAGCTTTCACAGCTTTCACACTGCCTCAGTCGCACTTTTATATTAGATAAAAATATTTACAACATTTCTTTGCGGATGGTAGTTCTGAACCACTGGCCTAGACATTAAGGCTTCAATTTTGCTAAATGTTTCTCCCACTCATCAGCCCTTTCATGCTCTACAATCAACAGAACATGATCTTTTCTAGATTAAAACTCAAACCACTATGTGATGACTGCTCTCTGGTTTGAATCACCCAGACTGTGCAGCTTTTATTTTTAAGATGTCCTGTGTTGAGTCTATGCCAGGGCTGAACTTCCACTGAGCCCAGGTCCTGATACTGCGAGGTGAAAGTCAGTGTGTGGGCCAATATTCTGTGTCATGTGTCCTTATCATTAATAACTATTTGTGTCTACTACCATATTGAGATATTATTGCTTCGCCCTATTTGAATCTTGGCAAGAACAGAGCTCGCTCGCTCTGAGGCGTTTCAGGCAGACGGAGTTGAGAAACATTAAGCTGCCACAAACTGAAATGTATTACACGAACTGCAAAAGCCAATAACCCAATTGTCTGGTAAATGCGGTGTTGGTTTTGCCTCAGTGGACTCCTGCCCAAGTGGCTCGCGAGGCAATCTATAAACAAAAAGTAGAATCGATCCCGGAGGCAGACCATGAAGGAGTCCATTGGAACGAATGAGAATAAAAAACTAAACGTATGTGTCTTTTAGGGGTAGTGACCTCACGTCAAGCTGGGTCATTGTTTCTGTCGTTCCCTCTGCTCTTTTAACGTCACAATAATAATGATGTGTTACAGCTTTGATATTCATTAAGGAACAGGCCACCGTTTTCCCACACTGAGATATGTTCTTGCCTGAGCTTAGACGAGTTGATGCGTAGCTGTCTGGTCTTTACGCGTGCGCTCAGACAAAAAGACCAAACATGTTGTTAGCATTTAGCCTCTCCTCCTCTCCTCTATGGGGCCAAACGGGGGTGAAGTTAGAAGCGACCAAGCTCTTCCACGTTTTCCCTTTTTAAATTAGCTCCACTTTACTGTGCGACGTCGAAGTGCTCCTAAGGTATTATTACGCCTTAAAAATATAGAACCCCTTTTTATGCGCTTAGAAAATCGACATGTTTAATTTTGTGTAGCTATACTTGGATCATGTAACTACTCACGTAACCGTATTTAACCCTAGGACACTATTGCCAGGTGGTTTTCACCTGAACAAATACATTTAAGTGATTTTCATTACGTTTATCTGAGTGTCCTGGGTCTCTGGGCTTCAGCATCGTCTCTGACATCTTCGATGGACTGGGTGTTTTCCTCCAAAACACACTTTGTAGCCACATGTTTGGGTGATTTTCACTCAGCGATAGTGATCGAAGGTCGGGGAGGGTTAGTGTATTTAATCAGGCTCTTGCCCCTTTCAAGGCTGACATTCAGGGCAGCCACATTTATTTTGCGACTTCAGCTACAGCTTTGCTCCAGTCACAGAGTTCGGTGTCTCTTCCCAGTAAGTGAGTAACACAGAGTTATTTTAGTCAGCTGGTCATTTATACCCATTCACAATATGACATATTTAGTTTCTCTCTCCTGTGGCTGTTTGTGCCGAGGACACTGAGCTTCATCAGAGAAGTCTCACATATCCAGGAATGACTGGACCAAAGACCAAGTTTCCATCCTCATTATTTTATCTTTTAGGAATTTTTTGTTCCCAAATTCCTCATTTTCCAGTAAAATTGTGGAGCATTTTTATCTGGTCCTCTCATTATGCTTCACTTTATTAGACATGACACAGTTTAATATAAAAGAGCATGACTCAAATGTGTCGTGTATTGATAGTTTTTGATGACAAGTCCTTTTTATCGGGTGTATTATCTCGGTTAAAAACCACCCGGCGTTAGTGATGGTTTGGTCTTTCTGCATGACTGAGCACACGCACAAAGACCAGACAGGTACGCATCAACTCGTCTAAGCTCAGGTAAGGTATAACTTCATTTAACGGTATGGAAAACAGTGGCCTGTTCCTTAAATAAAGAACAAGGCGGGGTAGCCAAGCAAGCGGACTTTGTAGCCTCGTCAAACCTTCCGATCGTGGCCCAAAGTGAAGCACCCGTTTCACCAGATTCTCTCTTCGCAGGACGGGCTCACACCGACAGGGAGCATGTGCAACACAAGAGTGGGCAGGGCTAAACAAGGTGAATAAGGTAAGGTTATCCAAAAGAAAATCACATAGATTGTTCGGGCCGTGCAGAGAGCTACAGAGGGGCAGGAGCTCAAAAATCCAAAGGGCACAACACCCAACCCCTCCTCCCGCGACCCAACCCCTCCCCCCACGACCCACACCCTCCTCCCGCGACCCAACCCCTCCTCCCGCGACCCAACCCCTCCCCCCACGACCCACACCCTCCTCCTGCGACCCACACCCTCCTCCCGCGACCCAACCCCTCCCCCCGCGACCCAACCCCTCCCCCCGCGACCCAACCCCTCATCCCGCGACCCAACCCCTCCTCCCGCGACCCCTGACAAACCAGCCGTTCCCGCTCCTCTTAAATTCTAATTCTAATCACAATCACATTTATTTCAAATCCATTTTATTTATCTACTTTAAACAAAAGTAAAAGGAGCTGTATAGGCGCTAAAATATAGATTTGGGGAAAGCCAACTGCTATTATTTTTTCAGTTTCAGCCAGTATCTTTTGCTGGCAGCGCCCCCACAGAAACACAGACTTTCTCACTGTCTCCCTCAGGTCGCTCTTCTCTGGGCTGTGGCTGAAAACAGGGGCTTAAGAAAAGAACATAAACTATTGGGAATGTCTGGACGTGAGTTTCACGTTGTTTTAAGAGAACATAGAGCTGGACTATTCTGACAAAAATACGTTGCGCGGATGCGGCGCTCGCGTCTGACACAAGGTTTATTTTTTAGATCGTTCAAAATCCCCACTGCTGTCAGACTGTACAATAAGACTGTAAAGTAACATGTGCAATAATCTCTGTATCAGCTGCACTTTATTAACTCTGAGTGATCTTCTTGAACGCCGACTGTAACAAGTGAATTTCTCCTTAGTGAGATCAATAAAGGATTATCTTATCTTATCTTATCTTAAAACTGTGGGCTTGTTGACCTCATTGGTCTGTGATTATGATGACTGATACAAAATAAAGATCGATCTGAAGCACAAGGTGCGGAGATGGTTGTTCTGTGCAGGAGAGGCCTCTGCTCTCACTTCCTCCTTAATTAATATAAGATAATAAGGCTTATTGGGACAAAACTAATGATGAGGACCCTGGTAAAGCTTTGGATAAACAAACCATAATACAAATAAAAAAAAGGTATGGAGGGAAAAGGGCACTTCAGGGGCATGGAGAAAATGGGCAGGAGCTCCAGCCCCCCTCCCCCCCCCCCTCTGCACGGGCCTGCACATTGTGGACGTGACGAGTTAGACGATGACAGAACTGTTTCCCATGTCACACATCAGACATAAACATCCACACACTTACACTGGTGGCGTACTGGATGTCCCTCCATATGTTGGTCTCGCGGGACAGGTCCGACAGCTCGAACAGGTTGTCCAGCTCCACCTCCCCGATCATGTCGTGTCGGGAGAACCGGTCGAAGTCGAACACGCTCATGTGCAGCTTCCTCCCCGGCAGCTCGTCGTAAGGCACGGGGAACTGGAAGCTCTCGTTGAAAGTCGGGTTGAGCATCTTGCGGTGAACCCTGGTCTGGAACTTTTTGCGGTCGGGAAGAAGGTAGACTTTGACGTAAGGGTCCGACGTGCCGCACAAGTCTTTGGCGGGCAGGTCCACGGCGCGGAGGATGTTGACCAGCAGGCATTCGTTTTCGTAGTCGTACTTGAGGGAGAAGTTGATGCGGCCGCAGTTTTTGTCGCCGCTGTTCTTGGAGGAGTCCTCGGATTCTTGGGCCTTCTGCTGGTAGAGCTCGGGCTGGATGCGGCCGAGGCCAGTGGGTTTGTCGTCTTTGTCCACGTAGTCGTTGCCCAGATCGAGGCTGCCCACCTGCATCTGTCTGGGCAGGTGTCTCTTAAAGGAGTTGTGCCTGTCGGACAAAGAAAACAAAGGAATTAAATCTATTGTTAAGCAAAGCAAGACAACAGTAAAAAACAATTCCACTGGACAATTAAATTAATAATTATTTGTGTATGACTTATATGTAACCAGGAATGTGACATTCAGAAAGTGTTTTTCAGGGGAGTTCTGGGGGACACTGTGTGTTTAAGTGAACATATGAAAACATGACCCTGACAAGCATCATGTGGCCCATGAACTGATTCCAAGACCCCTCAATTGTATGATTGTCTACCAGATTATTAAGCTTCTTCAGGCGCGGCAAATTGGTCAATATTCATTCAAGCGCCGCTACAGCAGCACAGGATAGACTGAAATCTTTAACACACGACGTTTAGAGCCTTACGGCGACTGACTCCATTCATTTGAAAAAGAAAAGTTCTGTTTTTGAATAAAAAGTGTTTTTTTTCTTTACAAGAAAAGTGAATCAAAGATGGTCGACATAGATCAAACTGCTGAAACGTATGTCTGAAACTACAGAAAAATAAAGCCCTTTCTGCATTTAAACCAAATAATTGGGGCATAGATGGACATGTTCAATAAAACAGCCATCTTTAAGCAGCTGTCTGTAAGGAAACTACAGGACAAACTACAGTAAAAAACATCTGTTAAAGGGACTATACAGAGTTTTAAAATGTTAAAATGATGTATTTTCCTCCCCTACATGTTCCAGCATGTTCCTCATGTGTAGAATGAGCTCAGACTTGTTCACCACAACTGCCTCTAAAATCCTGCACTGTCACTCAGAAAGTTTTTACTTCGGGTCCGAAGTGCCGTCATGCACAAGCTTAAAATAGAACCTGCAGTTACACGTAAGACCTGAGGTGGCAGTATTGAGTCTAACTTGCATCTAGTCCCTTTAAGTGTGACATCACACACAGTTACCAGGTAAACCCCGGGTCCAAACTGTTGAGGGTTCCAGAGTCAAACACAGAAAAAACTGAGACTTTATCGGAATCTCCTGCTGAAACAACAAGAAAAACGCCACAAACTGTTTTACACCTAATTGGAATAATACATCTCACCATTTCTCCAGGAAAAATTAAGATTTTTCATATTTAAAATAAGCCTTCATAGTGTATGGAGATAAAAGGACATGTGATATTTCTGTGTGATCAGATAAAAGAGTTTTAAAAGAGTTTTTCATTCAGCTCTATATCCGGTTAAAATCAGCTACATCCCATTATAGTGAAAGGGCTAAAGCTCCATTGGACCCGGAAGTGGAATGATGACATCATCGCTGAATAAACATATTCTCGTTAAAACAGAAACTTTTCTCAAAAAGCAGAAACATAATATTCAAATGACTTCAATAAGCTGCCATAGAGACTGAACTGCACTTTACCACCTGAGCCACTGTTGCTCCAGGGAGACATACACAGACCCAGAGCATTGAGAGAGGGGAGATGAATAGTTTGTTGAATGGACACACATTGGTGCTAAGACCCCGGCAGGCGTCAGTGATGAAGGGAGACAATGAACAACAGGGGAATTATCTCCAATCCAATGCACTGTTGGGGCTGAGGGTGTGGAGAGTTTCTGTAGAAAGGTTCACTCTCTAACCCAGAGACAGTTTGCATACGGTTGTGTCATCAAGCCTTGATTGAGCCTCAAGTGGAGGAGTTCAAGTATCTCAGGTCTTGTTCTCAGTGAGGGACGGATGGAGCGTGAGATGGACAGACGGATCGGTGCGGCGTCAGCAGTGATGCGGTCGCTGTATCGGTCTGTCGTGGTGAAGAGGGAGCTGAGTCGGGGCAAAGTGAGATTTGGGTCATGACCGAAAGGACGAGATCGCGAATACAAGGAATGGAGTCGCTGCTCCTTCACGTGGAAAGGAGCAGCTGAGGTGGCTCGGGCATCTGTTCCGGATACCTCCTGGTCGCCTCCCGCGGGAGGTGTTCCAGGCATGTCCTAGTGGGACAAGGCCTCGTGGACCCAGGACACGCTGGTGGGACTATGTCTCCGAGCTGGTCTGGTGTGGCCTCGGGGTCAGAACAGCTGGAGGAGGTGTGGCCTCGGGGTCAGAACAGCTGGAGGAGGTGTGGCCTCGGGGTCAGAACAGCTGGAGGAGATGTGTGTGGATCGGGAGGTCTGGGCATTTCTGCTGAGACGCTGCCCCGGGGCCCAGAAGAAAATGGATGGATGTGTCATCAAGCAAGACACTCCTCTTACGCTGGACGTGTCCAACTACACAAAAGAATGTAAATTACCAACAAAGACGAGTCTGTGACAGCACGACGCACTGTCACAGAGCGTTGGACGAAAGCACAGCTGAGAGAGGCTTCAGTGTCTTTTGATTTGGCAGCATTCGTGCCACCAAGACCTGCAGACAAACCACCCCGTTTGTCTCTACTCACGACTTGGCTCCCGTTAAACTTTGCATCGATCCGAGCGCGATGAATGTTAATTGCCATCTTAATTGTGTCCTTAGAGAGAGGGAAGCACTAGTCCGGGAGTTATTACGCGCAAACAAAACAGCTCCAGCTAATGTATGGCCCTGCAGAGAGCGGGATGGGGCGACGTCGGCGCTGACTGCTCATTCGGCGAGATAAGGGGAAACAATAGTTGTGCTTTGACAAATGTAGTACATGTTCCGTGGCTCTCAGTCGCTAACGAAAAGCAAAAGCCGCGGGAGATCAAAGCAAACAGGTGCACTCTGGCAGCTTAAAGACGGGATCGCAACAATAATAACGCTTGTCAGATTTGTTTTGCAGCTTTGGTCTTGATGTTTTCAAAGCTTTTTCTTTTACTTTCATCGCTTCCCTTCCGTCACATTCAGTCAGTTGACACGACAAAGCAGCGCAGTCATTTAGAGGGTTGTGCAACGCTCTGTATCTGAGGCTACCAGGACGACTTAAGAAGAGGGAAACGTGGGTGACATGTCTTGCCCAAAGACACGACGACAAGGAAACAGCACCTATTTGGAAATGTGAGGTTCGAGACATTTAGTCCCTGTTTAAATGTCGTCGTACTTGGAGCAGTGGGCGACCGCATCTGCAGCTCTCAGCCAGAATCTGGTTGAAAGTACTTTTATAGCCTATACCAGTGGTTTTAAATGTTTTGGAGCTGCAAACCCTCATTAAAACAATACATGGGCTTTGTGACCCGTACTTATTCCTGTTGTTGGGTCACACCGTGTAAAACGAGGACATAGGCCGATATAATTCTTAAAAAAACAATTGTCACAAATGATGACACTCTGGTAAAATACTCAATAATAACTCACAACAAAACAAATGGACTTGACTTTTCTACCTTCATCAGGCCCAAAGCACTTTACAGTGCGCCAAAAGACAGCGAAACTAGACAATGTAATGTTCAGGCGAATTAAAGCAGTACTAAGTAACTCTTGCCCCTAGAGGCCATAAGCGCAACTGCAGGTGTCGCAGCAAGTTGCAATTTTTTTAACTTATTAATTGTCTTGGAGAGTAAATACTACGCTGACAGGAAAGGCGAAGGACAGAGGGATATTGTGCATCCAAATATACAATTAGTGTGTATTGGTGGCTCTGGTCCGGTTGCAAACATGGTTTTCTGGCCAGAGACACCAGGGGGAGATGAAAGACCTTCCAATCATCCCATAAACACTTGCATTACCCTCACAGGGACTACGGGGAGGATTTATTAAGGTAAACACGCTACTTAGTGCTGCTTTAAGTATCCAAGCAAACATAAGGTCCAACTAAGCATCAGCAGCAGGGGAAGAAAAGAGAAACCTTGGGGAGAACCGCAGAAGGAGAGATCCACTCCCATGGACGGGTTACAGAGACCCAGTCCCTGAGTATCGCAGACCGTCCAGTCCTTGTTGTCCAGTTCGACCAGTGTTCTGAAATAGCACACACTAATTGATATCTGTCGCGCTTTGTCTTGGTCCGGTCAGTTTTTAATATAATATCCCTGCCTCATTGTTTGACCACGGCCTGCGTCTCCAGGCAACGTTATGAGATCCCCCCCCCCCGATAAGTGAATGACAAAATGATGCCGCATACACCTGCAGCGCCGCACAAGTGAATGACTGCAATAAAGCTGGGCGCATTCTTAAGTAGAACATTTTGCTGTGTATTTTATGGCCCCTGTAGGAATTAGGCACTATGGATTTTGAACTTTTTCCCTGGAGTGAAATGGCCGTCTCTTCCTCTGAAAGAAGCTAATTTAACCCAGCAGCAGATAAGAAAGTGCACACGACAGCCTCAGCGCCACCTCACGCTGCACTGTTAATATGCAGTTAATGAAGGGAGAGCCTCGGTATGTGCGATTTAGTGCCCGCAGAATTAATTATGTTAAACAATTCTGTTTAGAGCGCGCTCATGTGAATGTGCATCTCGCTAAAGTGCGGCTAATAATCTGTAATTGGTTTTCCATGACACATAAGAAGAGACTGCATCACATTAGCAGGAGCGTTATAGAACTTTATTGTTTCACCCATCGACCAGGGGCAGGTCCAGATTCGGTCATTTTCGGGCAAACCTTATTAGTTATCCACAAAGCAAACCAGGCTTTAAAGGAACAGGCCACCGCTTTTCCATACTGAGATATGTTCTTGCCTGAGCTTAGACGAGCATTTGGCCTCTCCCAATGTATTCCTATAGCTCCAAACGGGGGTGAAATTGGAAGCGACCGCGCTCTTCCACGAGCACAAAGACCAGACATGTACGTATCAACTCATCCAAGCTCAGGTAAGAACATATCTCAGTGTGGAAAAGCAGTTCCTTTAAGTATAAGTACAAAATCCAATCCATTCATCCTCCATCATGTTTAAGTATCACCTTGGTTACTTCCTCTCCAGGGTGAACTTCTCCTGAGCCGCATTGTCAGACAAGTATCTCTGAAACAAAAGCGGCTCCTTGACGTTACTGTTTAGTAAGTAGGGCTGTGCAATTTTTTTTATTATTATTATTATTTTTATTTTTTTGCAAAGCAATTAAAGCATTATTTCACGGCGCTGGGATTATTTTCCGTTCGCATTTCATGTGCCAGACATGCTTTTGCCTGACATAAAAACAAACAGCGCTGTGTGATGATCAGTGCTTAAAGTGGACAAAAAGAAGTGCCGGTTCTCTATCCCCCCCTCAAAAAAAGACAAAGAATAGGCCTATATATAGTATGTTATATTTTTCCTTCCAGCGTTATTATAGTATAAATGATGTTGTAATAACGTGGGACTGTATCATTTATATCATGTATTCACAATAATTAGTCAGATCTGCTCAAATAAACAACTCATGATGACAGTCCAGTGCAAAGAAAATAAGCTTTGTGAACGTCCATCTGCATAATAAATATATATAATAAAACAGTGATGGAAGCCCAGTCTTACCTTTACAAAACAGACTGAGCTGAACTCTTACAGGTGGACGTCTCTGTTACAGATATGATTCTTACAGACTAATGTCGGTGCTTTCCAAAGTGTGGAGCAAACACTTCCATGTTCTGTGCTGTCTCAGTCCGCAGAAGTTTGTTTCAATCCATATTTACCGCTTTGTTTTTATCGCATCTACGAGGCCAAACGGGCACATGGCTCTCGTGCTCGTCGCCACTTGTGAGAACCTCAGTGACCGCGGCCACAGTGAGGTGTCCTGTGTGTTTCCCATGTTTTTATATATGTGCTTTGCCTTAACTTAACCTGATTGTAATTTCAAATATTTTCTTTTGTATTGAGTTGCCTTGTGTACGAAATGCGCGGTATGAATAAAGTAGCCTTGCCTTGAAGCAGGAGAGCAGAAGTTTTCATTGTGTTTTAACCGAGCAGCGATGTTGCGTTTCACACTCCCTCCCCGGGATCCACTTGTTTGAGTGGTCGAGCATCACGTTAAGTTGTTTACAGAGGCCACAGCGACGCACCTCTTCACTCATACAACTCAGGGGTGTCGGGGTAATGTAGTCTCTGCTCACGGTGGGACCAAGTATGTGCATGTGAAGGGCGCTCTGAAAAGCCAAAGGATAAAAACACATGTGCAAATGAACGTACCGGTGTGTACCGGCCCACTTAAAGCAGGTGTGAGGGCTGGCCAGCAGGGGGCAGGTGTGAGGGCCGGCCAGCAGGGGGCAGGTGTGAGGGCCGGCCAGCAGGGGGCAGGTGTGAGGGCTGGCCAGCAGGGGGCAGGTGTGAGGGCCGGCCAGCAGGGGGCAGGTGTGAGGGCTGGTCAGCAGGGGGCAGGTGTGAGGGCTGGCCAGCAGGGGGCAGGTGTGAGGGCTGGCCAGCAGGGGGCAGGTGTGAGGGCTGGCCAGCAGGGGGCAGGTGTGAAACCGAGACCTCTCCTTAATCGAGGCAAACTTGAAATCATTTGTACTTTTATGACTGTTCAGAAAACAGAAAATATTCAGCATAGTTTTTTTAAATTAATAAATAGAAATGTATACAAATATAAATAAAATAAAGTTGTTTTTTTTAAGGCAACAAATAATCATTTGAATAATTGTGATTTCAATTATGACAAAAATAATCGTGATTATTATTTTTTCAATAATCGAGCAGCCCTACGTAAAAGTACATCACCGGATACAAAAGGTCGGAGGCGCCTGGTTTAGATGTAGCTGCGATTTACGACTTGAATCACAGCACAGAGACGAGTCTTCTAAAGATCTTAAAGGAGTCACTGTGGTTCACGTCTGTCAGTTTCCACTGGACTGTTAGAGTTTGGTATGTTTGGCCTCTTCACAAAGGCTCCTGCTGCTCTCTGTCTACTTGTCTCTGACGGTGCTGGTGATAAACCATCCTCCTAAACAGGTTCCTCCCAACGGAAACAGAACGTTTTATTCACTCTTTGGTCAGGAGTGGTTTAAACAAACACTCATTTACTTATTTTTTTGGAATGGAGAAGAAGCCTTTGAGAAGAGACAAAACCCTCTCCACTTTTGGAAACCTTTTTCTACCTAGGCTCATTTTTGTGCCATTTTATTTTTTATGCCACACTGTAAATGTGGAGTAGTTTTCCTTTAGCCTTCATTAGCTGAACACACACATGACTGATCGCCGGTGTGAGTATTCCCAGTGGGATATTGACTGGTCCCAGCAGCGCCTGTGCCCCGGGGCCCCCGCACTGGATTACAGTATCATGGAAATGTCACGTCTGCTGCTGCGGCGCTTATCTCGTATTCACAGGGTCTGGAACGCGTCTTCAGAGTGTCAGGCAGCCCTGCACACCCATGAGTCTTACACATGCTCCGATGCTGGAGAAATGTACTTCACTCTCTTTGATTCAGCGAGAGGAGCAGCAGAACTTCAGCGCGTGGGGGTTGAGTCTGATACATTTTGTTAGCCTGAGCATCTTGAGTGAGATGAATAAATAGATTCAATAATATTAAATGTACTTTGTCATTTGTTTCTTAAATGGTCTCAACTTATATAGCGTTTTTCTACCTTCATTAGGCCCAAAGCGCTTTACAGCAAGGAACCAGTCACCCATTCACACTGTCATTCATACACCACTGTACGCAGACACTGGAGGTAAGGTGGGGGAAGTGTCTTGCCCAAGGACCAGTGGTTTCGCTCGGGATAATTTCTCTCCTTCATTTTGAAGGACAGGGTTGAAAAAAATCCGTCATGAGCAATTTTTATCCTTCATGAATTAATCTCACATAAGCTTTTTTTTTTATTTTTATAAATGTATATATGTATATAGGCTGCATGTTATTTATGTTAGTAAAATGTGAGATTGCAGGATAAATGGAGCTAAACTAAACCTGATCTGAACAGTCATGGTACATTTTGCAACAGAAATGTGAATAAACTCGTGTGTAAAAATCTGAGAGGAGACGACTTTCAGAGTCACCTGTTCATCAACATCAAGGCTCAGATTACGCGAATACAAATGTATTTAACGGAATGTAAGAGACGGTGAGTGAACGGGACAATGTTTACCAGTTCCATCACTGCACTAACGCGCCGCTACTACCACATGGGGAGGGAAAGAGAGAGAGAGAGAGAGAGAGAGCCCCGCGCGCTCTGAAAAACAGCAGAGCTGCGTCTTTATTTTCATTAGGGCTTGATTTTCAATCCTTCAAAATGACGGACGGCCTTTGAAATTTTCCGTCAAAGTAAAAAATATTCCGTAAATGACGGAGAATTTTCGGTTAATGTAACCTCTGCTAAGGACACAACGACAGTGGGCATCTTCAGGAGATGGGATTCAAACCCCTGACCTTTCAATCATAAGACGACCCAATCCACCAACGGCACCACCGTCGGCCTTCACACCCCTTAGCCTTTATGTTTTGTACAAATGAAAGTGACTTCTTTATTTCCCATGTGGGTCGTCTACACAACCGAGCTCCAGGATGGGGTAAAATACAGTCATTTCTTGCTCAAAACGAGACACTTGACAGCGACGCAACCTCACAACAACTGCCACTCAGGCCAATGCAGGCGAAACGGCACGAACGTTAAAGCAGAACTCAGTCACTTTTGCCCCTAGAGGCCATAAGGTGTCGTGGCATGTAGTGTTTTTTGTTTACTCATTAATTGTCCGTGAGAGTAAATACTACGCTGAGAAAAGACAAATGTTTATTGGTTTATTTGGTCGGGACAGTTAATGTCACGTTAATGAACATAGATGGGTCTCATGCATGTAAACACGCCACACCGGATTGTAGCCCCACGCACACTCTCATTCCTCATTCATCCTGGACTATTGTACATGTTTTTAGTGGTAGGGGAAACCGGAATACCACAGACACGGGGAGAACATGCAAACTCCACACAGAGAGGCCCCGTCCAGGTGGGAATCGAACAACCATGCCACCCGCCCACAGTTAGCTTTGCCCGTTAGCCTGTTAGCTTCTTCTGAAACGAAATAACAGCCTTTTGCAAAATGTTCATCAACAAACTGAAAGCTGTGGACAGAAAACAGTCAGGACTTACCTGTACCACGTCATAAACCTCAGACATGCAGGCAAAGGGGATTTTGTAGACATTAACTCTTGTATTACCCTATCAGGGATGTATTAAGGTAAAAAGTCACTTAGTTCTGCTTTAAAGCTTGGGTACCTAACTGTGTTGTTTGAGCGGGTGTGTTTTTTTCACCTAAGAGTTTGTTGTAAACACAGCAAAAACAGACCTTGTTGCCCCTTCATGTTTTTTTAGCGATGGGAGATAAATAGAATCTAAAACAGTGCATGTAATTTTAGGTGTGGTTCCCCTGCTTCACTTTGCCACCACTCAAAGCTGTGCACGACCATGAAAGGTCCATGTAAATCATTTGCTTGAGTGATTCTGTTGTGCAGGAGGGATTGTGAAAGCTAGAAATTAATTTGGGTCAAAAGTAAAAATATTTAGAGGAAAAAGTCAAGTCCCAGAGCTTTAAGGGGGGTATTCTGCAAAATGGACTTTTTCCAGCTTTCCATCCTGTTATTCTGTCACTCCCTCATTAAAAACATGGCTGAAGTGTTGCCTTGGCACATTCACGTATTTCTGAGTAATCTGTAAAAACTCTGATGGCAGCCATTTTAGGGATAGGTTTGCCTGAGTCCTCCTAGGAACGCCCCCACCTCCTGGAGACGCCTCCGAGCTTTGGTCACCAGCCGAGTAACCAACCACTGCTCCTCAGCAGAACCCCCTCCCCACTGATGCCACAGACAGCGTGTGGAGGGGGCGTGTCTAAAGGCTCAGAGGTTCTTAAAGAGACAGAGGCCTATTTCAAGACATTCACTACAGCCATTTTGAGAGAGACATTTTATACAAGGCAGTTATTCTAATTTACTGCATTTACAGACCAACAGAAGGTTTGTCATCATTGTAGTGAGATATAGACTGGTGCTGTGGGACTGACAAAAGCAGAACACCCCCTCTTTAAGCATTACAAAGGACCTTCACACACATCTCTCTCAGACATTGCTACCTAAGGTTTCCAGATGTGCCCCCTCATGACCCCATGCGTGTGTCTGACCTGGTGGAGGAAGCGGGCTCGGTGGTTTGCCTCTGCATGCGCGTGGTGCGCCGGAGGAAGTGCTCCCTCATGGACAGCTGCACGTCGGTGGGGATGTCCGGAGACGTGTGGCTGATCTTCACAGCGGCCTCCAGGAAGCCGCCCGAGCCCAGGGGGTCCTTAACCTTCTCTGTCGCCATGGTGACGGGCGACTGGGGCGACGGCAGGGCGGGTGGCGGGAGGTTAGGCCTGTGAGGACACCACAAAAGTGAGAGCCAACGTTTGCGAACGATCAACCATTTGCATCATGTGGAATAAAAGGAAGTTCAGGATCTCAGGACTGAATGTAAACTGTTCCCTCCATTGACTTTATCCTGTTCTACGATTGCACATTTTTACGGAATAATTGCCCCCTTCGAGTGTTCCCCGCCTTAACCGAGCACATTTTCTCCAGTTTCAGCTTTACCCAAATCTAAAAGCTTCTTGAAAAAAGTGTCAAAATAGCGACAAAAGCAAGAAGACAAAACGCATGCAAGACAAGTGGCAAAATGTGACAAAAACGCAAATAAAAAGCCACAAAAGAGCAACACAAAAGTGACAAAAACACAATCAAAGAGTGATGGAAACAAAGCACAAAAGTTACAGAAAAAAGTGACGACAACTTGGCAACATTGCAAGGGAAAAGATCAGTTGAGATTACATTTGTAGGTAAAAAAAAGTAATTAAAGTGGTGAAAATGTGACAAAAACAACAGAGCAACAGAAACAGGCAAAGGAAAAAAGTTCAGCTGAGTTTAGTTTTGTAGGTCTTAGCTTTCAAATGAGGCGTTACACTGGCCAAGCCTAAGAACTCTCCAGTGTAGAAGCTTCAAGGTTTGGGTAAATGGAGAAAATGTGCTCAGTTCATGTGGGATGAAGAAGTGACTTTCTCCATTGTGAGATCAATAAAGTCCTGATCTGTTTTTTGGTTGGAGATTGGCTTCACAAACTCTACGTATTTCAAGACAATCTGTGCTACTTACATTCAAACTTCATGCTTGTTTCTGTTCAATGTGTATTGGCAAAGTAATTACAGAGATCAGTGAAGGAGGAGGTTCTCAACTGGTCAAAAATGAAGAACAAGTAAAAGAAATCAGATCAAGTAGAAGAAAAAGAAAATCTTATAGTCAGTCAGAATGTTGGGGGTGCGAATCCCGGCTCCACAGGTGCACACTGTTGTCGGGTCCTTGGGCAAGGCACTTCACCCACGTTGCCTCCAGTGAAAAGCAAGAACAGCAGAAATCATTTGAACAAAGGGCAGAAACAGATGAAATATTAAATCCTGCTAAAACATGTTCCACCTCCTCAATAACCAGCTGCAGAATAACTCCACATGAACGCAGCCTATTGAACTCTCGGGCTCTGTAAACAGTCTATAAATAGTGATTGTGACTTGCGGCTTACGTCAGGCGGTGCTCGGGTCCACAGAACGAGGGGGACAGGGCAGGGCCGGAGGGAAGCAGGGCCTTGTTTCTCCACGGGAGCCAGCAAAGCCTCCAGGAGACGAAGGAGAGGAGCCCCGCCAACGCCAAGCCACAGAGCACATACACTCCGAGCAGCAGGCCGAACGTGGAGTCTGAGCCCGGAAACAGCGGCGCAATATGGAGAGACAGATGGAGAGAGCCACAGGGAGAGAGGGAGAGGGGTGATGGAGGGGGAGAGAGAGGCAGTCTATTAGAATAGCTTTCAAAGGGTCTGGAGCTATTTCTGTGCTTTTATATAAGATAGAAGTATAGAGCCAAGGATATTAAATATTAAAGCCAGCTGTATTCCCAACACAGACGCTATGTATTTCAGAAGAAAAGTGCACAAGCAGCAAGACGGAGTTTTCATTTTTGGCAACATTAGTCCACGAAATGGAGTCATAATCTGGACGTTTCGTGCCTCAAATGCACAACGTTTCGAGACTCATATAATCTATATGTTTTGTCACGTTTATGTTGCGATTTTGACGCTTTTTGTAATTGTTTTGTTGCTTTTACATCACTTTTTGTTGGCTGTGTGTTTTCATCAGATTTGTCGCCTGTTTTTGCTACTTTTTCCTCACTTTTTTGTTGCCTGTTTTTGCTACGTTTTCACCACTTTTGTCGTATGTTTTCGTACTTTTTTGTTGCTTTTACATCACTTTTTGTTCGCTGTGTGTTTTCATAACTTTTGTCGCCTGTTTTATTTCTTTTTCATCACTTTTGTCGCCTGTTCTGTTGCGTTTTTGTTTCTTTTCCATCACTTTTTGTTGCCTGTTTTTGCTACGTTTTCACCACTTTTGTCGTATGTTTTCGTACTTTTTTGTTGCTTTTTCATCCTCATTTACGTCTAGTTTTGTCATTATTTTGACGCTTTTTTCAAGAAGCATTTAGATTTGGGTAAAGTCAAACTGGAGAAGTGTGCTGGAGGCGGGGGTTCAGAGGTTCAGTCCCAGTAGATTTATAGATTTCAGTCACCGGGCAAGTCCTCTGGTTCATTTGGATAGAGATCGATGTCGTCGTCTGGGGAACACACACTGAGGGGGTCATTTATAAAGACATTTGCCAAAAACTACAAGCTGGAAACTCGATTATAACACAGATGACTTTACTCGTTTTGCACGTGAGAAAACGCTTAGTAAATGAACCCCAGAGTCCAATAAATCCGCCCGGTTTGAAGAAGATACAGCTGTGTGATTCTCCAAGCGCCGAGCAACGAAGTGGAAACATGTCCAGTTCAGTTTCCTGGATTCACTCTTAGATGAACCAAAAGTGTTTGTGAAGAGCACTGGTTCCCTGTATGTGATGTATGATTTACAAGGCAAAGGCCCAGGGGCAGGAGGGCCGTGCACTATCTTTGCATCGTGTCATAAATAAATGAAGAACCGAGCTGTGATGGAAAGAGTTCATTGAATTGGCACGTTGAGAAGATGGACAGGCTGAGGAGGTTTTTGCTGCTGCAGTAAAGATGGAGAGAGAGAGAGAGAGAGAGAGAGAGAGAGACCTATGTATCTGTTTTTTAGTTCAAGACTATTTACTTTGTCGAAGGCATTAAAGGAACACATATGGAATTATGTTTTGAACAAAAAATAGCCGTCCTATGCTTTGATTACCACTTTTGACGTTTTATCAATGGCCTTCACGAAGAAAGGTTGGTAACTTTGAAGAATTTAAGATATGAAACATACTTATGCTAAAATGGGACCGAGAAAATGTATTAAAGGTCCTACATCATGCTAAATCGACTTTTTGGAGCTTTTAGCCATGTTGTTGTGCTGTTTCCTTATCAAAAACCCCCCAGAGTGTTTTTTGGCTTCATTTCTCCTGAATCCTTCTCTCTCCGCCCTCTGCTGGAAAACCATTAACTTGTGACACTCTGACGTTTTTTACGGTATAGAATCAAACAGGAACAGCCTGACGTCTGTAATGTAATGCCTGATGGCCTGATTTTAATTTATAAAATTATTATTTATGTTGTAAGAAATGAAAAAAAAGGAAGTGCCCGAGGCGTCCGCGCTGCCCCTGTGGGGAAAACAAACACACCCCCTGAGCGTCTGAACAGACGTCATGTTTGCACTGAAAGTTGTGAAGAAGGAGCTCTTTCTAACCTACTCTGGACACCAGACAACAATAATGTCATGGCGAAAAGCGTGTTTGAGAGACAGGACTTTATTCAACCTTCCTAAAGAAGAGGCCACTCGCCGGAAGTTGGAATTTCTTTCCGGGATTCAGCGACTCTCAAACAAAATAATGTTTATCTGTGACTGTCACTGATGGATGTTTGTGAAGCTTCGCCAGAATCAAAGTGGATTAATTTTTATAACCAACACGAGTCCCATCACGTAAACAGCGATGGAGCAGAGCGGAGAGTCAATCAAAGCGCGTGTTAGCGTGTGTGTTAGCGTGTGTGTTAGCTTGTGTGTTAGCTTGTGTGTGTTAGCCATTTATGAAGCTGTGTTGGAAATGCCAACCCCTTATAACTGTCTTGTGAAGTAACTTCGCTTATTGCTGTGATATTTATATTTCTTTTACTGCTATTAATGCAACGATTAGCTCGGAGAGAGGGGGCGGAGTTAACTGAATCGAAGCGTGTATTTCGACAAGATCAAAACCTTTACATTAAAAGGTATAGTGTGAGTATTACACACTAGCAAACAAGTAAAGGCAACAACATCAAAACAAGTTCTATGGGTTTAAAGAAATGGAAGACAATCAATCTCCTCATTAATATCACAATTACAACATATTTGAATTATATCAGCCTTTTTGTTTCCTATAATCCCATGAGTACATTCATAGGTTAATGTCAGTGTTGAAAATAAAGAAATACTGTAACTACACATACTGTACAGAAAAGCTTCCAAACTTTTGACGGGAACTGTATGTGATATGATTTCTTTGTACGGGGACTTTCCAGTAGCAAAACAATATTGCAATCCATTTACCACATGAACAGCAGCATCATTCAGCCAGTCTCTACGGAGCACACGTAATTACAGGCTCTACATAGATCATAAAGCAAACAATCTATATGGTTTGTTTTATGGGAGTAAAGTCCGCTGTGAATTCAATATAAGACTTTCAAAAGCACATGTAGCTATCGATGTATGAGGACGAATAAATTAATCTTGAGACCTTTAATCCCCCTCTGGCTTTTACACCACATGACTTAACTAACAAAGTATTGCACTCTTCAACACTGTGGATAGTATTGTATATACAAGCATAAGAATAGACAAATGACCATCTTCACAATATGGGGCCAGATCAATATGATGAGAAGCCAAAACACATCTCAAAATGTCAGAGGTTTTCTATTTGACTGCAGGAAGATGAACTCCCTCCCTTCCCCGGGGGTAGAAAGCCCTTACTCGCCACCCCCAGCTCACCAACAAGGACGAGTATGTAAATAAAGTTCTTCCTTCCTTCTTTCCTTCTTTCCTTCCTTTCTTCCTTCTTTCCTTCCTTCCTTCCTTTCTTCCTTCCACATCTGGGAGACATCTCCGTGACACAGCGGCAACTTGAGTCTCCAACTAGTCTCCAGGCTCTTAAGACACTTTGTGCTAAATGAAAACTTAAAGTAATTAAAAACAGTTCAGTTTTAGTCACATTAGTTCTTTCACATAGTCAGACTCCCGCCTTGTTCAGTGTGATTTACTAAGTCTTGTCGTGACACATTAATTGGAACATGCTCTGCTGAAATGCTGAACTGTGGAGTGTAATGTTCTAACGCAGGACAGAAGACCTTTTCCATCTATTATCTGACACTACATTCTTTGGCGGTGGTTTCAACAATCCCTGTTCAAGCAGCAGAACGCAGCCTTTGTGGTTTTCATAGTGACCCCGAGAACAAAAGCCAGCAGCGAAACACACAGAATCTGCTGTCGGGACGCGAGCCAGAGCCGCTCCATGGCTGGGCTGAAGTAATTATAGCCTCACACCTGATACTGTGCAGGTCTGCAGATGTGGGGGAATTCAATTTTCAAAACGTGTTCAATCCCACGCGTCGAGATTACACCGATTTATCTACAGGGCGCCTGCTGGGGAGCGCTCTCAGCAGGCGCTCTCACTCAGTGTCCGCAAGCTGAAGATACCAGAAAAGTGGCTGCAAAATACAAAAAACCCAAAACAAATGTGTAAAAGTTTGCTTCTTTCAAGGACAAATTGAATATAAGGAGGTCATCTGAACCTGGTTGAGATGCCTTCAGCTTCAAACCTTGTCGAGAACAACACCTTGAAGCCACAATAAGTCCTATATCATGCAGCTTTTAACCATGTTGTTAAGCTATTTCCTTATCAAAAACACCCCAGAGTGTTTTTGGCTTCATTCATGCAGTTCTGAGCATTTCTCCTGAATCCTGCTCCCCCTCTCCTGGAAAATGACTGACTTGTGACACTGATGTTTTTTACGTCATAGTAAAAGAGGAAGAGCCCGACGTCTGTAATGCCTTATGGCCTGGTTTTAATTTGTAAAACAACTTTTTCATTATTTCTGTCGTAAGAAATTAATTCTTTTTTTAAAGAAAAAGAGAGTGCCCGACCGAGGAAGTGCCCGAAGCTATGAAGATGGAGCTCTTTCTAACCTACTCTGGACATGGCTGTTCTTTCTTCTTACCTAACGATAATGTCATGGCAAAAATACGCGTTTGGCTACGAGAGGACAGGTCTTTATTCAACCCTCCTAAAGAAGAGGCCGCTCACCAGAAGGTAGAATTTCTTTTTCATAACCAGCAATGATGGAGCGGCCAGGACCGAGCGGTGGTGAGTCAAATTGCGTGTTAGCTTGAGTGTTAGCCATTTGTGAAGCTGTGTTGCTAATGTCCATCCATCCATTTTCCAGACTCAGTGCTGTGGGCTGTGTAGCAAATGTCAACTCCTTAAAACTGCAGTGTGAAGTAACTTCACTTTTTGCTCTTATGTTTATATTTCTACTGCTGCAAAAGTTGTATCAGCTGTGTCAAAGGGGCGGAGTTAACAGAATCCAAGCATCTTGTCTTCCGGGTTTGAAAAATACCTCCAGAAAATGTACTTACTCCATAGTAGAAGTACAATATATAATAAAATAAATGCCTATACTTTACTTTGGAATGATGATACAGATCCTTTAAAACTTCAGTTTAGTTTCACAAGCTTTTCTTTTTCCTTGTAAGTCACAAAGTTACACAAGTATCTATGAAACGTCAGTAGCTCCCTGAGACCCTCAGACTTTTCTCACTGAGACTTTTCTCACAAAAGTTGAAGCTGTGGCTAAACAAACAAAAGAGTAAGCACTGAAGTGTATGGATGGACTTGTGATGTGAAGGGGTCAGATTTGCCTTCTCTTCTGTCTTTCTGTTGTTGTATTGTATGATGCTTTTTACAGATTTTCCATCTCGTCTTGAAAGGTCTTATGTGCATAACATCGGCCACCTTTGGTTATGTTTCCTTGTACCGTCCCTGTCAAATAAATAAATAAAGAACTCATCCCTGTGAAGAATCTGGATGATAAAAATTCTTTGGAAAAGTTAGGAAGAAGTTTGTGCCACAACAGTAACGGATTCACGCTCCCTCTTTCGCTGTGAGGAAACCCAAAAACGAGGTTCAGATGTTACTGTACACAGCAAATTCAATAGTGTTAAATTTACAGAGTTGTCATTTTCAGATTAAATTCTGACACTGTGGAGTAGAACAGATGTGCTGAACACTTTCTGTACTTCATCAGTCTCACTTTACAGTGTTTGCAATTGGTGCAGTGTTGGTGTCAAGTGATTTGAGAGTTGACTGTACTCCTGAAGTGTATATATGAGGTTGAGTCGCCATGGTCCGCATCCTGACGTCAACACGTTTATCACGCCGTCTTGTTCAAACCAAGCCACACCTACTGGGACGTTACGCTTTTGGCGAAACTGGCGGACTTTCGTACAGATCTCCAACACAAAAAAAACCTCGATGAACTTCGCCTTCCAGGAGGACTCGGTAAGTTCATTTTCTTAACAACGTTTTGACTCTTATATTCTTTTTTCAATCTATCTCAATCTATTTCATCTTTGCATTCTCTATCTTTTTAACGTTTCGACGTTTGAATGCAATAAATTCCGAAAGGTGCCATTCTTTGTGTGACAAACGTTTGCGAAAATTACAACAAAATCTACTGTGACGGTAGATTTTGCTAATATTTATTGCAAACTACTGCGGGGACTGCTTTTAGCGACTGGAAGCTGTACTCGATGGGTTTAATGTTATAACATCGTGAATTTGAACGTCCTCACTTGGACTACCGACGTCTACAGCGAGTGACGCCGCCTTCCATGCTTCTTGTTCGGATTCAACATTTAAGCTAGCGTGAGTGCGAATGTGTCTGACTCCGAAAATGTCGAAGATGCAACCACACGGCGATTTGGGCGGGTGGCTCTGGTGTAATTAGTTACCGGGCAGTAGGGAAATCTTAATTTTGTCACTTCTGGCCTGGGACACAGTCTGCAAATATCTGTTGTCAGCAAACTACCGCGACTGAAAACATACGTGCTTGCTCTGTTAGCATAGCCGCGCTAGTGTAGATGACAATGAGCCCGCGGAAAATGTTTGCAAGCTGTCTGGATGTTTCGTGTGTTTTAGGCACCGTCTTCGACTGACACTGCCCTCATTCAGGAGGAGCAGGGTGAGCAGAAACAACCGTGAGAAGAGCTGACAGGTGACTGTTTATATTAACGCAGGATATAAAGAGGTACATACATACATACAACACACTCGTAGCCACATGTACAGTGCAATTGATTGTTGTTTTTATGCTTTCGAGGAAGACGTCCACAATGATGTTCAAAGTTGAATACCAGGGGAAGAAGAAGTACATTAAAATGAATGGAGTGTCATTTTCTTCATTTATCAAAGAAGGTAAAAAAAAAAACTATAGGGAGCATAGCTGTTGTTTATTTGAATGGTGGGCAAACAGCTATTTTTTCCATGCATGAAGAGCTGTTTGAATAGATCCCAGATCTTTTATAGCGCAGATCTTTTTTACAAAAGCAATGCTCTATTTGGGAACATTGTTTTGACCCACTAACTATTATTATCTGCTTTATACATTTGCGTTGCCCACCAAAGCCTCAAGCGTGACAACACAGCGATCCCCCTCCATAGATTTTATTTGAAGTGAGTTGGGAAGTGATCCTATTACAATTATTGCTGTTATTTTTTTTTTTAAACGACAGGCTTACAGTCAATCTTCTGGCATTAACAGCTCAGTAAGGCCACAATAATTTATTTCCTATTGAATACAATCGGATTACATATATTTTCACATTATCCAGCCATATATAAAAAAAAATGACTAAGCTATAATTTGCACCGTAGTGCACCGTAGTTGTATATATCTAAATAAAAAAACATTTCAGTTTTTTGATAAAATAGAAATTTATGTTTTGTCCTAGTATCCCTACTTTGGTATTTTTATTAGTCAAAGTTGTATAATTGTGATTTGTATTTTCTCAGCAAAAGAGAAGTTTGGCGTTCTCAGTAACAGCGTGTATCTCATGGATGATAGTGGGACAGAGGTTGATGAAGACGTGTTTGCTGATATTGTAGAAGCAAACCCGAATATGACTTGGACAATTGTTGATTCCCTCTCAGTCCCAGGTAAGAAAAAAATATATATATTTTAGTACACTACACAACAACTTTATGTAAAAGCATTGTCCATGTTTTTCTTTCTCCATTTCAGATTCACCTGCTTCATCTTCCTGTACAGACACCCTGTCTCTCTCATCACACTCATCTGAGTCTGATCATTACTTCACATCACCAAAGCGGCTGAGGGTTGATGACAATTCCATAGAGGCGAAAGAGGTGAGATTGTATTCTGCATTTTGTGTACTTTGTGTGTTTAGTTGGATGATAATTTAATAACTTTTTTTGAATACTTGTCTTTTGTACTTTTTGTTTAAAGCTTGTCAAAACGCTTTTGGAATCAAAGACTGGAGGAGAAAGAATACTCCAGGAATACAGCCAGTCCAAAAAGATAACGGATCAAGTACGTCGGAAGCTTGTCAATATGGTCGTCGCTGATATGATGGAGAAGTACGGGTATGCATAATGCTTTTTATGTACAGTATTTCTAGAAAACATGCGATTTGCGTGCATTTGTATCATAATGGCATGGGTCATGCTAATACAGTGTAAGTGTCATTCCTCACTTTTTAGCTGGGACATGGCAGGAATAAAATGTTTAACATTTTGAGAGATTTGAAATATTAATGAAGTAAATTAAATTAAGATTGTTTATTATCAATTCAGGAGCGCTCCACCTATGGATATTCGAACCAGATACGCTGTTGGCATTGTTGCACTTTTCCCTTCACTTAAAGATCCCTACTCCCAAAAAGGATATGTGAGTAGACATTTTCAGACAGTACATTTTATGAAAAATTGAAACAACGTTGAAAAAAAGGAGATTTAAATATGTCATAAATAACATCCCTGTTCTGTTTGTTTTTTTAGGAACATTTCTTTGACGCAAGCAGTAATGAGGGGTACATCGCTTGGAAGTTAAAGAACATGCAGAGGGAGCAAAGCCTTGGCAGGAGGAGCAGCAGCTCTACAAACACTAAAGAAAAGGGACCAGAGGTTGAAAGAGTGGTGGCTACAGCTGAGCAGTTAGAAGGGGACCAGTGTTTGGAGGCCATCTCTCTCCTGAAGCACAGCACAGACACCGAACAGATCTTCATGAAAATGAAACAAACATTCCAGTACAGGCAGACACTGATTCATAATCCTGAGAAGTCTAGCACCGTGTTCACAGTCTTCCCTAGATTCCTTGACACAGTGGGATTGGTGAGTTTTATATTTTAGTTATGTTTAGTTGGGACAAATGGTCACTGTGTCTAAAATCTATCCTGATCTGCCATGTGATTTATTTTCCTCCCATAGGTCCAACAAGACTTCCAGCTGCTGTTTGGAGACGAGACCGCGTCAAAATTGTTGGAAAAGTGGGGGACGTCACTGAAAACTAAAGTTATCCAAGAAGCAAACAACATCACCAAAACTCCCATGCTTGAGTCTCTAATCCATGCTGCTGAGGGGAATCCAGATGAAGATGTTTCGAGTAAGTTAACAATCAATCACATTTTGTTCATGTTCAACTGTTCAGTCATGAGTGATTAAGTAAAAATGTTTATTATTAAGGCTGGGACAGTGACATGGCCTCCCTGCTGCTGATGGTTTTTCTTCTGCCTCCTGCGCCTGGTGGGAAAAAGAGACCTGTGAAGATCAGTGTACGGGAAGCTGTAGATCGTGTTGTGAAGTTTCACAAGGTCAGTGGCTTAAGTTTGTACCAATGTTGGTCTCACAGCATTTCAGGTTGACTGCATCTTTAATAACCCTGCTGTTTTCTCAGTCAATTCTTAAAGTGCCCAATGCGTGTACATTAATCACAAATGACGCTCAGTTTCTTAAGTTTTGATGTAGGCACACGCTCCTAAGTTGTAGGACTAGGAAATGGTAAACAGTCACAATTGGTAAATGACACCACTGTCGTCCCATTAAATGTATATATTATACATAGAATTTTTCTTTATCATACATTTACTACATATTTATCATAATTTTCAGTTGCCAATTACATAAAAAAGAATGTATATATATTTTTTTTATTATTAAAAAAATAATTATATTAATATTTGGGTTTTTTTTTATAGTCTGGCCGCAGCCTGGAGGAGGTGACTGGTGCAGACAAGGGGAGACAGCCGTTTATCCTGGCAGTTGGATCATCAAGAGATGGCATCCATGACTACTACATCGCGGTGGATGGACAACTCCTTCCTTGCAAGGCTAAGTCATCACTGTCAGCCTTTGATGAACTTTTCAAAACACATTATGTGTTTGGCATCTCTTATGACCAGGCTCTGAACAACATGTACACATTTGTACAAACCACAATCTACAACATTGATGTTGGGCTTTGTCACGAAAGCCCAAGGGTGAAGGACATGAGATCAAAGGTCTTGTGCTAAGAGCATTCAAACATGGGTCTTCGGTGTTTTGTATGCAAGCAAACATTAAGTAATGTAAAGGAATTGGTTCGACATCTCAAGTTTTTGCATGCGTTTTATCCTGGCAAAAAGTTTCTTCTGACCTGTGATCAAAGTGGTTGTCATCAAAAATTTCAGACATATTCAGGCTTTAGGAAACATCTTAACACAAAGCATTGCAATGGCAATCTAAATGATAGTGATAGCAATGATGATGAAGAACCAATCCCTCCTTCAGCTGCTGTTTGTGATCAGCATAATTTGTCATCTAGTTGTCTAATAGAACACGCAGAATGTTCAACTAGTGCTGCAAGTCACAGAAAAAATACCCAAGACATGTGTGCATCCCTTATTGCAAAACTTAAAAGCAGTGGTGTGCCAACTACAGTTGTTTCATCAGTTGTTGAGAATATGGAGGAGCTTGTTCATGAAGTACACTCAAATATAAAACATGATGTTGCAAACTTATTCCCCAATGATACAAACACACAGGCAACATTAAGCAATTTTTTTGAAACCCTTGAAAATCCATTTACACATGTAAATACAGAGACAAAATGGAAAAGGTACTTTCATGACAAGTGTGGCATGGTGGAGCCAGTTGAGATCCCACTTGGTGTGAGGTATGACATTAGAAGGAATAGGGCTTCAGGCAGATATGACCAAGTTCCTGTGACAGATAAATTTGTGTATGTCCCCTTATTAGAAACTTTAAAATTTATATTTTCAAACAAAGAAATTAGAAACTACCTTGTTCAATCTTGTGAACAGAGTGATGTTTATAAAGATTTTTGTGATGGCACATACTTCAAAGAGCACCCACTTTTCTCTCAGAAAATTAATTCTCTTCAAATACAGTTATTTTTTGATGAATTTGAAACGGCAAATCCACTTGGGTCAAAGCATGGCATCCATAAGATTGGTAGTATATATTTTATTTTAAGAAATTTTTCCCCAAAGGTAAATTCTGCCCTGATGAACATTCATCTTGTTTCACTTTTTCATAGTGACGATGTAAAAAAGTATGGATTCAATGCAATACTAGAGCCGCTGATGCGTGACCTAAAAATTCTTGAGAACAATGGAATTGAGGTTCCTTTCTCTGATGAACCTCTACATGGGACAGTTGCTCAAGTAACTGGGGACAATTTGGGATTGCACACACTTCTTGGATATGTTCAGTCATTTAGCGCAAATTATTTTTGCCGTTTTTGCTTAGCTGATAAGGATACTTGTCAAACTGTTTTCTGTGATGATGATGCAAGCATAACATTACGCAGTAGAGAACTACATGCTCCGCATTGCAAGGACATTGAAGAAGACCCTGCTCTTCCCTCCTCCTTTGGAGTCAAACAAACATGCTTGCTTAATGAGTTAAAGTACTTCAATGTCTCTGAAAATTATGCTGTTGACATAATGCATGATATACTAGAGGGCGTAGCACAACTTGAGATAAAGCTGCTTTTAGGCTACTTTTTGGAGAATCATATGTTATCACAAGAGGATGTATGTAGAAGAATCTACTCATACAATTTTGGCTATCTTGAGCGAAAAAATCGTCCAACTAGAATTAATTTGGAGCAAGCTGGAAATGGAATAGGACTAAATGCAATTCAGACACTTTGTTTGGTCCGTAATGTGCCCTTGATATTTGGAGATTTGGTACCAGAAGGAGATGAACATTGGCGACTATTACTGCTTTTATTGCAGATTATCAACATTATATTTTCTCCAAGCATAAGTATTGGCATGACTGTTTTCCTGAAGCATCTCATTGTTGATCATCACTGTCTTTTCAAAACGCTGTACCCAAATCGAAGATTAATCCCCAAGCATCATTTCATGATTCACTATTCCAGAGTCATTCGTAAAATCGGTCCTGTCCTTCACTTTTGGGTGATGAGGTTTGAAGCAAAACATCGTTTTTTTAAGAATACGGTCAAAAACTTTAAAAACTTAACAAAATCTCTGGCCCAAACACACCAAATGGCTATAGCTTTCCACTGGGAATCATTGCCTTTTAAAAGTATCAACTGTGGACCCCTAAAATCAGTAAAGCTTGCCGACATGTTAAATGGTGAAATGGTTGCCGAAAGTCTGCATATTGATATCGACTCTGAAGTAGATGTAGCCTCTTGGATCACTTGTTTTGGTACAGAATACCGTTCTGGCCTATTGGTTTGTTCAAAGCTAGAAAATGGAATGCCAGTGTTTAGTCAAATCAAAGATATTGTAGTAGTTGGAGAAGACCATTTCCTTGTAACAGAAGATTTTGAGACACTGGGTTTTGCAGCACATTTTCATTCTTACCATGTGCAAGAGATGAATGTCGATAATGTGTCATTGCTTAAAGTTGACCAACTGCGTTTTTTTAAACCTTTTGACTTGCAGACAACATATGGCTTTGACAAAAATGATAATTTTGTTGTTCCTGTTCATGTATTTTTATAATACAGTATGGACCTCTGAAGTAACCGAATGAAGGTTCAATAAAAAAAAGTTTTAATGGAAAGAAATTTAAACTGACTGGTGCTTTTTGTATTGTATTATAGCATGTGCTTTAATTGATTGTAAATTGTATATAATTTTTTTTAACTCCTATCAGTTGCTATACAACACCGAGTAAGATTCAGTTTTAGCCATTTGTAGTGTCCAATAAACACTAATTTGGAGTAAATATTAACACTCAGCAGTTGTAATACGACACCGAGCAAGATTAATTTTTAGTGTCCAATAAACACTAATTCAGATGAAAATTTGAACACTTTGCAGTTGCAATGCAACACCGAGCAAGATTACATTTTAGCTCTTTTCGGTGACCAATAAACACTTTGTTGGAATATATTTTAACTCTTTAAAGTGGCCACATAACACTGGGTTATAGTCATTGAAGTGCCAATGAGGGTACATTTTTACTCTTCACAGTGTTTAAATCTCAGTGTTTAAAAAAACTCTATGGACAGTGTTAAATGTACTCCAACTATTTGGACCCAAATAAACCCCGAAATTGGTGTTGAATGTACTCCTATAGAGTTGAATATACACTGTCATTTTTGCTGTGTACTCGAAATGGTTCTCTCTCGCTTTTTCACGTTCACTGTGTGATCAGTGTCTAAAAGTGTCTGAATACATTTACCCATGTGTCCCTGAGCTCTGCATTTAGAAACATAGATGGATTCAAATATATTCCAAAACAGTCATTAGTCATGCATCTTCGATCAAGGATAACGTGCTTTTCCTCTGAAACACGATCACTTCCACTGCAGGAAATACGTGTCCTTCAGCCTGATGTGTTTAGATGTGTTTTCACTAATAAAAATGTACTAAAGCTCCAAGCAAATCAACAATAAGCAACAATAAGCCTTGTGCTGTAGCAATAAACACTCATTAAAGAACTGAAAAAAGACACTGCTAATAATGTTCTTGAAGAGAGTTGTTTTTCATTAGCAGCAGCAGCTCCAGGTGACACATTCTGCAAGAGCACAACGTAAGTGTGACTTTAAGCCTGTTTTTCAGGCAGTACTTACCTGTTTCGAGACAAACTCCTCTTTCTGATGTCGTATTGGGACATTTCACAAACTTGTCAACAACTTAGGGGTTTAGAAATTGCTATGCTAATCCAGCCTGCACTATCTGCTCTTCTTGCTGATCCCAGACTTCTAAATAAAACCCAAGTATTATATTTTATTGCAAGCAGGCGACTGGCCAAGTCATAAAACAAATCATGGCAAATCCATAACTTTGCATCAAGCTCTGTGTGACCTCAGTCGGCCTGAAATGACGAGAATATAGGATTATGTTCATGCTAAAAAATATTTAAATTGACATAAAGCAGATTATGTGTGAGGAAAATGACATATTTACAGTATTTTGAGGCAAGAGCAACTCTTTTTGCTTTTCTAAGTCTCAAGTCCTTTGTTTTGAATTTTGATTCCCCTCAAGCCTTTGTAGACAAGTGTAATCAGATCTTTTTTCTTCTTCTTTTGTCTGTGGAATATTTTTGGCTGATGCTGGGAGCTTGTTTATGTGAATACAAGACAATATTTATGGAGTCTGCCCGATCCCGTCAGACCTGGGAAGCTCAGCAGGGAGGGGCCTGGTCGGGCCTGGTGGGAGACTGTTTGGGAACCCCAGAAACACTTTGTGAGAAACACTTATATTTCTCACAAAAAATAGTTATCCATAGTGGTAGAGGTACAATATAATCATATAAATGCCTATACTTTACTTTGGGATGGCGAAAGTTGTCATGGCAACCTCGCCTGGTGTCCATCTCCCCCTTTGTTTCCCCTCCCCTTGTGTGTCTCTGTTCCCTCCTACCTGGGCGTGGCGTCTGCAGAGCTCACCTGGCAGCAATCTCAATCAACCTCCCTACAGGTATAAGAAGAGCAGCTCTCCAGGCACTCCTCGCCAGTTTGTTTAACTACACTCACTGTTAGTGACAGCACTTGGCTCTAGTTGCGATTTTTGAATTGTTTGCTTAAACCTTCCTGTTTTTGTCCAGATCTGCCTCTCAGCCCACCTGCCTGCACCTGCCTGCACCTGCCTGCACCTGCCCGCACCTGCCTGCGCCTGCCTGCACCTGCCTGCGCCTGCCTGCACCTGCCTGCGCCTGCCGCGTGTTCACTCTCTCCAAGTCAAATACTTATTTTTTGGACAATAAATTGTTAACACTTCCCTGCTGTGTTTTGCTCTTGGGTTCAATCTAGAAGCGTGACAAAAATAGCATGATACAGATCCTGTTTGATGGCTTTCTCCAGTGTGGCCATCAAACAGTGGAATATGTTCCAACAGAGCTAAACCACATGTGTAAATTTTAACACTTTTTCACACCAGGCTAAAAAATGGCTTATTTTAAAACAAACTTGTTCCCATAATGTCCTGTAATTGGTGTGTATGCAAGAGCGTGCAATCTAATGCTTTGGAATGAATGAAGTGTGTGTTGATTTTAATGCTGTTTTTGGGGAAATGTATTATTCTGTATTAGTATTTTTATGACTTTGTTGACATCAGTGCCCCGGGACTGCAGGTGGAAATTAGCACAAGTGCTATAACCTTATACAGCATCTCTCCCTTTGAGGTTAATGTATATTGTACACTGTCCCTGTTCAAATAAATAACTAAACTAAACTAAACTTAAGATGTTAAAACAACTTATAAAGTGCATCTTGGGATCCTCAATTTACCCCTGAATTAGCCTTCTCGTCCTTAACATATTCCGCTTTAAACAAATTGTCCACTGAAGCATATTTATGGCTTACTGTCGCAAAGCGCCGGACTGGATTTTGGAGTCTGGCGGATTTGTGCCAAAGGGGATTGCCTGGCTGTCCACAGTCCAGCCGCCTCCATGTCATCGGGAGTTTCACACAGCCCTCTACAAAGAGTCACAGCAAACTTAAATGCAACTTCCCAACTTTTATCCTCCGCCACGGCAAATCCACGCAGACCTTTTACGCTTCCGTGGTCACAAAATTTAGCAAACGGCTTTGATGGATCGGGATTATTTGGGGGCAAATTGTGTTTCAGCGTCCGAAAGTTTTCCCGCTACATGAATCCGCTCAGACGGACAAAAGTGATGAGCTGGGAGGAGTTTACACGGAGCAACACGGCCTTCTTCATGTCTCGCTACATTAAGTTAACTCTCCTTAAATAAGAGAAGACGGTTTATTTTCATAGCGCAGAACTGAACTGGATCATGAGGCTGTCAGCGCTGACTGATGGAGGCAATCAAAGAGCTCTTATCAGTGGGTGAACAATGAGTACTTTGTAAATTAAAAGAACCGCGTTTGCTTTTCACTCTGTAGCAAAACGACTTAACAGTGCAAACTTTGGGAGAAAGTGAAGAACGTTAATTAGATTTGGATTTTAATGTTCAAGTGTGAAAAGTATCCCGCACATTGTAAACTGCAACTCAGCAAAGTGTTCTTCAAGTTAAATGAAGGTGTAAATCAGAGTGCTGTGGTAAAGTAACTCCAGGATCGATGTTCCCTGTTTCAACTGGACGTGAAGACATGAAGACGCCAAAACAATACGTGACCAAAAACAGAACTGAATTGCTGGGCTGCAGGTTCTCGAATATGATGATGTCACCGGACCCAGCGGGGGGAGGAGCCAGTTTTTCCTATTAACAGCATTACACTTCCACAAGTCGTAGCTAAAACGAAAATGTATGAATTAAAAAATATCATTATCAGTCACTGGGTCCATGATCTCTCTGTACAAGACCGAAAATGTCCTCAAAAACAAAATATTTTTTCCTCTATATAATAGTCTAGGCCCTCAGAATGCTGTGATGTCACCTGCACCCCAGCAATACAATAATAATGGTACAGCAGGAGGAAAAAGTGAGTACACCGTTCGCAATTTCTTACATTTCTGCCTAAATTGGTCATAAAATGTGGTCTGATCTTTATTGAAATCACAAAACTGAGCAAACAGTGTCCGCGTAAACTAATACCAACCAAACATTTACATTTGATCCTGTTTTTAATGGCCATAACATGTAAACATTCACAGGACAGGGAGGAATAAGTGAAAAGAGAACCCTAGAGCCTTATGACCAGTTTAGGCAGAACGGTGTTCTCGCTTTTGCATCTGCTGCATTTAGGTTTGTAAATCACTTACAGCTTCACAAAGTGTTTTCGTTTTCACAGACCCTCGGTTTCAATTGGCTTATTTCTCAACCTTGGCAAAACATTTCTAACAGATATGGTTAAAAGGAAGGCCAGGCAAGTTTGTGGGGCATCATTTGTAAACGGAGTAAAGGCTCATTTGTGCTCCCGTTTCGTACGTAAACAGATAGAAGTCGCTGCATTTATGCTTCCACACGTTTTAGTGTCCGCAGGCGTTATTGAAAGTTACCAGCAGAGGGGAAAAGATCCAATGGTTTTTACACCACACTCACTGAGGGAACATAGTGTTGGTTTGTAGAAGTTTGATGTGATGAGTCGTGTCCCCAGAGGTCAGAGCTCACGTACGGCTCTATCGCTCGGACAGAAAAACGCAGGAGACTGAAAGCTCGATGCGTGTCCGTTTCGAATGTTGAGCATAAATGAGCCTTAAACAAAGTGCTTGGCAGAGCAGGAAGGATGAGTTAAAGGCACACTGCGTAACATTTTGGACTATACTGTTGCCATCAGTACAAAACATGTGACTATAATTACCAGCTAATGAGTAGAATGAGCTCAGACCTGTTCACCACAACTGCCTCTAAAATCCTGCACTGTCACTCAGAAAGGTGTTACTTCGGGTCTGAAGTGCCGTCATGCACGAGCTTAATATAGAAGCTGCAGTTACACGTAAGACCTGAGGTGGCAGTAGTGAGTGTAAAATGGCCAACTTGCATCTAGTCCCTTTAATAAATCCTTTTCGTAGTGTTAATGGGATGATTGGGAAGGTCTTTCACCTCCCCCTGGTGTTTCTGGCCAGAAAACCACAACTGCAACTTTCCTGCCTCTGACCCGGCAGCCCCAATACACACTAAAGGTTAACATCTCCCTCATGCTCTTGTTTCTGAGGTAAGTCCTGTCTGTATTCTGTGTTAGAGGTGAGCCGCTCACAGTACAGGCTCATGTTTGTTTGAAAATAAGGAACTTGTTTACTTTAATCAATCCTTTCCCTCTGGGGGTAATACAAGTGTTGTTGGGATGATTGTTTTTTTTCATCTTCTCCTGGTGTCTCTGGCCAGAAAACCACAATTGCAGCTTCCCTGCCTCTGGGTCGGAGTCACCAATACACATTAATCACGAAGAAGAAGCTAACAGGCTAACGGCAAAGCTTAAACAGTATTTACAGCCAAGTGTGAGTGAAAACAGATCTCCATTGTGTAATTGGATGAACAATATCCCTCTGTCCCTTTGTCAGCGTAGTATTTACTCTCATGGACAATTAATGAGTAAAATAAATGCAACATGCTGCGACACCTGCAGTGGTGCTTACGGCCTCTAGGGGCCTGAGTTACTTAGTTCTGCTTTAAAGGTTGTATATGTAAAGGGGGGTAATTATTAAAAATACACTTTTAAGGGCTTTTTACAATGCTTCAATGTTCATCAAAAACAGACCTATTCGCTCATCTTTGAGTCATCGTTGAATCTTCTTCAGATGCTTTCATTACTTTTACCCAAAAAGCTCCTCCTGAAGTTCTAGCAAACACCTTTCGATTTCTTGCTAAGCTTAAGTACTTCAAGTAAAAACACAGATGAAGATGTGTTTGACATTATTACCCAACACCTAAAGTGTATTTCCTAACCCTCTGTAAAGACAATATAAAGTAATAACCATTACTTTCAGTTGTCTTATACACAGCTAAACCTTTTTCATGTATTGTGGCAACACAGAAATCCTTTTTATCGCTATAATAAAAGAAGCAAAGCCGCTATAGCAGCCGCGCCGTCGGGTTATGGCCTGAGTAAAAGAAAACCCCAGGTAGCGTGTCTTTAAAGAGCGCGAAAATAGCCCAGGAGCTAATTTGTCGCTCTTTTTTATGGGCCTTGACGCCGGAGCAGATGAAGCATGCGGCCCTAATGATGTGCCGCCACCGAGGCATAGAAGGAAGGTGTGAAGGAGGAACCGAGAGCGAGAGAAAACGGAGCAAAGCAGTGAGGACCTGACAACATGAGGCTGATCTGACCTGGCTGTAACGATCCCAGCATCACGAGAGGAGCCGCTGAAATCCACCGCTCAATCAAACGCCTTCCACACGTTCTTTTGAAATCGATATGAAAGGCCCTTGACTGTGAAGCTCCTCTAGGTGGGATTCAGGGCCAGGGTTAAAGGGCCGGAGGGCAGCGAGTGAGGCGTGAGAAGTGTGAAGGGAGGAAGACGTGACTGTGACTGAGGGGGAGAAAAAGGAGTTTCTCAACCAGGGCTCAGGTGGACTCTTGAGGTTTAAACTGTGATATTTCTTTGTATTTAATGCTGTGAAAAATGGATGATTTAGAAAATGAAAAAGACTATATACCGTACCCTCAAAGTGCATATGACAGGCTTAAATAACATCAGCTGCAAGTTCATCAGTGGCATAATTGTCATTTTATTTCAGTGAAGCAGAAATTTGGATGAAGAAATGTTTTGCAGAAAAGTTTTTTAATTTTTTAAGATGCTGACAAGAAGTAGAAGAAGGTAAAGTTCCATAGATACAGATACATCTCTGGAATCGCAAACTCCAAGTCCACCCATCCATTCTCGCCTCTTTCTATAAATGTTTCATTGAATCCATCCTTACATTCAACATCACTGTGTGGTTTGGTTCACTCACTCTCACCCACCGCAACGTGCTCAAGAAAATCATCAAAATCAGCAATAAAATCATGGGTCAGGAGCAGGACTCACTCAGCAGCATCTATGACTCCAGAGCTCTGAGGAAAGAACCCAGATCTGCACAGACTCCTATGACTCCAGAGTTCTGAGGAAAGAACCCAGATCTCCACAGACTCCTATGACTCCAGAGTTCTGAGGGAAGGAACCCAGATCTCCACAGACTCCTATGACTCCAGAGTTCTGAGGAAAGGAACCCAGATCTCCACAGACTCCTATGACTCCAGAGCTCTGAGGGAAGGAACCCAGATCTCCACAGACTCCTATGACTCCAGAGTTCTGAGGAAAGGAACCCAGATCTGCACAGACTCCTATGACTCCAGAGTTCTGAGGAAAGAACCCAGATCTCCACAGACTCCTATGACTCCAGAGTTCTGAGGAAAGAACCCAGATCTCCACAGACTCCTATGACTCCAGAGTTCTGAGGGAAGGAACCCAGATCTGCACAGACTCCTATGACTCCAGAGTTCTGAGGAAAGAACCCAGATCTCCACAGACTCCTATGACTCCAGAGCTCTGAGGAAAGGAACCCAGATCTCCACAGACTCCTATGACTCCAGAGTTCTGAGGGAAGGAACCCAGATCTCCACAGACTCCTATGACTCCAGAGTTCAGAGGAAAGAACCCAGATCTCCACAGACTCCTATGACTCCAGAGTTCTGAGGAAAGAACCCAGATCTCCACAGACTCCTATGACTCCAGAGTTCTGAGGGAAGGAACCCAGATCTGCACAGACTCCTATGACTCCAGAGTTCTGAGGAAAGAACCCAGATCTCCACAGACTCCTATGACTCCAGAGCTCTGAGGAAAGGAACCCAGATCTCCACAGACTCCTATGACTCCAGAGTTCTGAGGGAAGGAACCCAGATCTCCACAGACTCCTATGACTCCAGAGCTCTGAGGAAAGGAACCCAGATCTCCACAGACTCCTATGACTCCAGAGCTCTGAGGAAAGGAACCCAGATCTCCACAGACTCCTATGACTCCAGAGTTCTGAGGGAAGGAACCCAGATCTCCACAGACTCCTATGACTCCAGAGCTCTGAGGAAAGGAACCCAGATCTGCACAGACTCCTATGACTCCAGAGCTCTGAGGAAAGAACCCAGATCTCCAGACTCCTCCCACACTCTGCACTCTCACTACGCCCTGGTGCCGTCAGGGCGCAGGTTCAGGTCCCGCCCTCTGGGGACAAAGAGGGCGACCTCCACTTTCCTCCCGACCTCCATCCGCCTGCTGAATAAATGACTGTGTGGACCTTATTTTGAGTTTTTTCACCCTTTTTTGTTTCCTACATGATCCCATGTGTTCATTAATGTCTTCAATGAGAATCACACAATGTAAATAGTGTTAATGAAGTGACTGAAATCCAATATACTCTGCCTGAGAGAAAGTGTCCACCAGGATCTAACTGGTTTGACCTGGGGCTGTTGTCGTTGGTCAGGTCGAGGTTCAGCAACAACATGAGCCCAAAAAATGAGATCATCTGACGGCCTGAACATCCTGAATGACCAGGTTATTCCATCAACGGATTTCTTTTTCCCCTGATGGGACGCACATATTCCAAGATGACAATGCCAGGATGTGGAAGACTGGCTCCAGGAGCAGGAGATGGATCGGCCGCCACAGGGTCCAGATCTTTACGCCATTGAGGATCTTTGGGATGTGCTGGAGAAGGCTTTGCACAGTGGTCACACTCTCCCATCATCAACACAAGATCTTGGTGAAAAACACAACTCCAGATCTTTTGACTTTGCAGAAGCTTTTGATCAAAACCAAAGGGTCCAACAAAACATTAGAGGCATTTTCTTTATAGGTCGGGCAGTTAAACATTTAGAGATGTTTCAAATACAAAACATGACACACAAAATCTTCCACACAACTCAACTCATTCTATGGCCTCTACTGTCCAGCACAATGAACATCAGCATCTCTTACACTAACCTGTGATGTGAGGACCTGTCTCTCATAGTCACTCATGACATCGCCCTTGACGTCTCGGAAAAGTGAAGATACTGGAGTGGATGGCAAAACAAACACCATTCCACATATCTTTTCCATGAACCCTGATCTGTGAGCCAACGGTATTATCAGGAGACGCCTGCATCCTCCGAAAAGCGCAGGTACAATCAATAAAGTCAATACAGTTCATCAGCGTCCCGCAGAGAGAGCAATCGCCTTCCAATTAGAAAACCCCTGTCCTCCCCCAGGCGTGTGCATCTTAACCACATCATTAGGCTGTTTCTGATACAGATCCTGAGCCAAGATCTGGGGTTTGCAGGCTGGAAAATTAGCCGTGTGCATGTTTTATTAGATCTCAGGCAAAACAGATGAGAGCGAATCACAGGGGCGCTGGGGCAGGAACGGGGGAGGGGGTGTCAAGCACAAGGATGAAATGGGTTTAAATAAACTCTTTCAAACGAGAGCTATGTTGTTTTAATAAGGATTTTTAATCGAGTGCAAGTGAAAAGTAGAGAAGAGGGAAACATTAGTGAAAGTACTGAACTATTGAGTGTAAAAGTGGATCCCGTAAATTCCGGACTATTGAGTGCACCTGAATATAAGCTCCCTGGAAATACTGGACTTTTCTCTTTGTGTGTGATCAAATATTTCAAGAGAGCGGCACCTACGTGTACATTTACTTTATAAAAGTGTGTTAACTAAAAGGTTTATTATATTATATTTTAAACCCAGGTGTTTAGTCAAACCCCTGCTGGAGCCGCCACCTTAACGTGGTGGAGGGTTTGAGCCTGAATGATCCAGGGGCTCTGTTGTCGGGGCTTCGTGCCCCTGTAGGGTCTCCCAGGGCAAACAGGTCCTATAGGTGACGGGTCAGACAGAGAGCGGGTCAGAAGCTCCTTATGAGAGACCGACAGGCCTGGATAGAACCATGAGGCCGTCCTTCTGTGGACCCACCACCTGCAGGAGGAGCCATAGGGGCTGGTGCTGTGTGATTTGGGAAACTCCAACAGCCCCCACGACCCGGAAACGGAAAAGTGGAAATGAAAAATGGATGGATGTTTAGTCAAATTGAAGCGCTGCCCACACAGCGACTCCTCATCGGGAGTTTTCAACAAACAAAACACCAATAGCGTTAAAATGCAGATATTTGGAAAGTCAAGGAAAAAACACTTTCAGTAAACTGACTTGTAATTCTTGCAGTGCCAATATGGTTTTCTTTTACCCATGAGAAATCTCGCCGCCTAATGTTTAAAATGTACCGAAAAGTCAAAGTTTCAACCCTGTGATGGGGTCAGGTGCCGACAGTGCCGACAGTGCCGACAGTGCCGACAGTGCCGACAGTGCCGACAGTGCCGACAGTGCCGACAGTGCCATTGTTGATTCCCTTTCTTGCCCACACCGGGACTCCTGCTGCTTCATGTGCCGCGGGATCTATACCAGCCTTTCCCGCCGACGGAGCTGCCTCTGTAGCCATTGTTTGTTGGATGATTCGCTTCCACCTTGTTCTACCTCTGGCTTTGATCCACTTACAGGCGTTTTTATCCCCGGACACAATCTACATATGATCAGGTGCACAAATTCAGTTAAGGTTGCGGAGCAAAGTAAAGCCACAGGTCCTTTTGTTTTTTCTTCGAGTGCATGCGATATGACCTGGTTTCTTTTGTTTTTGTTTTTTGTCAAGACATAATGAATGTAATAAAAGAATGACCTGGTTTCTATAGTAACCTGGTCATTAACAGGGAATATCCCATGGTCTGGGTGAATACTGGACTCTGATTGGCTGGTGCATTATTTTGGTGTAACCGCACACGTAGTCCGGTAGTTAAATCACTGGGATGTCACTCCGCTGTGGCGTCGCCATAGCAACGCCTGACACAGCTGAATCAGATAAAGGCGTAATTAGTGACTGACAGGAACGTATGAGATGGATTTAGTGTTTGCTAAATGTTTGTAGAGGAGAGTGAGCAGCTAGGTTAGCTACTGTTAATAACATATGAGCTTTACATTTCTATTGGAAACGGTTAAGGCTATTCATCATTTTCAGGCGTACATAAAATGATCCTGCATTGAAGCATCTTTGTCTGGATTAGTAAAGTCAAACATGTTAGTTTGAGTTGGGGGGGCCCAGGTGTGAGCGACTCCACCGCAGCTGTTTCCATAAACAGTTGAGCTGGTTGAGCTAGCTAGCTTTAGCTTCAGGTTAAACCTTGTAAAAGGTAAATAACTGGTGCCCACGAGTGGCGCATATCGGTGTTTCCTTCCAGGGAAAAGTGTTTCCGGGTTAGTCCTGTTGTGTTGTGATTCTGTGCTGATGTTGTGTCGTTGAGCCTGACTGAGATCCTCGTAATAGCTGCGGAGAATGACTCGCTCTGAGACCAGCCTTCAGTGACCGGCTAATAACCCACACAAAATAGTCCCGTAGTCTGGCAGATTTAGTGACTTTAGTCAAGGAAAAACACATTTATTATAAATGTTAGGTTTGTGGGACCCTGGTATAAGCGGATTAAACAACGAGGAGCCGCGTTAGACGTTATAATGCAGGAGGAACAACACTGTGTCGGGCGTTAGAACCGTCTAATGCGGCTCCGAGGTGTTTAATCCTTACATATTATGCTCTCTCTCTCTTTCTGCTCTGTTTGCTGGCATGAATTCGGACGTTCTGCTCTCCCAAAATCTCATCCGATGGGCGGGGGAGCAACTGATTTCTGCGGTGCATTATGGGTAACAATAGTGTTCGCAAGTTTCGGTTCTGCCGGAGCGTTTTCATTCGCTCTGCTTCATCTGCTGCTAAGAGAGGATACAAGCCTGTAGCTGATGTTTTACGATGCAGACTTCGACTGTTCCGACTCCCTGCATTTGGGGTTTGTACCTCCCGCCCCCCCGCCTGCCCCCCCGCCTGCCTTCAGCGGACACTTTTAGCCCCGCACTGCCCCGCTGTACGGTCTCCCGCCCGGCTCGGAGGCTCGAAGGCCGGGCAGGATAGCTCACCACTGCCCCTGGGGTCTGTGAGCTGTAACTGGGAGACGATAGTAAAAAGCACTGCCGGCCTCTGATTATCTCTCTGCCCAATACAACTTTATACGTGAGAACATCAGCCATGTCATGTATAACTTGCTGAGTGCTTACAATAAATGGTGGGGCTGAAAGACTAAATTGGCCAATTTATAGAGTTGTGATGGAAAATGTGCTTGTGTTACTTTGTTTATGTCCGACCCAAATACACAAAATGTCACTGTCGCTTTTGTTTGGAATCGCGCTTCAAACCCGCGAATCCTTTCCTGAATCAGTCACGTGGTGCGGCCGCTTCCCGAGGCTTCGAACGCCACCACACACGTGATCAGCACACGTGATCAACACACGTGATCAACACACGCATCGATACACGCTTCAATAGACACTCCTCTAGATTACTCGGCACACGCTTCGAAGCCTCGACACGATCGGCACATCACTATTAAAGACTTGTCCCACCATTGTAAACAACTGACTCAAGGAAGAGTGGAGTCGTACGGAGCAATGTCCCTGCGCAAAGATGTGAAGGAAGAGAGACATTTTACTGAAGCATGATGTCAGCTGTACAGGAAGAAAAAAACAATGGAGTCCAAAGGTAAAAGACTTCAGTCAACAACTTATTATTTCTAGATATTTCAAGATTTGTATATTTTCATACATTCATTCTAGCTAACATGCAAAATGTGCAGGTTTTCATTTCAACAAAAACACCAAAAATGAAGTTTTTCATTTTCAAACCCAATTGCTAATGCTTTTTAATCGATTTTGGAACATGCTTGTTTGATAGATTGCACATAAAACTGATGTGTGCAGCAATTGCAGTCTTACTTTTATGGTGTGAAAAATTTGATATCATTTTCCTAATTTGATGAATTCGATTAGCCCATGCACCTTTTCCATCAGTGTTTCGATGCATTTTAAGACATGGGCTTAGATCTTTTTGGAAATCTTGTTTGCAGTATCATGTACAAAATGAAATGAAGGTATAAAAATAAATGGGAGATCCTGGCATAGATCGTATGTAGCTATAGTTGAAGATCCAGAGGACATGGCAGTAACGAAGAGGGACTAGTTAGAACCAAAACAGCAGTTCTTTTTCAGTCAAGAGCTCCTTCCCACATTCAAAATCACTCGCCCCGACGTCTAAATCAATCAGTGGTTTTGTAGAGCCCAATATCACAACAGGAGTCGCCTCACAGGGCTGCACAAACCATTAAGGCAGTAAAACAGAACAGAAAAGTCTGAATGCAATATAACAGCAACAGGAAGTGCGCTAGGACACGGGCGGCGTCATTTTTTATCACAGCGCCGCTCAGTGGATGAGAGCAGAACGCCCGAACTGGCTGATTTAAAAGCAGGAAACAAGCAGCAGCCGGTTCACGGGCCGCCCATAAACACATCATAATGACGTGTACTTTAATGGGAGGATGGGCTTCAGTCCCATAACATTTTTGATTATGGGCCCAAGTTCTGGCTGTCCAAGATGGCGTCTAACGCATTTCAATGACCTGAACTCATTGGCGCTTCAACTTAAAGCTGCACCACCTGAATCAAACCGTCCTCACAAACAGGAACAAGTCATCCCTGGCATCATAGTACAGTATATCCATGTACTTTTACATTTACTACTAATAAAGTACAACACTTTAGGCATTTAAATATGTTTGTACTTAAACCACATTCTGACCAAACAGGCTGTTGCAAAAAGGATGTTTGAATCACCTGGATTTTATGCTTCAGTGTTTATTTCAGAGGAGCTGGACACACAGATTGCATTGTATAAAAAGGCTGGATCATATATATATATATATATATATATATATATATATATATATATATATATATATATATATATATATATATATATATATATATATATATATATATATATACAGCAGCTGGCTGTGCTCAGAGGGCTGTTCTCCAAGTCTGCACCGTCAAAAGGCTCAGAGGAGGAACAGCATTTAACAACAAAAATGACTATTGGTGATTTTGTTATTCTTCCTGTCTTTTCCTTCCTCAACTGCCCCACTTTTCTGAACAAGGGAGCACCTTTCCTGCTCCGAGCAGGTCTGGGCAGCCAAACCCGCCCAAAAATATCTGGAAAACTGTGGAAAGCCTGCGGATATACATTGTTTACTAGTTAACAAAGCCCATGTGCTCCTGTGGTGATGAGAAACCGCCCCCTATCTCCCTCCCATGTGGAAAAAGCTCCTCACAGAGCCTTAGGTTTGAGATTTTGTCATTCAAAATAGTGATTTTGATCAAAAATAAGACAGAAATAGCCAAAACAACAAGCCATAGAAACAGTTTTTTTCACTTGGCAACTCTGGCTCCGAGTTTTGAGCTGATATCCATTCGGGGGGAGAACAGAAGCAGAAACAATCTTTGATCTCATTCTCCGGTGCAGCCGTTTGGTGCAGCATGGAGTCCAGTAACAACAGCAGTAACTTCAGGCTCTGCGGGGCTAAAGCTAAAGCCCATGTGTTTCTGTCATACCCTGTTGTTCCTGCTTTTCTCTTTGTCTAAGAGTCTAGTTTCTTATTCAGTCCTGGTTTAGTCCTGTTTTTTAACCAGTTTTCTCTAAGTCCTGGTTTAGTCCTGGCTCAGACCGCGGCTCTGCCATCTCTGATAATGACTGAAGTGTTAGTAAGTCATTTGCTTCGCTTTAAGAAAACATCTGCATTTGCGCTGAAGCTGCTCATAAGTTCAGGCTTTTTTAGACTCATAGCGGATCATTAAGGATGTCTGGAGAGAAAAAGTTTTGAAAATAAAGTTTATCGACACCGATAGCTGAAGGTACTCAGCCCTAATCGTCTGTCCAATAAACAGATAAACTCTTGTAATGACAGGTGAGAAAAATTAATAAAGTTTGATCAGTGAGATGGGATTTGGAAGCGTCTTTGGAGTTGTATCATGTGGTCCCTTCACTTACACTGACAAAAGAGGCTAATTCCCTACGACAGCGTCTAAAGCAGAGAACAAACTTCCCCACGGCGACGATGTAAAGCAACCTTACATTTTATTGGTTCATGTCACTAAAGAATTCATCTAAATAATCTCTTCATCTTCTGCTGGGAGCGTGGAGAACAACGCCCCAGAACATGAATCACCGAGCACTAGTTTAGCCTCCAAAAACTCCATCACAAAGTTTCCTATAGATTTCTGCCCGGGAGCCCCTATAGAGAGCCCTGTGTGGCGTCTGGGGAGCCCCTATAGAGAGCCCTGTGTGGCGTCTGGGGAGAGCCCTGTGTGGCGTCTGGGGAGCCCCTGTAGAGAGCCCTGTGTGGCGTCTGGGGAGCCCCTATAGAGAGCCCTGTGTGGCGTCAGAGGAGCCCCTATAGAGAGCCCTGTGTGGCGTCTGGGGAGCCCCTATAGAGAGCCCTGTGTGGCGTCTGGGGAGCCCCTATAGAGAGCCCTGTGTGGCGTCTGGGGAGCGCCTATAGAGAGCCCTGTGTGGCGTCTGGGGAGAGCCCTGTGTGGCGTCTGGGGAGCCCCTATAGAGAGCCCTGTGTGGCGTCAGAGGAGCCCCTATAGAGAGCCCTGTGTGGCGTCTGGGGAGCCCCTGTAGAGAGCCCTGTGTGGCGTCTGGGGAGCCCCTATAGAGAGCCCTGTGTGGCGTCAGAGGAGCCCCTATAGAGAGCCCTGTGTGGCGTCTGGGGAGCCCCTATAGAGAGCCCTGTGTGGCGTCTGGGGAGCGCCTATAGAGAGCCCTGTGTGGCGTCTGGGGAGAGCCCTGTGTGGCGTCTGGGGAGCCCCTATAGAGAGCCCTGTGTGGCGTCAGAGGAGCCCCTATAGAGAGCCCTGTGTGGCGTCTGGGGAGCCCCTATAGAGAGCCCTGTGTGGCGTCTGGGGAGCGCCTATAGAGAGCCCTGTGTGGCGTCTGGGGAGAGCCCTGTGTGGCGTCTGGGGAGCCCCTATAGAGAGCCCTGTGTGGCGTCAGAGGAGCCCCTATAGAGAGCCCTGTGTGGCGTCTGGGGAGCCCCTATAGAGAGCCCTGTGTGGCGTCTGGGGAGCCCCTATAGAGAGCCCTGTGTGGCGTCTGGGGAGCCCCTATAGAGAGCCCTGTGTGGCGTCTGGGGAGCCCCTATAGAGAGCCCTGTGTGGCGTCTGGGGAGCCCCTATAGAGGGCCCTGTGTGGCGTCTGGGGAGCCCCTATAGAGGGCCCTGTGTGGCGTCTGGGGAGCCCCTATAGAGAGCCCTGTGTGGCGTCTGAGGAGAGCCCTGTGTGGCGTCTGGGGAGCCCCTGTAGAGAGCCCTGTGTGGCGTCTGGGGAGCCCCTATAGAGAGCCCTGTGTGGCGTCTGGGGAGCCCCTATAGAGGGCCCTGTGTGGCGTCTGGGGAGCCCCTATAGAGAGCCCTGTGTGGCGTCTGAGGAGAGCCCTGTGTGGCGTCTGGGGAGCCCCTATAGAGAGCCCTGTGTGGCGTCTGGGGAGCCCCTATAGAGAGCCCTGTGTGGCGTCTGGGGAGCCCCTACAGAGAGCCCTGTGTGGCGTCTGGGGAGCGCCTATAGAGAGCCCTGTGTGGGGTCTGGGGAGCCCCTATAGAGGGCCCTGTGTGGCGTCTGGGGAGCCCCTATAGAGAGCCCTGTGTGGCGTCTGGGGAGCAGGCAGGGCTCGGTCAAACCAGGCAGCGTGGGTGGTATAAATAACAGAGATCGATGGTCGTGAATCTGTGGCAGGATGGTTTACCTAAAGGCAGGTCTGAGGAGGCTGAGCCGGTTCCCCCGACGCCCACAATTATTCATGCACCGCCAGTCAAACACAGGCAGGCGTCTCATATTAAAGTTAGTACAAGGAGAGGGAACAAGATGGAAGGAAATGTTTGCCACTGGGGGGTTTCAGATTCAGGAAAGTGCTGATGGGGGGAATGATATTGCAAAAATTAATATTATACATTCCCTATCAGTTGGATTTAAAAAAAGTCATAAGATTTCGGTAGTGAACTTTCAGAACATGTTTTAAGAGAAAACACCGCAGCAGGAAAGCTACAGGCTCCTAATTTTACGGCAAAATCTTTTTTTTTTGGCAATTACCCAAAGTCAATTGAATTCTCTTCTCCTGATTGTTTCCAAATTGCAAATAGTCTGGAAAGCCTGTTTGATGACGAGGCGAAGTGCTAAACTAAAGCTATACCGAGTTTCTAATTTAGCATTTTACATTTTTGGAAAAAGAAAAGCTGCTTCCTGTATCAGGCATTTGACAAGGAGAAACTGAAGCTTCTGTTCAGGAACATGAAAAGAGCCGAGAGCAAATGTCCAAAGCGGAGGAGTTTTCTGACAGTTTGTTTATTATGGAGATTATGAATTGTTTCTACTTGAACATCCACTTATCAACGGTGTGTCACATATTCTGTGACAATGCCCTGATGCATTTGTTTGCAACGATTGTTTCAAATGATTTAAAGATTTTTATCAGGTTGACTGCTCTGAAAATGAGCAAAGGGTAATTGGTTTGCAGTTCTCTCTGCTTCTTCTTCTACACTGCAACAAACCAATCACAATCACAATAGGTTTTGTTGCCATTGTCAGTGAACACATCGGCCCCTTTGACCAGTCACTCGCTCACTCACTCGCTCAGTCACTCACTCGCTCAGTCGCTCTCTCACTCACTCACTAACTCAGTCACTCGCTCACTCACAGTGTGCACCTTCAGCAGGCGGGATTCGAACCCTTGACCTTTCGACCATGAGACAACCTGCTCTACACATCTGCGCGACCGTCGCATGTTTCATTTAAAGGAGCATTATGTAACGTTTTATGCATAAAAACAAAGTTGATATTTGTAGGTATTTGACTTTGTAGTGACCCAGAGGCTGTATGAGTGGTCAGCATGGCGCCTTTACTTTCCATCACGTTGGTCTCTTGGATCAGTTGTTTTATAGGTTTTCTCCGGTCAGAGGGTCCGTCAGTAGCGAAAACCTTCCAAACAATTGATCCTGGAGCGTCCAAGAGACCACTGTGATGGAAAGTAAGGACGGAATGATGACCTCTGGGTAAAAAGTTGCATAGTGCACCTTTAACATGAAACATGGAACATAAAACCTGGTGAACAATTAATAAACTACTACTCTACTCTTAGAGGTACATTGGCCAATCATTCCTCACATTAAGTGGGCGTGTAATTAAAGCAGTACTAACGTGTTTGCCATAATAAAGCCTCCCCGTCGTCCCTGTGGGGGTGATACAAGTGTTAATGGGATGATTGGAGGGTCTTTCATCGCCCCCTGGTGTCTCTGGCCAGAAAACCATGTTTGCAACTTGACTGCCACCGGACCGGAGCCACCAATACACACTAATGGAATCACGAAGAAGAAGCTAACGGGCTAATGGGTAAAGCTAACTGAAGGCTAGCGTCACTTAAACAGTATTTACAGCCAAGTGGAGTGAAAAAAATGATTTCCATTGTATAATTGGATGCACAATATCCCTCTGTCCCTTCGCCTTTCCTGTCACCTGGGCCTCTGGGGCAAGAGTTACTTAGTACTGCTTTAAACGGCCTATACGGATCATAGGAGCTGGAGTTACGCCTAAGACCTGAGGTGGCAGTATACAAATGACCAACTTGCATTAAGTCCCTTTAAGCAGCACAACTGACATAGAACACACCGAGGCACAAAAGTATTTCCTACTCTAAAGTTGGAGGAGCTGCAGCTACAAGGCTTCTGCTCGCAGTGAAAGCAGCAAACATCTGACTGAAAGAGGAATTTACCCGCTCCTTTCAGTCGCCTTTGCCCAGAGTTGGCCTTTCTGACACTGACAAAAAATACAACTGCCACTCTGCGCCAGCCTCTGCCCACGCCCATCAGTGCATCACCTTTGAATCTGCAGCAAAAGTTCTCATCTGTGTGACTTTAGAAAAACTGTCGTCCAGGCCGGTCCAATAGAAACAAGCTTCCAAAGGCATCCATCATAAGAGACGCTACAATCATTTATAAGTGTCGCATGTTTTCCAGTGCTTTTTCTTACAAAACTTCCAAACACATATTTAATAAAACCATATACAAGTCTGTGCACGGAGGATCTATATCTGGCTACAAATGAGCGATGAAAGCAGACGGGTTTAGAAAAGGTCACGCGTGTTGTCATTATTTCATTACAGCCTGTCAGAGCTCCTGTCTGCGTCTACAAACTCTGAACCGCTGCAAACGCAAACTCACCAAATACTATTACAAAGTATTACTGCGTCCTTCCTGACAGCTGCAATTGCCTTTGACAAATGGCTTTCTGTCTGTGCCAGGATTGCTTTGCCAAATGAAAAATTCCTGTGAGACTTAAAGTGAAAGCGTTTCTTTTGACTATGCATATTTAGCCACTTGAATCTGACGCTCGTTTAAAGATCGTGTATATGATGCATGATTAGGCAATAACAACACAGCGGACATGGGAATATGACAGAAATAGAACTACAACGGAAAACTGCGCTGTAGGTGGTGTTGTTGTTGGGAACACTGGGCTCAACATGATTTCAAGACAATATTTGTAGTACTTATAACACTGAATTGAATGAAATATTCGCAAGCTTTAGCTAAAATAAGCCAAATGTCAAAGTATAGAGTTGTTTTCACCTCGCATCTCAAGAGGCTTCATCAGCACAAATCTGTCTTTTAGCAACAGGCTCCACATAATCTCCAGACTTGGACATTTCAACTGGAACATGTACCGGCTCTAGATGACTGTACTCGGGTTCTGACCAGAACCAGGAAATACGACCATATTAGTCCAGTGCTCCGGTCTCTGCACTGGCTTCCTGTTGTAACAGCTCTGCTTGTTACAAGTCTCATTTCTGCTCTGTTGCTCTCAATTTACGGTGAAAAGGAAAACATGACTCTCCTGGTGACCGTCCTCTGTCGCTACGTGTGACCGATTTCTGTAAAAAACAGCTGAAGACACGGCTGTTTGGACGAGCTTTTAGTTGAGAAAGCTCTGATTGTTTCAATGGAATTTTTCTGTAATCGTTGTCATTTTTTGTGCCCCTGTGAAGCACTTTGTGATTTTATCTGTGAAAGGTGCTGTATAAATAAAGCTTCTTCTTCTTCTAGTGCTGAATTATCACTGTATTTATAACAATTATAAACATACATTCTGCTACAGTATTTTATAACAATGAAGTCTCTTCATTAACTGATAATGATGCTCTAACATGAGTGGACGCGTCTCCCATGTTTGGACCTTGTCTTTGGTGCAACTCGTATGATATGATACAATTCGATACGATATCCGTCCTGCAGTTTAGCTGCACACATTAGTCAGACATAAAAACAACAGATTAAAAAAAAAAAATAGAAAAAATATTCAATAAATAGGACAATGCCCAGAATAGATATAAAAGTACAGTAAAGCCATTGTTCCCATTAAGCCCCTCCCCCCAAGGATTTGTTATGCAGCCTAATCACTCTGGGCAAGAGAGAATCTTTATTCTAAAAAGCTACTCTCAACTCGTTCAATCGCCTCTGTTGTAAAACTACGTTTGGACTCGAGCTTCGATCGATCGATCAATATCTGTCTATTCTTTCTTTGTTTTTGTAAAATGATGAATCAAGTGCGAGGAGCCTCTACTTCTCATGTAAATGTACTTGGATTACTCGGATAGTGCCTTTATCCTTTATTCCTCAGAGCCAGAAACAAATTAAACAAATGAAACATCGTATTTATCCACTTTTTACACACTGCAAATACGTCATGACATCAGCAGGTGGGATGTTTTTGAGGTCAGGGGACGAGTTTATAACACAACAAAAGTCAGAAAAGGCGTGTGTTTTTCTCCGTCATTGGAATTACACGCTGCCTCCTCAGTCCCCCCCGAGGGCTCGCAGATAATGCCTCCTCTAATCTCGATGTGGGCACCTCAGCCATTTTTGGAAGCTTCTCTCTCGTCTTCTTTCAGCGCAATCAGAAAATCCCCTAATCCTTCAGATCCTCCCGAAAATCCCAGCCCCGCGTCACATTTGAAGAGGAGTTTAGAGCCAAAGAGGGATTTTCAGAGCGGAACAAGAAGTGAGGAAGTGTGGGAAGACGTGTCGACTGCAGAGGCTTCACTTTGCAAAGCCTTGTCTTCCTCCGGTGTTTACAACCTCCAGAAGCATCATGTGAGGATGAAACAACCTCCAGAAGCGTCATGTGAGGATGAAACAACCTCCAGAAGCATCATGTGAGGATGAAACAACCTCCAGAAGCATCATGTGAGGATGAAACAACCTCCAGAAGCGTCATGTGAGGATGAAACAACCTCCAGAAGCATCGTGTGAGGATGAAACAACCTCCAGAAGCATCGTGTGAGGATGAAACAACCTCCAGAAGCGTCACGTGAGGATGAAACAACCTCCAGAAGCATCATGTGAGGATGAAACAACCTCCAGAAGCATCATGTGAAGATGAAACAACCTCCAGACGCATCATGTGAGGATGAAACAACCTCCAGAAGCATCGTGTGAGGATGAAACAACCTCCAGAAGCATCGTGTGAGGATGAAACAACCTCCAGAAGCGTCACGTGAGGATGAAACAACCTCCAGAAGCATCATGTGAAGATGAAACAACCTCCAGACGCATCATGTGAGGATGAAACAACCTCCAGAAGCATCATGTGAGGATGAAACAACCTCCAGAAGCATCATGTGAAGATGAAACAACCTCCAGAAGCATCGTGTGAGGATGAAACAACCTCCAGACGCATCATGTGAGGATGAAACAACCTCCAGAAGCATCATGTGAGGATGAAACAACCTCCAGAAGCATCATGTGAGGATGAAACAACCTCCAGAAGCATCATGTGAAGATGAAACAACCTCCAGAAGCATCATGTGAGGATGAAACAACCTCCAGAAGCATCATGTGAGGATGAAACAACCTCCAGAAGCATCATGTGAGGATGAAACAACCTCCAGAAGCATCATGTGAGGATGAAACAACCTCCAGAAGCATCATGTGAAGATGAAACAACCTCCAGAAGCATCATGTGAGGATGAAACAACCTCCAGAAGCATCATGTGAGGATGAAACAACCTCCAGAAGCATCATGTGAGGATGAAACAACCTCCAGAAGCGTCATGTGAGGATGAAACAACCTCCAGAAGCATCATGTGAGGATGAAACAACCTCCAGAAGCATCACGTGAGGATGAAACAACCTCCAGACGCATCATGTGAGGATGAAACAACCTCCAGAAGCATCATGTGAGGATGAAACAACCTCCAGTAGCATCATGTGAGGATGAAACAACCTCCAGTAGCATCATGTGAGGATGAAACAACCTCCAGTAGCATCATGTGAGGATGAAACAACCTCCAGAAGCATCATGTGAGGATGAAACAACCTCCAGAAGCATCATGTGAGGATGAAACAACCTCCAGACGCATCATGTGAGGATGAAACAACCTCCAGAAGCATCATGTGAGGATGAAACAACCTCCAGAAGCATCATGTGAGGATGAAACAACCTCCAGAAGCATCATGTGAGGATGAAACAACCTCCAGAAGCATCACGTGAGGATGAAACAACCTCCAGAAGCGTCACGTGAGGATGAAACAACCTCCAGAAGCGTCATGTGAGGATGAAACAACCTCCAGAAGCATCATGTGAGGATGAAACAACCTCCAGAAGCGTCATGTGAGGATGAAACAACCTCCAGAAGCATCATGTGAGGATGAAACAACCTCCAGAAGCATCACGTGAGGATGAAACAACCTCCAGAAGCGTCACGTGAGGATGAAACAACCTCCAGAAGCATCATGTGAGGATGAAACAACCTCCAGAAGCATCATGTGAGGATGAAACAACCTCCAGACGCATCATGTGAGGATGAAACAACCTCCAGAAGCATCACGTGAGGATGAAACAACCTCCAGAAGCATCATGTGAGGATGAAACAACCTCCAGAAGCATCATGTGAGGATGAAACAACCTCCAGAAGCATCATGTGAGGATGAAACAACCTCCAGAAGCATCATGTGAGGATGAAACAACCTCCAGAAACATCACGTGAGGATGAAACAACCTCCAGAAGCGTCATGTGAGGATGAAACAACCTCCAGACGCATCATGTGAGGATGAAACAACCTCCAGAAGCGTCATGTGAGGATGAAACAACCTCCAGAAGCATCATGTGAGGATGAAACAACCTCCTGATGCATCATGTGAGGATGAAACAACCTCCAGAAGCATCATGTGAGGATGAAACAACCTCCAGAAGCATCATGTGAGGATGAAACAACCTCCAGAAGCATCACGTGAGGATGAAACAACCTCCAGAAGCGTCACGTGAGGATGAAACAACCTCCAGAAGCATCATGTGAGGATGAAACAACCTCCAGAAGCATCATGTGAGGATGAAACAACCTCCAGAAGCATCATGTGAGGATGAAACAACCTCCAGAAGCATCATGTGAGGATGAAACAACCTCCAGAAACATCACGTGAGGATGAAACAACCTCCAGAAGCGTCATGTGAGGATGAAACAACCTCCAGACGCATCATGTGAGGATGAAACAACCTCCAGAAGCGTCATGTGAGGATGAAACAACCTCCAGAAGCATCATGTGAGGATGAAACAACCTCCTGATGCATCATGTGAGGATGAAGTGCAGAATTAAAATGCTTGTCACACTTTTATTTTGGAATGAGATTAAATCAGAAAGAAAATTGATTGTTTTCAGACTATAATGTAAACTTGGTTTGAGACGGGCACGAATGAAATCTAATTTATGGTGAAGACACACCGATAGTAAAATACATATACTTCAAAAACTCATACATTCATCATTATCATTTATTTACTCTATTATTTACCGTAAGCTTACGGTGCTTTCGAGGCAAATATGTGGTGTTTTTCCAACTCGAAAACTACAACCCCAGAGCATTCCAGCTGATTAAAGTCGTAAACAAACAGCGAATGCTAGCAGTTAGCGCATGTAGCCGGGGGTGTAGTAGATTAAGTTGCTTTTAGGGTGCCGACAGCGCCACCTAGGTTCCGGGACTAGGACCCGATCACAAGAGGCACAGGCTCATACACAGGGGTGAGCAGTGAAACCAACAGGAGTTTATTACAGCATTAAGAAAAACAGTGAGTTGTAAACGAGTCTAACATTAGGCCAAAATACTAAAAATATGGGTAGGAGGGTGAGGTCTGCGCTCTGGTCCGGGGGCTGCTCTGGTCCAGGGCCTGCTCCGCGCTCTGGTCCGGGGCCTGGTCTGGTCCGGGGCCTGGTCTGGTCCGGGGCCTGGTCTGGTCCGGGGCCTGGTCTGTTCCGGGGCCTGCTCCGCACTCTGCTCCACGCTCTGCTCCGCGCTCCGGTCCGATACCGCTCCGTGTTCCCGATGTCCTGCCCTACTTGCCACGTCTGCCGACTGCCCACTCGTGCCGCCGGTGCTGGTGTCGTCCTGCCCTTTGTTCTCTTGTTCCCACTTCCTCTGACGCGCTGCCTGTCAGCAGGTGCGCCCGGCCAAGTGTCCAATCAACACGCTCACATCACTATGTAGTGGTTAGAATCACTGCTGTCTTCATCTCGTATCCGAGCTCGGAGCAGTCCGGACATCTCCGACTTTACTACTTGTAATCCCCAGTGCGAGCGCTCTTCCAGGCATTTTTCCAAGTGGAAGGAGGGAAATTTACGCAACACTTGAGACGAAGCCGGCTCTGTGACCAATCAGAGGACAGAATCCTCTGCTTTGTCACTCAAGCTCTGCGGTGCATGGAGGGGAATGAGGAGCAGAGAGGGAAGAGGAGGAAGAGGGAAGAAGTCCTCTGTTTGAAAGGATATAAAGCAGTGACATGGTGTTGTAACTTTCACACTTGTGGCTGGCGCAGACTGCTCTACATAATAAGTGTTGTATTTCATTTTTTAACATTCTCCTCATGCGCTGCTTGGTTCAGTTACCGTTCAAGGCTCGTCCAAACAACCATGTCTTCAGCTGAAAAAACGTGTAGCGACTGAGGAAGGTCCACAGCTTCAAAGGACAGATCACCTCTGGTTCTAAAGCAGGTCCTCGGGACAGTGAGGAGGTTCTGGCCTGAGGACCTCAGGGTGCGACCGGCAGTGGAGGCACAGCAGGTCTGACCATGCAACGCTCTAAAAGTCAAAACTAACATTCTGAATTCAATTTGAAATTTCCTTTGGAGCCAGTGCAGCGAGGATGAAATGGGAGTAATGTGTGACCGTCTGCGAGAGCCGGCAGAAGTTTGAACCGTTTGAAGACGGGTCGAAGAGGATTTGTTAAAACAAGTTAAAGCAGCACTAAGTAACCACTATCCTTTCCGTAGTCCCTGTGGGGGTGATACAAGTGTTTATGGGATGATTGGAGGGTCTTTCATCGCCCCCTGGTGTCTCTGGCCAGAAAACCACACTTGCAACGTGACTGCCACCGGACCGGAGCCACCAATACACACTAATAGAATCACGAAGCAGTAGCTAACAGGCTAACGGGCAAAGCTAACTGTGGGCTAACACCACTTTAAACAGTATTTACAGCCAAGTTTGAGTGAAAAAAAATATTTCCGTTGTATATTTGGATGCACAATATCCCTCTGTGACTTCGCCTTTCCTGTCAGCGTAGGATTTACTCTCCAAGACAATTAATAATTTAAAAAATCGCAACTTGCTATGACACCTGCAGTTGCGCTTATGGCCTCTAGGGGGAAGAGTTACTTAGTTCTGCTTTAAAGAGGAAAAAAGCATGAATCACCAATTCTAGACCAGAGTTGGATAAAATTGGCCTCAACTTGGCAAAGTTTCTCAAATGGATAAAACAGTTTTTGACCAGGTGTCTCGAGTGGACTGGTCAAACCAAACGCCAAGACTTCTGATGCTCGGCTGAATCGAGGAGCCCAAAGAACCGAGGTGGTTTACAATCCAGGGGAGGAATAATCAAAGTCTCTCAGTCTTTTTAGGATTTAACTGAAGGCAGTTTTCACGAAGCCACGACTTTACACTTGACTGACACTGGAACTAATCCAGGACATGTTTAACCTGCCTCATAGTTTAACCCTTTGTTCTCTTTCTTTTTCTTGTTGTGGAGAAGGACAGGCCTTTCAACAACACATGATCACATGATGATTCTGAAACCCAGAAGTCTAATCTAAGTATTCTGTTGATTTAGTTCCACAAACCATTTCAATGACGTGAACTCGACAGCCTTTAGTCACAAAGCTACAAAAACAGTGAGACTTCAGCTTTTTGGAGGCTTCACTTAAACCCACTTGTTCACAGACTCAGTGACTCCGCGTGACGGCAGCCGCCTGTGAGCCACAGATATATTCAACCAAAACGTCCGGATGTTTTCCAGCTGTCTCTCGCCCGGCTGAGTTCAGTTTATTCTGTTTCCCCACAGTTTTGAGTTTTGCCAGAACGCCTGACAGGGGAGGCCTCTTTTTGAACAACTCCCTGACAGCAGACGACGACCGAACCTGCGGACATGAAACGCCGTGTCATTTTTCAAACGCTTAAACTCAGATTTCCCCGGCTGTAGAGTTCAATGATGTTGGGAGGATGAAATTGGAACTATATCTGCGACGGGCAGGTATGGATTCTGGTGCTGAAAGGTAAAGTAAGGCGAGCACGTACTGTTGCTCAGACTGCTCACTCGCTCAAAAGTTGAAATAGCTTTTGCATCTTTGATCAAATTCACCCAGATCACATAGGAAATAGGAATATACAATTTACTTATTAGGAAAACTAAAACCCAATTCCACATCTTCACAGGACTCGTTCTGATCATTGCTGCTCCTGTATAGGCTCTATATGCATGTGAGTGACTCCGGACATCGTGGTCCTTCCTCTCTCGCTATTTTCCCAATAAGAATTAGCCATGTCTGGCACAAATCCAAGAATAGTTCAAGAAAATATCACAGACAGAGAGATACTGATGGGAAGTCACTGGAAACGTGTCAAAAACATGATGTTGGATGGACTTGACTGCAGGTCGGGCTTTACATCTCAAAGCTAACAGGATCTTAAAGTGCATATGACACATTAGACACAATTTTTGCTAAAACATAGTTAACACAGTTATATTTAGGATATTTTAAGATTTTACCCAGCTTTCTTAAGTTTGACCATTTTCATCATGTTTATAGTTTTGTTTCCTTATTGGACACTGACAGGAAATGACTCAAAAGCTGTTGCTGTGCCAACCATGTTAAGTCAAAGGGAAATGAGTCAAACTTTACCTTTACCTTCTTAAAGCAGCACCTAAGTAACTCCTCCCCCTAGAGGCCACAAGCGCAACTGCAGGGGTCGTAGCAAGTTGCGATTTTTTTTACTTAATAATTGTCCTTGAGAGTAAATACTAGACAGACAAGACAAACGGTGAGGGATGGAAATACTTTCACTCCACTTGGCTGTAAATACTGTTTAAAGTGGTGCTAGCCCACAGTTAGCTTTGCCGTTAGCCTGTTAGCTCCTTCTACGTGATTCCATTAGTGTGTATTGGTGGCTCCGGTCCGGTGGCAGACACGTTGCAAGCATGCTTTTCTGTCCAGAGACACCAGGGGGCGATGAAAGACCCTCCAATCATCCCATTAACACTTGTATCACCCCCACAGGGACGACAGGAGGATTTATTAAGGTAAACAAGTTACTTAGTGCTGCTTTTAGACAAGACGATTATTTTTTCAGTGGCTCGTTCGAAATCTTGGTGCTATTTTAATTTGACTAAGTGCTAGCCGTTAGCTTCAGGACAAAAACACTGTGATATACTAGGAAGTTTTCTCTTTGTCCATCAGTTACTCGCTGTCTGCATGTAATCTTGAGCTATTTACTTTTTTGGACAAGACACCGTTATAAACTCAGGGGAATAACGGGACAGGAAGAGCAGCGCCGTGGGGCAGGCGTCACAGGGGCAGGGCCGTGGGGCAGGGCCGTGGGGGCAATGCTGAAACAGGATCTGAAGTGTTTACCACCTCAGTGTTTACATCACTATTTGAGGGACAAATAGTGTCATTTATGCAGCTGACACAAAACTGCCTTGTAATCAATGAGAACAATGAGGACGAGGAGTAAAAGAAACATCTGCCAATGTGGCCAGCGATCCGGGGGGAACAATCATCTCCAAACATAAGTTCAGATGCCCCGACAGAAAGTGTTCTCTGGATCCAGAGCTCACGGCGATAATTAAAAGCAGAGAGAGGAAGAGCGAGCTGGAGCTCAGGCTGCAGGAGCAGAGAAACTTACACCATTTCATCTCAAATCAATTATGAATTAATTTCTGCAGTTTAGAGAACATGTAACAGGCTGAACCCAGATCAACCCCCAAAATGGCTAACAACGATCCTGAGCACCATTCAAGAATATAGAACAAAAAAGCTCTTTTGGAAAGGAACTGTTTTTTAATTACTAACAATGAATGAAGAGGAAAACACTCAATAATTTGCGTCCAAACCCATTCTTAACTTTTCTAACACATTTCTAGCATTCCAGTTCTTCACAGGGAAGAGTTTATCCACTCATTTCACAACTTGTGTGTAGGGTCACTTTTCAGGGTCATTGTCACAGAAATGCTAGAAAACTAAAACAGGTACAACAGGTATCACTTTTTCGGTTGGTTTTGTCAGACGCTAAGGTGAGAGATGTTAAAGATCTTTTACCTTTACATGTTTCAGCGCCATCTGCAGAAACATGTAAAGGTAAAAGATCTTTAACATCTAACCTTAGTGTCTGACAAAACAAACCTAAAACGTGATACTAGAACACAAGTCGACACAATGAACGTTACGAAGTTTAGGTACAACAGGTTCCTCTCTGTGCCCAGGTGTCCCTGATTCTCCCTAACCCACTAAAGTCTACCCCAGGGCAGCTGTGGCTACATGACATGACTGAATAATGACTATAGCGCTTTGAGAGACTTGGTAATACAGGCTTGTAAAGGACAGTTTAAGTGTCAGCCATTCTCATTATTCAAAGAAAAACAAGTCTAATAAAAAAATAGTCAGAGAGTTCATGAAATTGATACAAAGCTTTGTCATTAGTTCAACAGTGAGTTTACAAAGTGCTAAAGGACAAAACATCCATATTCATGTTTTGAATGAAATGTGAGTGAATTTCCAAATAAAACAGACAAACGAAAAAATAGAAACATTTGCTTTAAATCAGTACTAAGTAACTCTTGCTCCTAGAGGCCATAAGCGCAACTGCAGGTGTCGTAGCACGTTTTTTAACTTATTAATTGTCTTGGAGAGCAAATACTAGACAGACAAGACAAACGGTGAGGGATGGAAATATTTTCACTCCACTTGGCTGTAAATACTGTTTAAAGTGACGCTAGCCCGCAGTTAGCTTTGCCCGTTAGCATGTTAGCTTCTTCTTCGTGATTCTATTAGTGTGTATTGGTGACTCCGGTCCGGTGGCAGTCAAGTTGCAAACATGGTTTTCTGGCCAGAGACACCAGGGGGCGATGAAAGACCCTCCAATCATCCCATAAACACTTGTATCACCCCCACAGGGACGACGGGGAGGATTTATTAAGGTAAACACGTTACTTAGCACTGCTTTAAAGAGACGAGACGCAAGTTGGTCACTTTCTGCTCACTACTGCCACCTCAGGTCTGACGCGTAACTGCAGTCGATTAAGCGTGTGCACGACGGCACTGGTGAATATGTCTGGGCTCATTCTGCACACATGGCTGGAACATGTAGGGGGAGGAAAATCATTAGTTTTAACATTTTGAAACTCTGTATAGTCCCTTTAACAGAGATTCTTCAACTTCATCTACTAGACTTTCATTGTGCTGGTGTGAAGAGGCGACGATTTGCAGATTAAAGAGTCAAGACTCTGACGTGTAATCCCTGTAAGAGCAATTCATTCAATAGATCTTTTTAAAATCATGCACCTTTGCTCCAGTCAGCCCCAAACTTAAATAACTACTGTCGTCACAGTCCGTGCTGCAGAACTGCCTCAGTGATTTTTCTCACTGTGTCACGTTGGAATGTCGGGTTTTCACTGATGCAGCTTGAGTGGGTTCACACGACGTTCCCGCGCTCACACTCGATAATCTGCCCCACGGAGACTTTACGAGACGTTATCTGTGAACTCAAGTGTGAACTCATCAAAGTGGCCTCTCTCTCCACGAACAGCGCCGTCAGCAGCCCCACACTTTCCACAGAGAAGCCCCACACTTTCCACAGAGAAGCCCCACACTTTCCACAGAGAAGCCCCTCACTTTCCACAGAGAAGCCCCACACTTTCCACAGAGAAGCCCCACACTTTCCACAGAGAAGCCCCACACTTTCCACAGAGAAGCCCCGCACTTTCCACAGAGAAGCACCACACTTTCCACAGAGAAGCCCCACACTTTCCACAGAGAAGCCCCACACTTTCCACAGAGAAGCCCCGCACTTTCCACAGAGAAGCACCACACTTTCCACAGAGAAGCCCAACACTTTCCACAGAGAAGCCCCACACTTTCCACAGAGAAGCCCCACACTTTCCACAGAGAAGCCCCACACTTTCCACAGAGAAGCCCCACACTTTCCACAGAGAAGCCCCGCACTTTCCACAGAGAAGCCCGGCACTTTCCACAGAGAAGCCCCACACTTTCCACAGAGAAGCCCCGCACTTTCCACAGAGAAGCCCCGCACTTTCCACAGAGAAGCCCCACACTTTCCACAGAGAAGCCCCGCACTTTCCACAGAGAAGCACCACACTTTCCACAGAGAAGCCCCACACTTTCCACAGAGAAGCCCCACACTTTCCACAGAGGAGCCCCACACTTTCCACAGAGAAGCCCCGCACTTTCCACAGAGAAGCCCCACACTTTCTACAGAGAAGCCCCACACTTTCCACAGAGAAGCCCCACACTTTCTACAGAGAAGCCCCACACTTTCCACAGAGAAGCCCCACACTTTCCACAGAGAAGCACCGCACTTTCCACAGAGAAGCCCCACACTTTCCACAGAGAAGCATCACACTTTCCACAGAGAAGCCCCACACTTTCCACCGAGAAGCCCCACACTTTCCACCGAGAAGCCCCGCACTTTCCACAGAGAAGCATCACACTTTCCACAGAGAAGCCCCGCACTTTCCACAGAGAAGCCCCACACTTTCCACAGAGAAGCCCCACACTTTCCACAGAGAAGCCCCACACTTTCCACAGAGAAGCACCGCACTTTCCACAGAGAAGCCCCACACTTTCCACAGAGAAGCCCCACACTTTCCACAGAGAAGCCCCACACTTTCCACAGAGAAGCCCCACACTTTCCACAGAGAAGCCCCACACTTTCCACAGAGAAGCACCACACTTTCCACAGAGAAGCATCACACTTTCCACAGAGAAGCATCACACTTTCCACAGAGAAGCCCCACTCTTTCCACAGAGAAGCATCACACTTTCCACAGAGAAGCACCACACTTTCCACAGAGAAGCCCCACTCTTTCCACAGAGAAGCACCGCACTTTCCACAGAGAAGCCCCACACTTTCCACAGAGAAGCCCCGCACTTTCCACAGAGAAGCCCCGCACTTTCCACAGAGAAGCACAAAACATGTACATTAGTTTTCCCTCTATGATTCTGAGCAGGATTCTGTAGTCCTGCGCTCCTGCCAGGTCTGTGCTCCTGCCAGGGGAGGTGATGCCCTGAGGCGCTGGTTGAAGGAAATCAGGTTAAAAACAGGACAAGTTTCCCCACGGGCACAACAAACTCGCCCTCCACATTGATCAGGATGAAGAAGAACGGCTCGCACACTTCAGCCCCAGGACATCACCACATTGTTAAGTCCAGGACAACAATGTGAGACCTTTGACATACAGTCCCTGCACCATCATTTGTGACACATCTATATATCCCCGCGCTGGTTTAATGGCACGACACCCAGCGGCTCGTCCTCTGTGCAGCCGATCACAGCCCGCGGAGAGGCCCTCCCCCCGGGCTGTGATTATCCGGCGCTGGCCTGTATTAGCATTCGCTCCTATCACACAATTAACCTGCTTGTTGTTCGGGAGCCGCTATCTCCGCTGTGCAGCTTCTCTGTTTGGACACGTGGCCTTTTATTCATGGGTGCACTTCCCAGCGAGTAAATATTGAATCTTGGTTTACAGCGCCGTCTTTTTGTTCCCTCCATCTTTAAGGAAAACATAAAGAGCCACGTGGGGGGAAAAACGACTTTACATGTTTGAAGAGGAGGGACTGGGTGCAAGTTTAAGCAGAGGGTGGGTTTTATTTTAAAATGCCAGGCTAAAAATGGAATGAAGGTGAACAAGACTGTGCTACGCGTGGCATTTATAACATTATGAAGCCGATCGAGCTGAGACCAGGATCACGTGGTAGAATTTGGCTTGGAAATGTCAAAAAATGCAGGTGTTTGGTTAATGTCTATCTGCAAGTAATAAAAAAACTAAAACATGGGGCGGAAAAAGTGTAGTGTCTTCTATGTCAGCACTTAAACGCAATAATAACAATACAATACATTATACAAATGGATTACGCTTGTCCTGGACTTTACAACTGTATCGTCCCTTCACTCCGTGCTTGGTAGTGATGGGATTCACGGCTCTTTTTTAATATACGCTTAACATTTGAATAACAGCAGCCAGATATCTCACAATATCAAAGACGTGATTGATAAAAGGCAGACTTTTTTATTTAAATCATTTACAATTAAAATGGGACTGATATTTACGCTTGTGCCACAACTTATAAAAAGAAGCTGTAACTGTTTTTTAAGCAATTTAACTCACTGCACCAGCCCCTTATGGCGCCCCCTGCAGGTGGTGGGTCCACAGAAGGACGGCCTCATGGTTCTAACCGGGCCTGTTGGTCTCTCATAAGAGGCTTCTTAACCTTTTGTCTGATCCGTCACCTATAGGACCTGTTTGCCCTGAGAGACCCTACCAGGGGCACGACGCCCCCGACATCAGAGCTCCAGGATCACCCGGGGGCTCAAACCCTCCATCACATTAAGGCGGCTCCAGGAGCGGAACCACCGTTCTATAATGTCAAAAGAAATGTCAATACCCACAATTGCCATCGAAGCCACAAGATTAATATGGCAAATTCGCAGACCCACATTAATGTTAACGCTCATTTGTCCTGGGAGATACAGTGAATTGCCCACGGCGTTATATATATAGAGGTCCCGTCCCTCCATCTGATATTTCTATAATAAGTCCAATGATGGGAAAATGCAAATGCAGCTAACCAAGACTTTGAAGCAAGTTTTAATGAAAAAGAATGACATTTGCTCAGATGGATCAGTATAAATAGCCATTCAAAGCGCTCGGAAAGGAGAAGAAGTCAGTTACGCAAGTGTTCCCGCATGTATTACTTCAGCTTCTCCGGTAAAGCTTTGTCCCACTCATCAAAAGATTAACTGTTTGATCCTAAATCCAAGTCAGTCTGTACAATGTTAGATGAAGGAGAAGCGAAACTTCCCAAACTCAAACAACCAAGCCCGGACTGTGAACACCTTCCATCACCAGCCATTTCATGTGATTATAGAAATAACTAATCCATTCACATCTATAATTGTGCGTTAGCTCAGCCCAAACAGACCAATCTCCATAAATTATATCCTCTGCATGTTTCCCTATCATACATTTTACCTTTATAGGAACCCATCAATAAAACAGCCATTATATGAACTCCGGGCTGTGATTCGTTTCAAATAGAAAAGTAATCAGGAGCAGAACGGCGTGCGGCAGCTGCGCTCCCTAACGTAACCTTGGCAGGGCTGTGGAGCAGGTGTGCGCCGCGATGCTATCAAATCATAAATGTTGTAAATTTGCCACATTACAAGGCTGAGGGAGCTTCATTGATCTTTCCTCCATAACGGATCTTTGGATTTCCACACAAACAAAAGTCTGGTTCAGGACAGGTGTATTTGCAGACTGTATCGTCCCGGAGGATCTGAGGAGCAGATTGTGTTTGTTTGTTTGTGTTTTAGCCTTTTTTTAAAGTCCCAGTGAGATTAAAAACCTGCCAAGAGATGGAAAAGAAACAGTTACTAAAATGCTGGCTCACGCTTGTATTGCGCTTTACTAGCCTGTGTTGACACGTTTCTCAAAGCGCTGCGGTCAATATCATTCACTCGACACTCTGTGGTGGTGAGATACTATTGTAGCCACAGCTGCCCTGGGTCTGACCGAGCCTGGCAGGTCCAGAATGAGACTGAGGCAAGGAGTGACGGTGGCGCAGAAGTTAGTGTCCATGCCTCACAGCGAGAAGGTCCCAGGTTTGATTCCCACCGGGCCATTTCTGTCACAGAAATGCTAGAAAACTAAAAACATGTACAACAGGTTCCCCTCTGTGCCCAGGACTAGTGAGACTCCTAATCTCAGTGGGACTCTCCTGGTGGCACAGTAGTCCAGTGGTTTGCACACGTGCTTCACAGAAGGTCCCTGGTCTGTGTGGAGTTTGCATGTTCTCCCTGTGTCGGTGTAGGTTTCCTCCAGGCGCTCGGTTTTACCACTGAAAACATGTACAATAGAAGACTGTAGATATAGTTAGACTGTGTTTATAGTTAGATTATGCTGTTTTTATAACCAGGATAACTGAGATTTCATCATCTTATGGCAGTGTTTCTCAATCAGGGGTACAGGAACCCCTTGTGTATTTCCCAAGCCGTTAAAATGGAAGATGAAACTGACGACTTTTAGAACAATATTTGGAAAGGAAAGGCTATTTCAATGACACTTTACATGAAAATGTTTGAATTTGAGCTTTATTTTTCACACACAACATTGACTTATTACTTGTTACAATGAATTAGAACTAACAGAGCCGTTTTCAGGTCATTCCGCCTTTGCCCAATCCTGCCACACCTCGGGGGCTAAGAAGGGCTTGGATGGGAGACCGTCTGGGAAGCAGGAAGCAAATGGAGTGAGTGAGTGAGTGGTCGGTGGGGGTCGGAGGGGCCGATGGAACAGACTCGTTGCCCTGCTACCGCCAGTCTACCCCAGGGCAGCTGTGGCTACAATAGCAGCTTACCACCACAAAGTATGGAGTGAATGAATAATGCAATAAAGTGTGAAGCGTCTTTGAGTGTCCAGGAAAGTGCTGTATCAAACCGATGCATTATTATTATTAAACCTTTGACGGGTTCAAGGTTGAGAACGACCGCTTTATGTCACAGGAAACCAGAGCTCCTGGAGGAAACAGACACAGGGAGGACATGGAAACTATAGGAAACTATAGGAAACTATAGGAAACTATAGGAAACTATAGGAAACTATAGGAAACTATAGGAAACCGGAGCTCCTGGAGGAAACCTGCACTGACACAGGGAGGACATGGAAACTCCACACTGAACGGCCCCGCCCGGTCCAGGATCAAGAGCAGGACCGGCTGGTAGTGAGGTGACAGGGCTAACCGCTGTGCCACCAACCACTCACTCACACACTGTGTTCAAGTGTCTGGCTCAAGGACACAACATCATCATCATCTGATCATGTTAGTGTATTAAAGCGTGATAAATACACGGTAATTACATTGGTAATTGTCACAATAATAACATAATCCTGGCCATAATCCAGTATAAATATGTTAATTCCACAGAAAACATGGTTAGTCTTTTCTTGGTTCATTCGAAATGCATCTCCCATAATCCTTGTTGCCATCGACTATTTCCACCCTATGTCATTACTGTGTTGCATAGTAAAAGTGTGACCCAAATAATTTCCTCCCGAGTACATAATCCTCTTTAGCAGCGCCGCCGTACGTCAAAATCAACCATAACCGGCAAAGCGATCGGGCCCATTTTCAGTCTCAGTGACTTTCATCGCGCTGGTGCTACAGATCCGTTACTGGCTCTGGAAACGCATGGGCGCCCTGAAATATTGCATTGTTAATGGCGGTGAATAAATACGAGGCTTGGCGCGGTGTCACGTTCCGCGCTGAGAGGAGGAGAGTGATGTGCCGAGTCGGCGCTCGCCGTCGCCTCTTAATGCTCGCGATCAGGCGGAGAGAAGCTATGTGGGCGCAGCGTAATTGAAACGGTAATATGTTCTGGCACTCGCTAAAAGCCTATTAAAATGTTTGATTGTTTACTTCGGGCTAAGAGCGACGCCGGCCTGATGCTCTGAAAGTGAGAGGTGGGGCGAGAGCGGAACGCCGTGTGTGTACAGCGTCGCGGTAACTGTTAGATGCGATCGGGGGGGGGTCAAAGTACTCGGTTTTATCACTTAAGGGTCAAATAATGATCCAGTGACAGGAAAAGAGGCTCAGACAGAGAATTTACTGTTCATTACACGTCAAAACCACAAACCAGCAAAACTTCTTCCTTGTGGTGAGTCTTTGACGTTGACATTACATCTGAACACTGCCCCCTAATGTTCTGGAGTAGGCATTACAAGGCTTTGAAATCTTTCCTCTATACAGGACCACACCACTCATATCCTTTTTTTTATCTGCTCATTTCATGACTTTTTTCTAAATACTGACTGAGCTTTTGTTACTGAAGCAAGAAAATTAAGTGTTTTTTTTTTATTGAAAAGTAGCCCAGACTCTCTCATTATAATTGGCTACATAGATTTTCCTCTTGTAAACTTGTACATGTACGTCGAACTATTTAACACCATATTATATGACTGTATAAAGTGGCATCATACATATGCGTACATTTGACCTTTTTACAATTGTATTGTGTTTTATTAAATTAAATTAAAGGGGCTATAGATACAAATTGGCCATTTTATACTCACTGCTGCCACCTCAGGTCATACGTGTAACTGCAGGTTATATATTAAGCTCATGCATGACGGTAATTTGGACCCAAAGAAACAACTTTCTGAGTGACTGTGCAGGATTTTAGAAGTAGATGTGGTGAACAGGTCTGAGCTCATTCTACACATTAGGACATGGAGGAACATGTAGGGGGAGGAAAATACTTAACATGTAGAAAGAAAGAAAGAAAGAAAGAAAGAAAGAAAGAAAGAAAGAAAGAAAGAAAGAAAGAAAGAAAGAAAGAAAGAAAGATTGCTCCTTCCCAAACTTGAGACAGTGAATACACTAACTGAGGAATGAATGGTGGAAAATCGTGCTTTATAGATTTATAAAAAAAAAAAAACTTGTTCTGTCAGTGAACAAATGTTTGACCTGAGACTTACCTGCAAAACAACAAACCAAAAACAATTACTGTATCTCAAATTCTGACATTTTATCAGCGGCGTCGAGACCTAGACTTTTACTACACGCACTAGATTCACCCAGACTTCCTGATGTTCCCAAACGGTCTCCCATCCAAGCACCAGCCAGGCTCCTCCCTGTGAGCTCCTGAGATCTGATGGATCAGGCAGAGCAAAGGTTTGGGTACAGTAAAGTCCACATGTCCTGAATAACTGAGGCTTGAGGCGGTCACTTGGAAACACACGGACCAGGTCTGGGAGCTTGTCGGGAGCTCCCTCTGCAGGCCACAGTGGGATTGACGTGCGGTCACTTGGAAACACACGGACCAGGTCTGGGCAGGATCCTGTCGGGAGCTCCCTCTGCAGGCCACAGTGGGAAACACACGGACCAGGTCTGGGCGGGAGTTTGTCGGGAGCTCCCTCTGCAGGCCACAGTGGGAAACACACGGACCAGGTCTGGGCGGGAGTTTGTCGGGAGCTCCCTCTGCAGGCCACAGTGGGAAACACACGGACCAGGTCTGGGCGGGAGTTTGTCGGGAGCTCCCTCTGCAGGCCACAGTGGGATTGACGTGCGCTCACTTGGAAACACACGGACCAGGTCTGGGCAGGAGTTTGTCTGGAGCTCCCTCTGCAGGCCACAGTGGGATTGACGTGCGCTCACTTGGAAACACACGGACCAGGTCTGGGCGGGAGCTTGTCGGGAGCTCCCTCTGCAGGCCACAGTGGGAAACACACGGACCAGGTCTGGGCGGGAGCTTGTCGGGAGCTCCCTCTGCAGGCCACAGTGGGATTGACGTGCGGTCACTTGGAAACACACGGACCAGGTCTGGGCAGGAGCTTGTCGGGAGCTCCCTCTGCAGGCCACAGTGGGAAACACACGGACCAGGTCTGGGCGGGAGTTTGTCGGGAGCTCCCTCTGCAGGCCACAGTGGGATTGACGTGCGGTCACTTGGAAACACACGGACCAGGTCTGGGCGGGATCCTGTCGGGAGCTCCCTCTGCAGGCCACAGTGGGAAACACACGGACCAGGTCTGGGCGGGAGTTTGTCGGGAGCTCCCTCTGCAGGCCACAGTGGGAAACACACGGACCAGGTCTGGGCAGGATCCTGTCGGGAGCTCCCTCTGCAGGCCACAGTGGGAAACACACGGACCAGGTCTGGGCGGGAGTTTGTCGGGAGCTCCCTCTGCAGGCCACAGTGGGAAACACACGGACCAGGTCTGGGCGGGAGTTTGTCGGGAGCTCCCTCTGCAGGCCACAGTGGGATTGACGTGCGCTCACTTGGAAACACACGGACCAGGTCTGGGCAGGAGTTTGTCTGGAGCTCCCTCTGCAGGCCACAGTGGGATTGACGTGCGCTCACTTGGAAACACACGGACCAGGTCTGGGCGGGAGCTTGTCGGGAGCTCCCTCTGCAGGCCACAGTGGGAAACACACGGACCAGGTCTGGGCGGGAGCTTGTCGGGAGCTCCCTCTGCAGGCCACAGTGGGATTGACGTGCGGTCACTTGGAAACACACGGACCAGGTCTGGGCAGGAGCTTGTCGGGAGCTCCCTCTGCAGGCCACAGTGGGAAACACACGGACCAGGTCTGGGCGGGAGTTTGTCGGGAGCTCCCTCTGCAGGCCACAGTGGGATTGACGTGCGGTCACTTGGAAACACACGGACCAGGTCTGGGCGGGAGCTTGTCGGGAGCTCCCTCTGCAGGCCACAGTGGGAAACACACGGACCAGGTCTGGGCAGGAGCTTGTCGGGAGCTCCCTCTGCAGGCCACAGTGGGAAACACACGGACCAGGTCTGGGCGGGAGTTTGTCGGGAGCTCCCTCTGCAGGCCACAGTGGGATTGACGTGCGGTCACTTGGAAACACACGGACCAGGTCTGGGCGGGAGCTTGTCGGGAGCTCCCTCTGCAGGCCACAGTGGGAAACACACGGACCAGGTCTGGGCAGGAGCTTGTCGGGAGCTCCCTCTGCAGGCCACAGTGGGATTGACGTGGTATAAACAAGCTTTCAGTTTCATCGAACAGCATGTTTAACAACTCCATGACCACAGTCTGGGAGCAGAACTGTTCAGACCTGATCCCATCCACCATGCTCCAAGCAACAAAACATCCCAAACAACATCCAGACACAAACACATCGTAGTCTTCTGTGTGTTTAAGGTAAAATATACGTTTAAAAGCTTGGACAAACCGCTGATTGGACATAATTGTACGGCGGCCCGTGCGGTGATGACATTGACACTTGTTTGTGTTTATGTAATTTCCCATCACTCTGTAAAGCCGAGGCCAGACAGAGATAATATCTGGCCTTTTCAGGTAATTATTGCTCTGAGCGTCACAGCAGCATGAGCTCCACACGGACTCACAACAAAACCTGGATCACTGAGGGTTAATATTTACCAAACACTGATATTTTACTGATACGAAAAGTGTAAAGATACAAACAAGGGCTGGAATATTTTGTCACGGCCATAAAAAGCCATAATGCTCTGTTTCAGTGCAGTCAACATGAAGACATTTCTAACTCATTTATCCTCAACATTTGGAAATATGATAATTAGTGCACGAAAAGCCTTGATTTGTGGGAAAAAAAGATCAATATACAGTAGTTTAGGAAAGGATGGAAGGAAAAGACAAATTGCAAAGGCTCCAGATTGTTGAGTCTTTTAAAACATACAGGCCCTGAACTTTAAATGACTGTTCTGAAAAGCGTGTCTGGCTCGTGGCAATTACAAATAAGTGTCTGAAATTTAGATTTGATGAACAAAACTGAAGCTATATCTTGTGTTAAATGGTGCTGGAGCGAAAAGCATTCATCTGTTTAGAGACTCTGTTTTCGAAAGTCTGTCTCGTGAACAATAAAAGTCAGCGAAAAGATCCCCATTTGTAAATCAAGATCAATTGTTAAAAGTTTTGTTGGGGGAAAAGGCTGCGTCAGTTTATCGTTACGCTGTATTAGGGCGAATTTTAATCTAATCACGATTTTAATAAAGGTCGATCTCGATAATCGCGTTGTGCGTTTTAATCGTGGAGAATTGGCCGGTCCTAAATATGGAGCGCCTGCCAGGTCAATCCCAGGGAGTCACTCGGCCCAAACAAACAGGAAGCGTGGGATGGTACATGTGGCAGCAAGAGGAGAGGACCCGGTGATTTAAGAGTAAAATCAGCTGCAAAGTTGCTCTAACTCGTCTAATGAATAAAACAGAAATACGCGAGGAGCCTCAGACAGGGATGAAAATGTGTTTTTTACTCATAAATGTGCTCTTTAGGATTATAAACATACACATTCTTTATGTACACAGTAAGTTGTTAGTGCTTTGTGATGCTCAGCAGTGAACACACAAACATGCATCATTATCTGCTTCCCACATTCTTCAAACACTCTCCTCTGCAGATGTTTGTGTTGTTGTTGTGAGGGGATGTTGTGCTGAATAGATTTTAAAATAGCTCTGCTAGTGCACAAGTCCCTTCATGGTCGGGCACCGGAGTCTGATGTGTTGAAGCCATCAGGAGCCTGGAGGTCCTCAGGGAGGGGTCTCCTGGTGGTCCAGGGTCGACAGGAGCCTGGAGGTCCTCAGGGAGGGGTCTCCTGGTGGTTCAGAGTCGACAGGAGCCTGGAGGTCCTCAGGGAGGGGTCTCCTGGTGGTTCAGGGAGGGGTCTCCTGGTGGTTCAGAGTCGACAGGAGCCTGGAGGTCCTCAGGGAGGGGTCTCCTGGTGGTTCAGGGAGGGGTCTCCTGGTGGTTCAGGGAGGGGTCTCCTGGTGGTTCAGAGTCGACAGGAGCCTGGAGCTCCTCTGGGAGGGGTCTCCTGGTGGTTCAGAGTCGACAGGAGCCTGGAGGTCCTCAGGGAGGGGTCTCCTGGTGGTTCAGAGTCGACAGGAGCCTGGAGGTCCTCAGGGAGGGGTCTCCTGGTGGTTCATAGTCGACAGGAGCCTGGAGGTCCTCAGGGAGGGGTCTCCTGGTGGTTCAGGGTCGACAGGAGCCTGGAGGTCCTCAGGGAGGGGTCTCCTGGTGGTTCATAGTCGACAGGAGCATGGAGGTCCTCAGGGAGGGGTCGACAGGAGCCTGGAGGTCCTCAGGGAGGGGTCTCCTGGTGGTTCAGGGTCGACAGGAGCCTGGAGGTCCTCAGGGAGGGGTCTCCTGGTGGTTCATAGTCGACAGGAGCATGGAGGTCCTCAGGGAGGGGTCGACAGGAGCCTGGAGGTCCTCAGGGAGGGGTCTCCTGGTGGTTCATAGTCGACAGGAGCATGGAGGTCCTCAGGGAGGGGTCTCCTGGTGGTTCAGGGTCGACAGGAGCCTGGAGGTCCTCAGGGAGGGGTCGACAGGAGCATGGAGGTCCTCAGGGAGGGGTCTCCTGGTGGTTCAGGGTCGACAGGAGCCTGGAGGTCCTCAGGGAGGGGTCGACAGGAGCATGGAGGTCCTCAGGGAGGGGTCGACAGGAGCATGGAGGTCCTCAGGGAGGGGTCGACAGGAGCCTGGAGGTCCTCAGGGAGGGGTCTCCTGGTGGTTCAGAGTCGACAGGAGCCTGGAGGTCCTCAGGGAGGGGTCTCCTGGTGGTTCAGAGTCGACAGGAGCCTGGAGGTCCTCAGGGAGGGTGTGAGACAGGCCTCAACCCCGGCTGTGTTCAAGTCCAGGCTAAAAACATGCCTTTTTACTGCTGCCTATGGTAATTGTATTTTAACTCATTTACATATATATATTTCTTTATAAATACATATTTGTATTTTTCATATATCTCTATGTGTTGTGTTGATGGATTTGTTTTATTGTTTTCATGTTTTACTGAGTTTATGGTGTTGCCTCACAGCCACACAGGCAGGAGGGCAGATTTTCATCATCGCCAAAACACCAAGAGCCGACCCTCACCAGTGTAAAGTTAAGAACCATTTTCTGCAAATGCTAATGTTTTACATCTGTGGTTCTAAAGTGGTCCAGCTCCGAGACCCAACATTACCTAAATAACAAGCTACGACCCAAATAAAACTGTAATTTATCGTATAAAATATTGTTTTTACCAAACATGTTTTTATTGAACAAGCTGGAGATTTGCTTTTAAGAAATTATGATCAAAACAACTCAATAATATTAATTTTAACAAACTCCAGTGTGTTTTCATGTAGTTTCAGATGAAAATATATTGAAAAAAAGGTTCCCTACAGGCTCACGACCCACGAGTCCCGACCCACCAGTTGAGAATCACTGTTTTACATTATACACGACCAAGTGGGATGTTCTGCAAAGACATTTAAAAAATACACTATAAAAACAAGAGTTGCCTTGTGCATGAAATGTGCTGCATAAATACATTTGCCTTGCCTTACTGTGAAGTGTGGAGTTAGTTTTATCTGTTGAGTTTGCTGCACTTTTCACTTTGGCCGCAGCATCTGTTCACATGCTCGTCCAGGAAAGGCCACATTTATTGCTTTTTTCTTTAAAACTAAACAAAAATTGAAAATCGAGATCGAGCAACATGGGGAAAATAATCGCGATTTTTTTTTCCAAAATGGTCCAGCCCTCTGCTGTATTTTTAAGTTGAAATTGACAGGAATCAGTTAATGTAATGAGTGTCTCTACTAAACTTAAAAAAACTAAGTTGGATAAGTCCACAGAACCTGGAACTTATAAGTTGGATACGAATAAAAACTTTACATTAACTCAAACTCTATGTCGTCATCGAGTTGCTACAGATATTTTGAGTTCAGTCAACTTGTTCAGGTTTACAGTGAAAGGACAAAGAAACTGTACCATCTGAGAGTTATATTAAAATAAAATCTGGCAACTGATTTTTAGAATAAACAAGTCTGTAATGTGTCTTTGGATATTAAGGGGAGACACTACAGGCAAAACTCATTTTTTTCAGTTTTCAGGTTTTGGGCCAAATCTGTCTCTGAACATATAAACTTTCACCCGGAAACAGAAAATATCCCTAATCTTCACAATAACATGTTTAAATATTGCTCTGATTCAATGTTCCCCCATAGACTTATATGGGAGAACACAATTTCAAGGGCCTTTTTCTCCAAACACATGTTTCTGTCATTGTGGCGACACTATGTCCACGTCAGTCGGACCTAAAGACTTCACATTTTCCAGCCTTGGACTGAACAAGATTTGGAAGATTTTTCCAGAGGGATTTTTTATTGTCTAACCCCTAGCCCCATTTATTGAGTTTGAATGTCAAAAAATAAGGCGAGAATTACATTTTTTACAAATTTTTCCACTAAAAAACAGCTTATTTTAAAACTAAACAAGAAATCCTGAATCCGCTCTGAGAAAGTCTTGGCAACTCATTTATCAATAAAATTAAACCATAAGTTTGAATGTAGCTCTGTCTGTTATTCAGATTTCGTCGCCAAAACGATGGGAAAGTTGGGGCATTTTTAGGCATAAAACACCTTGTTCTTATATGAAAAGATAAAATGACAGAAAACTTGTATTTTTTCTCACATTTATGCCAGTGATCGACAGCAACAGCTTCAAATTGATATCTGTAAATATACATGTTTTCCCTGTTCACCTAAAGTGTCTCGCCTTAAATCATAAAAAATGTGATGATGCTTCATAACTTCACTGGCACAAAAAATGTATAGTTTGTTAAAAATGTATAGTGTAAAATGATCAAATGTCAAACAGTTCATGGATAGTGGTCACATAGTAGATTAAAGACATGCAACATGGATTAAAAGCTGCAGAAAGTCCCTCTCCGGAGACCCGTCTGTCAGAACTGCAGCTTAATGATGTCTTTAAGTTCTCAAGGACATTTCTTGCTGCACGTCTTGAACCATAAGTGCCGGCTCATCAGATTCCTCATCAGAGCCCGCGACCTGGCCTCACCCGCCCTCTGCCCCGCGAGCTCCAAACGATGACAGCAAACGGCCCGTCAGCACAAGCCAGTGACGCATCCATCACCCGGGCTCAGGGCGCGGGTGACGGGGGCGACGCTGGAGCTCATCATCAGGGCTCAGGGCGCGGGTGACCAGGGCGACGCTGGAGCTCATCATCAGGGTCGTTTGGTCGTTTCTGTTTCGATCTGCATTTCCTGGACGTTGATGAGTCACAGCGGGGACGCCGAAAAGAGTCTTCCACATCTTTAAAGTCAATGATCTATCACCTTTTCTGACCCATTCTAGTGGTCGAAGAGGATTTGCCATCACTGTGAAAATGAATCTGAACTTAAAGGGACTATACGGAGTTTAAAAATGTTTAAATTATGTATTTTCCTCCCCTTCATGTTGCAGCCGTGTCCTATAATGTGTAGAATGAGCCCAGACCTGTTCACCACAACTGCCTCTAAAATCCTGCACTGAGTCCAGTCATGCACGAGCTTAATATAGAAGCTGCAGTTACGCACAAGACCTGAGGTGGCAGTAGTGAGTATAAAATGACCAATTTGCATCTAGCCCCTTTAAGGCGAGACACTGCAGGTGAATAGGGAAAAAAAATGTTGAGATGTCAATTTGAAACTTTTGCTGAACATCACAGATTGCATTTTTTTCTGTCATTTTATGTTTTCACATCAAAATAAGGCATTTTGAGCATTAAAATGGCCAAAATTGCCAATATTTTGGGCAACAAAATCAAAATAATGAATTGAGCCAGATTAAATGTTATTGACATATTAGTAACTAAGGTTTTTTCAGAGGGATTTTGGATATTTTGTTGAAAAAAATCTGTAAAAACTCAAATTCCGCCTGTTTTTTTGGTTTCAAAGCTGAATAAATCAGGCTTGGAATTAGATATTAACAAATCCCTCTGAAAAAACCTTCAGAATGTTGTTGTGTCTCAGCCTGTAAAGTGTGGAGTCTGTGGGAGCTTCTATAAGGGCTCAGGCTCTGCCCGAGTGCGGCTTCTCTCATTCAGAGAAAACCAGCCCTGAAGTTTTGTAGCGAGTGCTCATGCTCGGCCCGTTCTTCCACTTTTCCGCTCCAGCGTCTCGTAGGAGGAAAAACACCATATTTGGGTGAAAGCGTCATCACGGGGCCCCTTAGCAGGACACGTGGATGTCAAATCTGTCAATATTTATGAATGAAAACCCGCGGGAAAGACGGCCTTTCTACTTCCGGGTCGCCCCCACCTCGCAGACAAAACATCATCAAATAAACATCATCATTTTTATATCTGACATGAAAACTAAGATGTAAAGGGAGGAAAACAGATACAAATCTCCACTTCCACCACTGCGGGAAACATCAATACTTTCACCTAAAGTGTCTCGCCTTAAGTTAATGTTTCTTGTAATACGAATATTTGACCTATATTTGAGTGGGTCCTTTTCTTTTGCACGTAAGAAAAAACATCTCACTGCACCTAAATAACCGCCTATTTCGCATTGTTCTTACAAATCAAGTCTAAATATTTGTAATTCCAGTCATTTTACCTCATCGACATGTGTTTTTTTATTTAGTAAGATGGCATTAGCAGAAAGGGAGCGCTTATGTTCACTGTTCCCACTGCTGCCTGCAGAGGGCGGCCCTTCCCCTGCTGCCTTTGGAGACTGTTTTAAAGGAACAGGCCACCATTGTTACACACTGAGACATGTTCTTACCTGAGCTTAGAGGAGTTGGTGTGTACCTGTCTGTTGTTAGCATTTGGCCTCTCCCATTGTATTCCTATAGCTCCAAAAAGGGGGTGAAGTTTGAAGCTACCAGGCTCTTCCACGGGCACAAAGACCAGACAGGTACGGATCAACTCGTCTAAGCTCAGGTAAGAACATATCTCAGTGTGGAAAAACACCTTTAAAGGCTCACATTCATGATACGTCCACTTTAATATTCACACAATGTTATAGGTTTCAGTGGTGACAGAAAACTAGCCAGAACATCAGGATAATGAAGAATCAGGATCCGTCTCTGGGCGAGTGCCAGCCTGATGTTTGTGCAGAATCATGCGACCACTTTAAAAGCTGTAATGAGAAATGTTGTAAATAACTTTATGATCAGGCTCATGGACTCGCATAATGAGATTATAATTGTTCTCACACGGCCTGACCAGAGCAGCATCAGCTCAGAGCTTTGGAGCCACTGGAGAAAATGCTCATATGGACTGTACTAGTGACATTCTCTGCTACGTCTGTCTTTATTTACAGGTTTTTATGGGTCTTTGTGAGTCTGACATAAAGATGCATTGATTAATTCATTGATAATTATGATAATGGCCCATATCACCAATATCATCAGCAACATTTGGGGGGAATATTTCTAAAAAGCACCTGACGGTTCCTGCCTCCGTATGCGAAAGCAACGTCACTGCATTCGTCCGTCAGAAACCGGCAAATCTGTGAAGTGAAATCCAGGCCCGAACCCCCCGCGTTAACAAAAACAATCCTTATCGACTTTCCCGCTCAGAGCTGCTTTAACACGGCCGTAAATGGGAGAAAAAGTGCCTTCAGGGTCTGCGGCCTTATCTCCGTGATGGGGATGGGATGACAGTCTCCAACAACAGCTCCCTGGCAACATCAGGTTAATGGCTCCGGCAAAGGGCGTAAAGCACCCACAGACAGAGCGCCTAATGGAATAAAAGCTTTCCAACTGCGCCACCTTCACCGTGAAAGCCTTGTATTGTTTAAATTAGATTGAATTAAGGTCACCAGCTCAGAAGAAACGTCTGTTTTCAGTCACTATGTGTGAAAGATATAAACATATTTATTAACATGTTATGCCGTTATACCAAATCTTGGAGTCATGATTGACGGCTCTTTTAAATTTGACAAACAAATCAGCTCTGTGGTTAAAACAAGCTTCTGTCAGCTTCGACTGATGCTAAAGTAAAACCATATCTGCCTTCGAACCAGCTGGAAAAATTAGTCCACATGTTTATTTCTACACGTCTGGACTGATGCAGTTCTCTGGTCTTGATGCTGCATCGTGGTTTGTGACTCGTACAGAACGCAGCTGCATCTGCACTATGACCACATCACTCCTGAGCTACAGTCTCTTCATTGGCTCCCGGTGCCTTCAGGACACAATTTAAAATCCTACTGTTGGTTTTTAAATCACTGAATGGCCTGGCTCCAGAGTATCTGTCTGACATGTTTGTATTCTCCTGTGAGAGCCCTGCGGTCATGTGACCAACAGCTTTAACCTGTCCCCGCTCTAAGAAACAAACCCGAGGTGACCGAGCGTTTGCAGTCGCTGGACCCAAACTCTGGAACGAGCTCCCTTTGAGCATTCGATCAGCCTCATCCATCGAGAGTTTTAAGTCACTCCTAAAAACACGCCTCTTTACATTGGCTTTTAACACGAGCTGAGTTGATCATTCCATGTTGTTATTATGTACTGTGTGTATATATATATAAATATATATATATTTGTCTCTCACTGAAACATGTGCAGCACTTTGGGCAGTGTCAACTGTATTTTAAATGTGCTTTATAAAAACTTTGACCTTGACCTTGACCAAAGCGGCACGGCGGTGTAGCGGTTAGCGGTTAGCGGTTAGCAGTCAGCGCTCCTGCTTTAGAGCCAGAAGGTCCCGGGTTCTGTGTGGAGTTTGCATGTTGTCCCCGTGTCTGCGTAGGCCAGAATGTGTGTGTGTGTGTGTTTTTGTACTTACAACATTGTGAGGACCAGAGTGAGGATATTTTTGAAAGTGAGGACGTTTTGGGCGGTCCTCACTTATTTGAAGGACTGTTTGAGGGTCAAGATGAGTTTGTTGTGGGTTAGGGTTAGAATTGGATTAAGATTAGGGTTAGGGTTATTTTTTATTTTTATTTATTTATTTATTTGATGGGGACAATGCATATTGATGAACAGTTGCACATGAGCACTGTAAATATGCCAGATTATAGCGGGGATGCTAGTTTCCATCTGTAGTCCCTCGGCAGGCAGCATATACACAATTTACAATTACATAATGTGACAACAACACATGCAGTAACAATTAAAAGTGTTCACAGGCCTGGTTTTCCTTTAGCCACAGTTTAAAACGTGCTTTGAAAGTGGCCAGTTGGAGTCTCTCTGACTGATAAAGGGAGAAAATTCCAGTACTTGGTGATTAAGGTTAGGGTTAGAATTGGGTTAAGATTGGGGTTTAGTTTAGGATAAAGGTTAGGGTTAGGGGTCAGGGTTCGGGGCATAGGGTTCAGGGTTAGAGTCTGGGTAATACATTATGTCCATGAGTGTCCTCACTAAGATAGCATTACAAACATTCTGTGTGTGAAAGTGAGTGGTTGGTGGTGGTCGGAGGGGCCGATGGCACAGAGTGGTAGCCTCACTTCTGTCAAGGGGCAGCTGTGGCTACAATAGCTGACCACCACCGAGTATTGCATGAATGAATAATGACGACAGTGAAGCGCTTTGAGAAACCTGGTAAGACAGGCTTGTAAAGCGCAATACAAGTGTAAGCCATTATTCGATATTGTGAGGCAGGAAAATATCGTGATAAACGATATTATTGACTATAATGATACTAAAGCATAAAAATAACAATGGACCTTTGCAATAAACATGAATATAATGTAGCCCAATTTGCTTTAGTTAAAACTCAAAGGGACGACATGCTTATAAATGTACAGACGATTAACACTGAGCCTAAAAATATATTGTTTATCTGTTATTTATTGAACGATAAGTCGATATAGTTTTTTTGGTGACAGCCCAGTCCCTTGGATGAGCCAACAGTCCAGGTGACGGCTTATTGAAAACCCTTTACAGAAAGGCTAGATTAGGAGATGACGACTGCTGGACCTGGACGTATGAAATAAGTTTTATTTCCAGCTCTTTATAAAATAACAAACCTAAATCTACACAGTCTCTGATGGAAGATGAATATGTCTCACTGTCTCAACCAAATCAAACAATAAAGCTCTAATAATATTAAAGCCAGAATCTAACAATAAAACAATTGTCTCATGATTGGCTGCAATTCCATCCCGCGTGATTGGTCTTCCATGTTTTTTAATTATGCGCAGCCGATCCTTATGTTAATATGATGTGCAGTCATTTGCATATCACATCAGCTCTTTCTTCCTCTTTAAGTGCACGGTCAGCACATCAGTCTCCGCCTCCTCTGTGCCTCCTGTAGCTCACTCTAACAGGGGGGCTCGAGTATTGATCTGGGCCGTGTCAAAACCCCGTCCAATTTGTGTTGAATTGGGACAGATTGTGCCTGGGGGGTTGGGGCCAAATGACACGCCTCTAAAACACCTTTGTGTGGCCCCTGTATGACCAGGTCTCAGGTCATACGTGTCACTGCAGCTTCTACATTCAGCTCGTGCATGTTTGGACCTGAAGTGACACCGTTCTGAGGGACAGGGCAGGATTTCAGAGGCAGATGTGGTGAACGGGTCTGGGCTCATTCTGCACCTTAGGACAGGGGTGGGCAACGTCAGGCCCGAGGGCCAAATCCGGCCCTTCAGCACAGAACCTCTGGCCCTCAAGATGATTTTGAGACACATTATCACACAAATCAGAGAGTGCTTTTAACATGAATAGAGTTAAATGGGTAGAAATACTGTCAATGCACCCAATGAGGTCATATATTATGGACAACACTGGCTCTGAAAGAAGTGCACTGGAAAAGCAGAGTCGTTTTAAGGAAGAAACGACATAAATCTACTTGAATTAAGAGATAAATCGTAGAGTAGATTTGGTCTGGTCTTAGATCAGATAAAACCTCTACAGTTATTCTCTTCATTCAGATCATTTTGTGTCAAATTGGACACTCTTGAAAAAGGGATTTTTAATCTCAATTAGTTTTATCCTGGATAAAAAAAGGACAAATAAAAAAAATAAAATGACATGTGTTCAAACAATTATTTGTCTGATTTCAAGTGGGTTTTATTCTTGTTCCAATCAATCAATCAATCAAATTTTATGTGTATAGCGCCCAACAACAACCAGAAGGTCCCCAGAGCGCTGTCCAGGATAAAAACAAGAATCATAGTAGACAACAATAAATACAAAAACACATAAAAACAGCAGTCGAATCGGTGGCTCTGTATCGAAGGCTTTCCTGAAAAAATGTGTCTTCAACTGTGATTTAAAAACACTCAACTCTGTGATGTTTCGAAGCTGGACCGGAAGTGCAAAGCTTCCACCATTTGCGCTAGAATTTGTATCTTGGATTTGTTTAAACCGACTCAAATTCAACATAGAAGAACTTTTATTCAAGCAATTTTAAGTCATTTATCTCATTTAAGATTTGGGCGCCGTCGGCCCTCGGTCTATTTACAATAAAGAAAATCGACCCTCTTGCCTCCCCTGCCTTAGGACATTGTTGGAACATGTAACTCCCTATAGTCCCTTTAACACATGGTACAATCTTGTATTTCCTGAGTGCTTAAGGCGCGTGACAACATGGACCTGCAGCTTATAGACAAGTGTGGCCTTTATATGCACAACTGTCTTTTCTTTTTAAATGTGGTTGTTGCGGCTCATGATCAGGTGCTTCATCAGGACTGTGACAGTTTGAAAACAGTAAAATCAGGTCTTACTCCACTGCGTTAAAACTGTATAATGCACGGCTCCTTGTTGTTTAATCATTACTAAACCACCTCTCACTGTTTAAGAACCACTTATATAACATGAACATCAGGTCACAGGTCACTTTGCCCTCCACACTGGATACTTCCTTCCACCAGAGCCACAGGAACAACAGCCACAGTCAGGAGCCAGTCTGTAAACCGGGGCTGGAGCATGAGCTTCCTGTGCACGTCCAGAGCATATCAACTCCACACAGACAGACTCGCAAATGGCACTTTGCGCTTTGGACGTTTTCTCGCAGTATGAAATGTGTGAGGGGGAAAAGCATCTTCCTTTGAAGAGCATCTTCCTTTCCCTTTTCACTGAGAACACTCAGATGACATGTTTCTCTGAACCCAAAGCTTTTCAACACAGGACAAAGAGAAAGTAGAAATAACTTAAGCACCAATAGCGTTGACCACACGTTAGAAGGTGTGTTTACATATTAAGCATGAGAAGTGCAAAGGTTCTCAGTGGGTCGCCTTTCCCAGAACATATTGTTTAATATTCATGTGCAGAAAAAGTATACACTCACTATTGAGTCTGTTCAAATTACTGGATGTTTTTAAATTCAGCTTTTCTTTGAGTCACAGCTTGTCATATCAGGGTGATTGTAGATCTCAAAACAATACAAAATAAGAACCGCCATCATAGACGACTTGGGAATTAAATCCATACAGGCTGTAGGTAAATCCGCGATCCACCATCTAAAATACAGACACATCTTTATGTCCACGTGGAGTGTCATGTTTCTGTAGTGATTACTCTTGATGGGAGATGTTTTAAGCTACTGACAGGAAGTGACATAGATAGAGGTAAAGTTCCACAGCAGTTTGACCCATTTCCCAGTGATGTAACACGGCTGCCTCGACACATCCCTGGAGACTCCCATACATGGTCATGTTTGAAAACAGTTAAAGGGAAAACAATGTGGAGAAAAATCTAAACCAGGGGTGCCCAAACTTTCTGTCTCCGAGGCCAGAATGAAAAATGCCTTTGAGTCGCGGGTCAAACACGGCGATGTCGAGCGTGAAACACATATAACTGTAAATTACATTTGCATTTGATTCTATCTATGCAAAAACATGCTATATTAAAACAAATGGTAACTATGGCAAAAGCCTAATTTTACTTGAACAAAATCAACAATTGTAGCAATTTAGTGCAAAATGTAAAAAAAAGACAAACACCTGCATCTACAGCACCTACAGTAACTTTACCTTACCTTACCTAACCATTAGATTATTTTATAAGTCATTTTTAACATGTGCTGTTGTCGATGTAACAACCTTTGCAATAAAAGTTGGAAAACTGAAAGTTGATGCTACAACACTCTGTGATTAATAAATACCAAGGCACCACAACAGTGTTTCTAAAAGGAGTGAAACAGCGCCCCCAATTTGACGCTGGTGGTCAAAAAGTGTACTGCATTCATATTTACAATTGAGAATGAATGGAAGAGAGTTTTACCCAGTAGGTCGCTCTCTGGCGGGCCAACACTTTGGGCACCCCTGTTCCAGTGTTTTCAATGTAATGACACTAAATTTACACCAGTTTCCAATTTTCATACTAGAAACTTACTTATATACATTTCAAACATGGCAATTTATGGATAATCTTCAATACCTTCTACAGTTTTTACAGTAGTGGCACCAAATGTACACCAGTTACCAATTATCAGCCTAGCAACTTACTTCAATCTTTGTTTTCCAGGTCTGATCCTTTATTTTGAAATCCAGTCCAAAATATAATGTTCCCAAACTCTTATGTTCATGTTAAGTTGGTCATGTGGACTTTCAATCATGAAGAACAAAAATACAAATTACACTTTTGCAAAACGACCAGAAACAGTCGCCCTGTGCATTTCCCTGACCTGCAGCAGCTCCAGAAGTGCTCTCTCTCTCTCCCCCCTCTCTCTCTCTCTCTCTCTCCCCCCTCTCTCTCTCTCTCTCTCCCCCCTCTCTCTCTCTCCTCTCTCTCTCTCTCTCTCTCTCTCCCTCTCTCTCCCTCTCCCTCTCTCTCTCTCTCTCTCTCTCTCTCTCTCTCTCTCTCCCTCTCTCTCTCTCTCTCTCTCTCTCTCTCCTCTCTCTCTCTCACACCACCGTGCTGCCGTTGTTCTCCCGGTTACCGCTCCCTGTGTCTGCATGGGGGGCTTTTACTGCCTTGCCCTGTGATTGGCATTTTAACAAGAAGTCATAAAACACGCGCGAGGAAAGTCCGAAGAAATTCCCGCCTCCTCCAGGAAAAACCAAGGCGGAAAAAGAAAACAAACCAACAAACCAACAAACCAACAACCCCCCCCAGGCGTCGCTGATCACACGCAATCATGTCACACCAGTGCACATGGAGCTCAGTCACAGGCTGCAGCCGGGGGAGCGGGGGCCACCGGGGGAGCGGGGGCCACCGGGGGAGCGGGGTCCACCGGGGGCCACCGGGGGAGCGGGGGCCACCGGGGGAGCGGGGGCCACCGGGGGAGCGGGGGCCACGGGGGGAGCGGGGGGGCCACCGGGGGGAGCGGGGGCCACCGGGGGCCACCGGGGGAGCGGGGGCCACCGGGGGAGCGGGGGCCACCGAGGGCAGTCCGTGGCGGCGAGGACACAGATAAGCCCGGTCGTGTTGGTTTGATTCAGTTTTTTTTCTTTATTATTATCAACAGGCAGGCAGCTCTGTGCATGGGGGGGGGGGAGCGTGTGCATGGGGGGGGGGGGGGGAGAGCGTGTGCATGGGGGGGGGGAGCGTGTGCATGGGGGGGGAGAGCGTGTGCATGGGGGGGGGGGGGGGGGGGGGGGGGGAGCGTGGTGCATGGGGGGGGGGGGGGGGGAGCGTGTGCATGGGGGGGGGGGGGGGGGAGCGTGTGCATGGGGGGGGGGCAGCTCTGTGCAGGGGGGGGGGGGGGAGCGTGTGCATGGGGGGGGGAGCGTGGAGGAACAGGTGCGCAGGCAGGGAGGGAGGCCGGGGATCCGAGTTAGCCGCAGAGATAAACATAAGGAGACAGAATGGCCCCCCTGCTCCAGGCGAATGCAGCAAAAGTTCACTGCGCCTTAAAGGACACATTCTCGGCTCAGTGATAAATGATATTTCCATCTTTCTCTTTCTTTAGTCCTTTTATATTGTACTGTTCCTTCAGCTCGGATGCACCTGCTGATGTCATGAGGTGGTGCCCTCCTCCTTCAGGAAGTGATCATCGGTGTGAATCTATATATCTATATATGACAAAGAATGTCTTGCCAATAGCAGATGGTAAAACTCGTCTGCTGGCGATAAGAGTAAAACAGAATTCATTCATTATTTTAAAGTGGAAATATCAGGCATATGGGACTTAAAAAGAGACTTATTTTAACTTCATAATTTGAAATGAATGTGTCTGTAAGAATAAAACCGTAATAATGAAAGAGCTGGTGTAAATACTGTTTAAAGTGGCGCTAGCCCACAGTTAGCTTTGCCATTAGCCTGTTAGCTTCTTCTTCGTGATTCCATTAGTGTGTATTGGTGACTCTGGTCCGGTGGCAGTCAAGTTGCAAACATGGTTTTCTGTCCAGAGACACCAGGGGGCGATGAAAGACCCTCCAGCCATCCCATAAACACTTGTATCACCCCAGAGGGACGACGGGAAGGATTTATTAAGGTCAACATGTTACTTACTTAGTATTGCTATTTCGTTATACACTTGTACAATGACAATAAACCACTTACTTACTCCCAGGATTAACTCAATATTGCACAGACATAGTAAAATACTACTTCAGGTATGTTTTTTGAACAACGTTATAATATGGTTTAAATGCTACATATGTCCACTTGGAGTTAAATGCTGTCAGTTACATTTAAAAACTTTGAAAAACATATAATTGATCTTTAATCCTTTCTGGACTCTGTAAGTCCCATTACAAACTAGAACTAGCTTTTTCTTTACACTGAGAACTTGGATCAGATCATCCACAGCCTCAAAGCTAATCCTGAAGACACAAACTGAAAACTAGCTTGACTCCACACTGACGCCGTATCCGGCTCCGTATCCACCTCCTGCACACGGACCACATCGCACTCTTTAATAATTGATAAAACAAGTCGATATTTCAAGGCTCATCACCGCGAGTGGAGCAAAGGTGTAAAACAGAGAGGGCGGCGTTCCAGACATGCTCACTCATCAAATATTAACAAGATCCATCAATTATAAAAAACAACGACGACGACGATATCAGCACAGAGGAGGATGATGTCAGCGTGAAGAAAGCAGTACTCTCCTGTACTCTGCAGTACTCTGCAGTACTCTGCTGTACTCTGCAGTACTCTCCTGTACTCTGCTGTACTCTGCAGTACTCTCCTGTACTCTGCTGTACTCTGCAGTACTCTGCAGTACTCTCCTGTACTCTGCAGTACTCTGCAGTACTCTGCTGTACTCTGCAGTACTCTCCTGTACTCTGCTGTACTCTGCAGTACTCTCCTGTACTCTCCTGTACTCCGCTGTACTCTGCTGTACTCTGCTGTACTCTGCTGTACTCTGCTGTACTCTGCAGTACTCTCCTGTACTCTGCTGTACTCTGCTGTACTCTGCAGTACTCTCCTGTACTCTGCAGTACTCCGCAGTACTCTGCAGTACTCTCCTGTACTCTGCTGTACTCTGCTGTACTCTCCTGTACTCTGCAGTACTCCGCAGTACTCTCCTGTACTCTGCAGTACTCCGCAGTACTCTGCAGTACTCTCCTGTACTCTCCTGTACTCTGCTGTACTCTCCTGTACTCTGCTGTACTCCGCAGTACTCCGCTGTTACTCTGCAGTACTCTGCTGCTGAAGGGAAGTGTTGTGCTTTTCACGTGACCCCAAAGTGCTTCACAAGTGGTGAGCGACATGTGTAATCTGTAGACACAGTCACACTGTCAGTCACTCACCGGGGCCCCTGGTCCTCAGGGTCTCCCATCCAGTCACTCACCGGGGCCCCTGGTCCTCAGGGTCTCCCATCCAGTCACTCACCGGGGCCCCTGGTCCTCAGGGTCTCCCATCCAGTCACTCACCGGGGCCCCTGGTCCTCAGGGTCTCCCATCCAGTCACTCACCGGGGCCCCTGGTCCTCAGGGTCTCCCATCCAGTCACTCACCAGGGCCCCTGGTCCTCACGGTCTCCCATCCAGTCACTCACCAGGGCCCCTGGTCCTCAGGGTCTCCCATCCAGTCACTCACCAGGGCCCCTGGTCTCAGGTCTCCCATCCAGTCACTCACCGGGGCCCCTGGTCCTCAGGGTCTCCATCCAGTCACTCACCGGGGCCCCTGGTCCTCAGGGTCTCCCATCAGGCACTGACCAAACCCATCCATGGGAACTCCCAACATCTGACTATTGAGCTTTCAGGAAATGACACGATTACTGGTACTACTATACAAATACTCCTGCAACTACTATTAACCACCTGTCACTTTAGGAATAACAATGATTTACATCCACATCTCAAAGCGTATCGAAAGCTCACAGCCTATAGGTCAGTGTGATTCCTCATTTGAAAGCCTTTAGTTCCTAGTTTCTAAAAATATATGTGAGATCTGTGTGAGTGAAACACAATTTACTTAAATTTGCCGTTCTTAACCCTTATTATATCCAGATTAGGGTTAACTAACCCTGACCCTGATCAGGGGCACAGCAGGAAACAGGTCAACAAGTACAATCCTGCTGCTGCTCAGGCTGAACGATATTAAAGTAACATGCGATACTGCTGTGCAGATCACCATGTTACTGTGATGCTTCACTAAACCATTTCAACACAATATGTTCCATTTCTATTAAACACAAATCGTAAGGAACTCGTTTTTTTTGAAAATTGTATCAAAACAAAACTTAAAGGGGCTATACGGAGTTTAAAAATGTCAAAATTAAGTATTTTCCTCCCCCCACATGTTCCTCCATGTTCTAATGTGTCGAATGAGCCACAACTGCCTCTGAAATCCTGCACTGACACTCAGAAAGCTGTCACTTCGGGTCTGAAGTGCCGTCATGCACGAGCTTAATATAGAAGGCGCAGTTACACGTATGACCTGAGGTGGCAGTAGTGAGCATAAAATGGCCTACTTGCATTTAGCCCCTTTAAGAAAGAAAAAAAACACTACCTCAGGACCAAAACATGACTAAAATTGAACTAAATTAGGACAAGCTGAACTAAAACTGAACTTCCACACATTTATAAGTTCAAAGCATTGTTTGTTTTTGGCTGAGTTTGTGTCGATCTGAGTTACATCAAGACTTTAGTGATGTTGTGATACATTGTAGCTTCTAACATCGAAATTCAATATTTTGTTGTGATATATTGTGCAGCCCTGGTTACTTTTACTTTAACTCGCAGTATCCAAAGCCCCGACAGAATGACAGACAGGTGGAGGCACATTCATAGCACTCATTTATAGCACTTAATGGCTTATTTTCATCGTAGATTTGACGACCCGCCATGATTGATTTTGTAACATTTAGAAGTTTCAAAGTTAATGAAGTCATTAAAGGTTAGACTGTGAGAAGAAAAGAAAAAAAAAGGATCTACAAAAAGTGATGTGATCAGAGGCAACATCTGAATTGATTTTTAGGAGCAGAACCGGTTCAATCCTCCGTGTAAGCAGCCCTACATTAGCTTTCATATTCTAGAGTTCAATGGTTATTTCCAGGAGGCTGCCCGAGCATCTGCATCTGCATCTGCATCTGCATCTGCATCTGCATCTGCATCTGCATCTGCATCTGCATCTGCATCTGCATCTGCATCTGCATCTGCATCTGCATCTGCATCTGCATCTGCATCTGCATGGATTAAACCCTGCGTGAGAAAGCAATAAAAGGGAGCACATTATATCGATATCAAAGAGAAAACTCCGCTAATGTGACACCAGAAAATCAATCTTGTAGCTTAATCATGTCTGCTTACAACAACTCCTCTACGTTAGATGGTCCTGACGGAGCAGACGCAAACTTTGTGCCAGTTTTTAGCTCACGATGACAGAGACATGAACAACAGCGACGCGGCTCAGAACGTCTGCATTTCATTCTATCATTTAAACCCTAAAAAGGACACACGCACATCCACACCTGCAACCTGTTTCACACGCAGCAGCAGCAGCAGCAGCAGCAGCACCAGTTCATCCACATGAATCAATACAGGAAAGAAGAAGAAAAAGAAGAAGAAGAAGAAGAAAGATGGGTGAACGCGCTGAGAGCGTTTGGATTCGAACCCTGGATGAAACGCACAGTGACGGCTCAGTATCAGTACTCACCGGTGACAGAAGCAGCGACACTTTTCCCCTCCTCTCTCTCCGTACAACTGTGCCCGTTCCTTCCACAGCTCCTTCTCTCTCTCTCTCTCTCTCTCTCTCTCTCTCTCCCTCGCTCTCCCTCTCTCTCTCTCTCCTCCTCTCCCTCGCTCGCCCTCGCCGCTGCCTGCTCGCCGCGCCGGGTGCAGCCTGATGCGCTCGGGAAGCCTGTTTCTATGGCAGTGGGTGAGCGAGTCAGCAGGATCCCGTGGTGCAAATGTCTGGGGGCACATCCCGCACTATAGCCCTCCCCCCCCCCCCCCCCCCCCTCCTCGTCCCCCCCCCCCCCCCCCCCGAGCACCCGGCAGTCAAACACGCTCTGGTTCAAAGGGCTCCAGAGCGAACACTTGGAACTTCTGCGGCAGAGGCATCAGATATCCAAGAAAATGAATAAAAAAAGGAAAGAGTATGTGGGAATGTAAGGGCCAGTCGGCTTCAGGTTCACACTCGTGCTTCCGGGGGAAAAGGCGACATTTTGTGCATCATCGAGGATTGAAAACATTACTCGTCATTTTAACATTTTGGAACAAGGTTAAACAGTTACTTGCCGTCCCACCTGATCAGCCCCTTAACGCCTATTGGTGCAAATCGGCAACATACCTCTTCTTGCCAGACTGTGGCTAAAATAAGGCGTGTTTCCCTTGATGCCTGTTTGCACATCCAGGCCGTACCTAGGAACCTTTTGCAAGCACTCGTTTCTCGTAGGACTGATCAGAGAAGGAACCACAAGCGGGTCATGGGAGGTATTTAGCGGAAATAGCATTTCTGCAAATCGAGGCGGCAACTTTGATGAAATCTTCAAATGTAAATTGAGTTGTGCTAAAATAAAATGATGCAGCAGCTCCTCGTTTCCATCTTTAGATTATTAACTGGAATGAACTTCGTGTGATGGATTTTTTTTTTGTTATTTGAAGATTTCAGTACGTTGTAAATCGGCAACATCAGGCCATAAAGGAAAACTGCAGCAGCTCCATCTGGTGGCCACAGTGAGCGCACTTTAGTCGTATTTAGATTCATCACAGCGCGAAAACGTTGTAGTGAAATTCTATAATCATTGTAACAAAAACATACAAGGATATAAAAAAAGTTATCCCTTTTTTTACACAGAACAAAATGAAACCGTTGGTGTTGTTTGCAAAGCGACCACAAGGTGGACCTACTGGACCACAAACAAGAGTTCCACGTCCGAAAATATGCCTGTTGTTGCCGATTTGCAACATACCTAAAACTATATCTGTATGTGCGACATAGAAATTAACAATCTCCACTTAATTTAGCATCAGCTTGAAAGCAAAAACACTGATCATATATTTTGTTTATATAATTGGAAACACATTCAGGCGTTAAGGGGTTAGGGTCATGAACGAATAGTGCAATGTAAAGCGTCTTTGAGTGTCCAGAAAAGCGCTATATAAAACCAATGCATTATTATTATTATTATGATTAGAGTTAGAAACGGCAAATGTGATGTAAGTTGTGCTTCACATCACACATATTTAAGAAACTAGAAGGTCTTAGCTTTCAAATGAGGCATCAGAGTGAACACGCTTTGAGATTTGGATATGCATGATTGACCATAATTGACCATAATTGACCATAATTGACCATAATTAACCGAGCCCCGCCCCCAAAACGGTCATTGTCCAATCAGACGTCCTAGCAACCGTTACTATGAAGCGAGGTCCGACAACTCCCACACCTCCAATGCAAAACAACGGGACAAACAGGAGTCCAGTGATGTTCCTTCCTAAACCTGAGCCCTGCCTACAACGGATCAGACAGTGGATCAGCCCAAGCCCAGATAAACAAGCACACGTCTGCTCTAAGCTAAGGCTAGGGCCACCGTAGCATGCTAACACCTCATCATGCTAACACCTCATCATGCTAACACCTCATCATGCTAACATCTCATCATGCTAACACCTCATCATGCTAACGCATCGGATCGGCCCCGTGTATCGTGATATATATCGGATCAGATCGGCCCCGTGTATCGTGATATATATCGGATCAGATCGGCCCCGTGTATCGTGATATATATCGGATCGTGACAAAAGTGGATCGTCCCAGCCCTAAAAACACCCTCTCGATCACAGTCGCACTATGGCGAGGGTCTCCTTATTTACCCGTGAGCTACTTTTACAAAAACATCAAAGTCCGGGAGCTGCTTATGTTTCAAAGATACTTGTGTAACTTTGCAGGAGTTCCCCCTGGAGAGGCCAAGATGGTGTTTTAACATAATCAAAGAAAACAAATGGAGTTTTGTCCTAAAGCTTTACATTTTGTCCCCAAATGTTTGAAACCAACACAAAGTGAGGCTGGAGAGCGACTGCCGAGCGACTGTGGAGATCCGAGCGCTCAGGACATAAAGCAACACACGTGATTACAAGTTACTTTGTTAGTTACATTCAGCAGCTGCTCTCAACACACAAATGACAACTGTTTTAACCAATACTCACTTTACTTGGCAGTGCATTTTAACAGTAACATTACTGACTAGGGCTGAACGATATGGACAAACTTCATATCTCGATATTCAGCCAGATATCGATGCGATACGATATAACTATGGGTTAGCTGAAAACCACAAAAGTGCCGTTTTATTGATGAAAATCTATTGTTTATATCTTGCTTTTTTCAATATTAATATCTTGAATGTTCATATCTCGATATCGATGCGATGACGACGTATCTTTCAGCCCTGACACTGACACACACGTGTTTCCATCTCTCTCCACGTTTGTGTCTCAGGCTGAAAACGTGACGTGTCACAGATGTTACGTCACTCGCCAAAAAAAAGATTATTATTTATTTTCTTTTTTTTCAGGAGAATGGCCGGTAACGCTTTATATTCAGGTGCTTGTTAAGGCGCGGCACGGTGGCGCAGCGGTTAGCGCCTCCGCTTCACAGCTGGAAGGTCCCGGGTTCGATTCCCACCTGGACAGGGCCTTTCTGTGTGGAGTTTACATGTTCTCCCCGTGTCTGCGTAGGTTTCCTCCGGGTACTCCGGTTTCCCCTACCACTAAAAACATGTACAATAGGTGATTCTGACCACCAGCCTGGCTCCACATCATGGAGATGGGTCCCTGGGCTGTTGACCACCGCTCCTGACGGGTCGCCCCAGTAGCATCGAAGGACGGGTTAATGGTATTAATGAGCATTAATAATATGCTTGTAAAGTATTAACACACTGCTTATTATACCTTATCTGTTCACATACTAATATCCACTAATAATACGCTTATTCAGCCAACCCTTAACCTAACCCTGACCCTAAAGTGATTACTGATGCTTATTAATACTTAATGAGCCGCTAGAAAGTCCAGGGCCTTTCTGTGTGGAGTTTGCATGTTCTCCCCGTGTCTGTATAGCTTTCCTCCGGGTACTCTGGTTTCCCCTACCACTAAAAACATGTACAATAGGCCAGGATGAATGACGTGTGATGGTGAATGTCTGGTGGTGTCAGAGCGCTTCTGTCAGTCTCCCCCAGGGGAAACTGAAGCTACGTCGCTCACCACCTCCGAGTGTGGAGTGGATGTAAAGTGTCTCATGTAAAGCGCTTTGTGACCACGTCTGTGAAAGGGTCTTAGTTACTGACAAAAGTAATGAGATTACAGTAATCCATTGTAAGTAACTCGTCACTGGCATCACTTCATGAAACAGCATTTGGAAAAGAATGAAACCAATTTCAAATCAATAAAAGGACAGAGAGGAGACCCAGTGAACAGCGACAGGTGCACGTTCAGAGGCCTGAATATTGAACAGCCCCCCCTCATTAGAATCAAAGCATTTCCGTGAATAACAAACACTTTCATTGCTACATGGCAGATTTAAATGTGTGATCATCAAAGAGTTTTACCCCAGACACACAAGCTCGTACAGGCGGCGGTTTTGTCCTGTTTCAAAAGCGGGGGCTGCACGAGCACTTCAAGAGCCACACACGCCATTGATTTAATAAGCCACGGTCTGCAGCCGGGACCATTGTCATTCGGCATATTGCACCACAATCAGGAGGATCTTCAGCAGAGAGAGGGAGAGAGAGGGGAGAGAGACCCACCCCCCTGTGAGAGAGAGAGAGGGGAGAGAGAGAGACCCACCCCCCTGTGAGAGAGAGGAGAGAGAGACCCACCCCCCTGTGAGAGGGAGAGAGAGGGGGGAGAGAGAGACCCACCCCCCTGTGAGGGAGAGAGAGAGGGGAGAGAGACCCACCCCCCTGTGAGAGGGAGAGAGAGGGGGGAGAGAGAGACCCAACCCCCTGTTCCTCGGCCCTCCCTTTATCTAGATGAGCATCGGTTCCTCCGAGCCTCTGGTCCACAGAGGCGCTGCACTACAGACTCGCCGATCAATCGGACGCGCAACACGGGCAAAATAAAAGCAAATGAACTGAGCGTGAAGCGTGCGGTGCAGAGAAAACGGGCGGGACAAATATAGAAATGTGAATGTGTTTGGAGATAACGGCGAGGTTTTGTTCATGGTAACTTTTCTAGAAGCTCATGAATACTGCATGAGGCGGCTCCTCTGATGGTGTTCAGATACTGTGCTCCTCTGATGGTGTTCAGACACTGTACGCTGCTCCTCTGATGGTGTTCAGACACGCTGCTCCTCTGATGGTGTTCAGACACTGTACGCTGCTCCTCTGATGGTGTTCAGATACTGTACGCTGCTCCTCTGATGGTGTTCAGACACTGGACGCTGCTCCTCTGATGGTGTTCAGATACTGTGCTCCTCTGATGGTGTTCAGACACTGTACGCTGCTCCTCTGATGGTGTTCAGACACGCTGCTCCTCTGATGGTGTTCAGACACTGTACGCTGCTCCTCTGATGGTGTTCAGATACTGTACGCTGCTCCTCTGATGGTGTTCAGACACTGGACGCTGCTCCTCTGATGGTGTTCAGATACTGGACGCTGCTCCTCTGATGGTGTTCAGACACTGTACGCTGCTCCTCTGATGGTGTTCAGACACTGGACGCTGCTCCTCTGATGGTGTTCAGATACTGCTGCTCCTCTGATGGTGTTCAGATACTGCTGCTCCTCTGATGGTGTTCAGACACGCTGCTCCTCTGATGGTGTTCAGACACTGTACGCTGCTCCTCTGATGGTGTTCAGATACTGCTGCTCCTCTGATGGTGTTCAGATACTGCTGCTCCTCTGATGGTGTTCAGATACTGCTGCTCCTCTGATGGTGTTCAGACACGCTGCTCCTCTGATGGTGTTCAGATACTGCTGCTCCTCTGATGGTGTTCAGACACGCTGCTCCTCTGATGGTGTTCAGACACTGTACGCTGCTCCTCTGATGGTGTTCAGACACTGTACGATCTGAGGAGACACGTGTGCAGTGAAGCTGTGAGGCAGTAACGCCGTCTGAACTCATGTAATGATGTTTCTCAGTGTAATTAAGGGCAGGTTATGCTTTTTGAAGGTATTTGGTAATGGTCTCAAACACGCCTTTATCACTGGTTAGAAAATGCTGTGTTCATCTAACATCTCACTTCCTGATCTTCATACGATCTCACCTTAAGCCCCTCCTACTGCTGGATATGTAGGACCTCAGGAGGGGCTGTTATCAAAAGTGATGGTCGTGGCCTTCACTCCTCATGAGCCGATGTACGTTCAGGTGGTGATGGATGAGTCTGAACCGCAGCAGCGCTGAAGGAACACGTTTGCTCCAGGTGGAAGGTTTGTGTTCGGTTTGTTGGAACAAATGAAAAGCAGAAAATGTAAAATGCTGATTTTAGAAGTCGCCTTATTTTGGTTTATGTGCCATTTATTTGAAGAGATATCTTGAGCCAGAAGCCCATTCTTTAATGAAAAGTTAAGGCTCATTCATACTTCACAAGACGCAAGAACTTCTTGTTCTTGCACCCTGGGCTGCAGAACAAAATGAAGTCACTTTTTCCTTGTAGCCATGGAAACCTTTTGTAACTGACAACGTTTCCATGGCTACAGGGCAAAAGTGACTTCATTTTGCAGCCCAGGGTGCAAGAACAAGAAGTTCTTGCGTCTTGTGAAGTATGAATGAGCCTTAAAGAAGCACTTCTTAATGTTGTGATGAAGGCGAACATGAATATTCAGCGCCCCCTGGTGTCACAGTTCAACACTGTCACAGACAGTTCCAAAAATATCAGAGAGCAGCTCAAGACCCGCCTTTTTAGCTTAGCTTTTAAATAATCTATATATTTAGTCCTAATATATAATATATATGGGAGGCTGTGCAGGCGTATTGTTTTAAATGTTGTAAAGCACTTTGTGATGCCTTTCGGTATGAAAAGTGCTTTATCAATAAAGATTGATTGATTGATTGATTGATTGATTGATTGATTGATAAAGATGCTGCACCAGATTTAGCACTATGCTAATTTACATCTCTAATCCCCACATCGGTCGACTGATATTTATATATTTTTATGATTGAAAGCTTTACTGTAATAATACATGTTTAACTTAAGGCTATTACAGAGATTTGAAAAGAACAATATAAAAAAATGAATTACTTAAAATATTGGCCTTTATATCGGCCATCGTCCTGGCAACGCCTTCATATCGGTATCGGTATCGGCCCCAGTTCTGAGCTGGTCTGGACTGTTGCAGATTCACAGATCACTCAAAGATGTGCGAGCGAGTTGGAACACAGCTCCAGGTCTGTCTGATAAGAGATGGTAAAGTGACAGATCTTTGGGTGGTTCGAACGACACCTTTGCTCAGGACGACCCAGGATCCGCTGCTTTTCAGGGTTTCACTGCTGATTGAACCGTATCCATGGTTACATATAGATTCCAATCCGATAACCTTCCAGGATTCTTAAAAGACCTGAAATAAAACCCGCCGCCGCCCACACAGCTGGGTCACTGAAAGGTCAAATAACTATGTGGACATAATAAGCTGCATAGTGCACCTTTAATATACACGGCATGAAAAGAAACTCAGAATGATGAGCTTTTCAAAGTCACCTCATGATTGTGAGCATTAATCACAAATGTACGGCAGCCAACACTCAGCAGTGTGGGGCAAGTGTTCTGCCCAAGGACACAACAGTAGGCCTGTCCAGTGCTGCCCTCTGCTGGCCGTGACAGCCCTGCAGTACAGCCTCATCAACAGGACAACATGAAAAGGGTCAAAGATAGAAAAGGTCGAACTCAAATAAAGCAACGTAATGAAAAGCTCACATTTCTCAGCTCCCACTTTAGCTTTTAAAGGTATAAAAACAGGAAGGGTTGAACGTAGACACTGGTCTCCTCCTGCTGCTCCTGGAACAGCTGGACTCAGAGAGGCCGTTTGCTGTGGGGAGTGAACGTGCTGTGTTTATTGTCGACGAAAGTCACTTATCTCAGTTCAGACCAGCTCAGAACTCATAAATCAGTTCAGCGTTTATTACTTTTCACAACTATCACAGCATTAAGTCGAGGCCGTCATTACTTTTTATTAGAGAAAACCACCAAGCTCCTCCTGGCTCAGAATGCGGGACACGTCAGATATCTCTTCAAACACACACAACAATGGCACATCCACCAACAATAAGACACTTCTGGAATCAGCATCTTATTGTCGCCGAACACAAAACCTTCTTCCTGGATTTCAGCGTTTCCGCGGTGGAGACTCATCCATCATCGCTCCAACACACACAAACCCCCGTAAGTCTGCGTGACAGATGGGCTTATGGGGAGTGAAGGCCACGACCATCATCTCACAGCGGCGGGACCCGGTTCTGACGGGGCATTGGTGGGTTTAAACACGGGGAAAGTGATGGGTCAGCTAAAGAGGCGCTGCTGAGGCGGACGAGGCGAACAAAGCAGAACATGCATGTAAGCACTCTGTGCACCGCGCTGGAGTTAAGGAAATAAAGAGTTATATACATCAGCTCCTGGTCATTTGTACGAGGATAGAAGAACTCCATGACAGATGTTTTCAGTGTTTGTGGATGTTTCAAACGTATTTGGGCGATAAATCATTTTTAAAACCTTTGCCAAGACGTTTCTCGTTAAAGGGACAGTATACGCAGTTTAAAAATGTAAAAATTATGTATTTTCCTCCCCTACATGTTCCTCCATGTCCTAATGACCTGTTCACCACAACTGCCTCTACAATCCTGCCCTGTCACTCAGGAAGGCGTTACTTCGGGTCTGAAGTGCCGTCATGCACGAGCTTAATATAGAAGCTGCAGTTACAAATATGACCTGAGGTGGCAGTAGTGAGTATGAAATGACCAACTTGCGTCAAGTCCCTTTAACTTAAAATAATGGAAATGTAACCAAGCACTTGACTTTCAATGTTGGTGAGAATGACTGGATTAAACGTCTGGTGCCTCCGGTGGAAATAGTGGGAAGTGAAGGATTTTGAAAAGACAAATTAGCAGCGTGGCTATTTCAAACATGAAAAATTGAAAAGAAATGAGGATCTTGGCAGCAGCACCTTGTGAAGAATGGGGGGATCACAGTGTTAATTTCGTCGACTAAAATATTTCGTCTTAATTTTACTCAAAGTGATATTTTTGTGACTAAAATTGGACTAAAACTAAATGAAAAGTTTCTCATGAGACTAAAACTGTGACTAAAATGTCCAGATGTTTTAGTCGACTAAAATCAGACTAAATAAAAATGAAAAGGAGAGACTAAAATCATCCAAACTTGTATTGAGCGTCTGAAAGAGCCTCAGATCATGTAAATTCTCTGTTAAAGGATCAGCTCTGAGCTTTGTTCATGTTTAGTCGACTAAATTTACTTGCAATTTTAGTCGACTAAAACTAGACTAAAATCGAATTACATTTTCGTCAAAAGACTAAAACTAAATTAAAATATGTTGTCAAAATTAACACTGGTGGATCACACTACACCAGTGGATTTAGCTCGATTCTAAAAGGACTGGGGGTTCACACACAACGAGCCGACACACTGTCCTCTCTCCTGAGCGGCTTCTCTCTTTGTTGGACAAAAACTCATCAACCTTTATTGCAGACTCGAGGTCCAGTTAAAAACGAAACAAAAACAAACACACAACAACATTTAGAGCAGACAACTGTACCAGTGTCGCCACAGTTCAGACTGGTAGCGCGTGGCACTGACCCCAGATGAGCAAAGATGGGCTTCTTTGGTCAACAGGGTCATGTGATCACAGTCGGCACAACTGCTTACACTGTTACTGTTGCTAACTACCGCTAATGCTAATGCGACTGCAACCACGACTGCAGCTGCGGAGGGACCTGACTTCCAAAAACGAACTCCGCTGAAGATTTTAATGAAAAACTAGCCTCAGTAAATTATTTATTCATTTTACAAAATCAAGTGCCGTTTTACCTCACCGGTGCAGCCTGGAGGGCGAACTGAACTTGTATTTCTCGGTGGTTTAATGTCCCTGGCGTTGTCGGAGTTTTATTAAACACTTGTGGGCGTAAAGATGAAGCCCCAGCTCTGCTCCACTTACCACAGAAAGGCTTTATTTAAGGATAAGATACACTTTACTGATCTCTTTGGGATATCTGTCCTCTGCATGGCGTCCGGGGGCCCATCCAGATGTGGAGCCTGGCTAATTCCTGGAGGATTAACCTATTGTACATGTTTTTAGTGGTAGAGACTCACGCAGACACGGAGAAAACATGATTGAGAATGTTTATATTCTATTGGGCGGCATGGTGGCGCAGGGGTTAGCTCTCGTGCTTCACAGCTAGAAGATAAATAAAAAGTTGCTGGGGTGTGTTTGTTTGTGGGGCCCTGCCCACTGAGCCCCCTCCTCTGACCCGCCCCTGGCCTGAGCGCTCAGTGCAGCTCGGTCCTGACGCACTCTCGGCTGCACTAAGTCCATAGACTTTAACCAGGAGCCTCTGGACGACTGAGAGTGTGTTTTATGTTGCGTTTGTTACAGTTTCCGTCACATGTGAATGAAAAGTCATGACTTTGCGTATTTCCACGTTACGATGTCAATTCAATTCAATTCATCTTTTTTATTTGAGCATCTGAGCTCCACAAAGTTCTTCATAGGAACAGAGTTCAGCACAGTAATCAAGCAAAAGAAAGATGCGTAGGTGAGTCGCCAAATAGATAAATAAATAACGTGGATATGATGCTCAAAAGGAGTCGGCAGAAGCTTCAGCTTGTTAGAGCCTCCCCCCTTTCGTACTTAAGAAATAGGTACATTCATTAACTCTGCACAAAGAAGATCTGACATATAGTCATTTATCATATTCCAGTGACTTTACAATCATCAATATTTACGTTACAACGTTCTGCTGGTTCCAAGACGGGGAAAGAAAACTCAATAATTACAAAAACCCATCACTGCCAAAAACAACGAGTCACCAATATTAAGTTGAACATTTGTTCCTTGTTGTTTTTTGTTTTTAGTTAAGTACTTTTAACGAACACAATATTATTGATTATGTTATTTACGACCACATTATATGATTGATTAATAAATGTAATTTATTTTATATTTTGTGCTATTATATCATTATTGGTTAATTTGTTATACTATTATTTTATTATTATTGTTGCTATTAATTCATAATCAGTCACTTCATTGTCACCATCTACAGCAGACTATGTGACAGTGAGAGCCCTATTCTGTGAGGTGCATTAAAAAGCAGAGTGTGGGTCAGCTGGGAGGGGGCAGTGACCCCCAATCAACCGGCCCAACCCTGCTGCCCTGAGTAGTGACTTTACAAGTGAACGTTAGTAATCCGTGCTGTATGATGACTTCACATGTCGCGCTTATAAGGGCTCCGCTTTTTTCTATTTCCTAGTTTTGATATTTTTCTGTGAATATGAGGACAACTCTCATCAAGTAAAGAGTCGTAACAGAAGCCGATCCCAGAGCCACGATCTGCCTGTGGTTTGACCCGCTGTGAGTGAGGGTGCACGGGCACCTTTTCCACCGCCTCCAAGAGGAGCAGATACAGACTCTCATTCATGTAGAGATGGAAACAGGGTCTGGAGGACTGTGGTTGGACTTTTGGTCAAGATTCTTACAGTTTATGGGAAATATGTACTAGGGAGGCACCGATACCACTTTTTCTAAAACCGATACGAGTACAAGTACTTTGATTTAAGTACTCGCCGATACCGAACACCGATACGAGTACAAGGCAGTTTCTTCAACATTCTTACTTTGTTCACAGCAGATTGGTTTGTAATGAGTTAATTTACTCTTTATGTACTTTATGTACATTTCCTTAAGTAAAGTCGGCGACACATTTAAGAGCAGTTATATTAGGGGGCGGCTCGGGACGGGACCAGGTATATCTGCGATAGATCTATGCTAATTAGCTCATTTAGATAATTAACATTGTCCAACCCCCGACCGCTCTAAATGTAGTTATACCTCTCAAGTTCACAGCCCATAAAGATGCCTTTGTGTGAGAAGATCCAGCTTCATCAAGATCCAGCTTCATCAAGATCCAGCTTCATCAAGGTCCAGCTTCATCAAGATCAGCTTCATCAAGATCAAGGTCCAGCTTCATCAAGATCCAGCTTCATCAAGGTCCAGCTTCATCAAGATCAGCTTCATCAAGATCAAGGTCCAGCTTCATCAAGATCAGCTTCATCAAGATCCAGCTTCATCAAGATCAAGGTCCAGCTTCATCAAGGTCCAGCTTCATCAAGATCAAGGTCCAGCTTCATCAAGGTCCAGCTTCATCAAGGTCCAGCTTCATCAAGGTCCAGCTTCATCAAGATCCAGCTTCATCAAGATCAGCTTCATCAAGGTCCAGCTTCCCCCATAAAGACGCCTCTCTGCTCTATCCGCCGTGAGAACTATAAAAATCCATCTCACATCACGCCCCGACGGCTGCCAGAGGTGATGGGTCGATGATTAAAAGCAGAAATGCACTGACGGGTCACGCTATCCCGCCTGACCTTTCAGGGAATGCACACCAGCAGGAATTCTCCCACAATGCAATGGGTGCTTCATGTCAGACGCGCAAAGACCCGGCAGTGCTGTGAAGGCTGAGGCGGATGAATAAGTTATAACTGCTGTACTGGATGTGCACGCAGACTATAGAGCACTGTGGATGTGTTTCAGAGGAGAACTCAGGCCATGGAGGAGGTGCTTCATATTTATAAAGGGTTAATCAAAATAATTCATAAGTAAATAATGAACTAATCATGAATGAAACTGTTCTGGACGGGGTTCCTGATACACAGACATGGAGACGGAGGAGCAAGAGGGTTTCACACAGGCCTCCTGCCCCCATGTTCAATAAACTTATCAAAAAACCTGTCAACTTTGCACTGTTCTGACTTCACTTTATAATTGTATTCCTGTAATTAGTTACTATTACTTGATTGCACACTTTCCTGTCTAATTGAATCTGCAAAACTTCAAATCATAACAATGCCTCCCAAGAAGTGACTTCCTGTTTCGGTCCAGCACGCCAAAATAAAAGCACCATTTCATCCATTAGCTCAGCAGCTCATTAGTTCAACTTTCTTTCTGCCAAACTATTAACAGACAATACCTGCAAGTACCTACATAAAGGTATATAATTGTGTTCTGACACTGATATAGAATACTCAGAAAGGATTTTACTTTGTTTATTTAATGTAAATGTAAAAGTAATGTATAACTGTAGCATCAGGAATTGCAAATGTAATGTACATGAACAAGGGGTCGGCTCTTATAAGCTTTTGCTTCAGTCGACTCCCTTTAAGCTTCCATTAACTGTATGATTGTGAAACTCTGGAGAAAGAGAAAATGAAACTACACAAACAAACAAATACCTGCTCAACTAATGAATGAGACGAGCTGTGTGCTTTTAATTTGGTGTGCTGGATCGAAACAGGAAGTCATTTCTTGGGCGTTCTTGAGATCTCCGTCCCGATCCCTGACGTCTGGATCCCTCGCCGCTCTGACACAGCCCGACCCAGCGCATGTTCAGTCCGTCCCATTCGCTTGTTTCGGCCACATGTCGTCGTGCTCCGCCTCCTTTGCTCCGCCTCCTTTGCTCCGCCTCCTGTGCCCGTCTCGATGCCTCGTCCGCCACAGTGGCCTGAACCGGCCCGAGCCGCCTGACTCTCTTCCCCGTCTCCCCCTGTGTCTCTCCCGCCTGCTCATCGTTCTTCCCCACAGCACAAGTAAAAGCTCATCTCTCTGGGCTCTGAAACAACAGCTCGAACCACGAGATCTGCAGTGCGAGGCCAAGGCAGGATCCCCAAACCAAAGACAGCGCTCGGAAACTCTGCTTGTTCTTGTGCGGCCGCTCGTCAGTGGAATAAGTTCCTACAGAGCTGAAAACAAAGCACAAACTCTCACACGCTCTCACGCCGGGCACAGAAATGGCTCTGGTCAAATCAAACCTGCACCACATGTGACCGGATGTGTGTGTGTGTTGTGTATGTGAAGATTTGCTTTCACTATTATGAACTTGGTCGATGTAAATGCCATTATCTTTGTACGCAGGATGTTTTTATGTGTTTTACTATAACATCAGCCCAGGGACGACGGGTGGAAATGAGCACTTGAGCTGTAACCTGGTACAGCACCTCTCCCTTTGAGGTTAATGTTTATTGTGCACTGTCCCTGTTTTTCCTAAATAAATAAACTAAACTAAACAGGTGTATTATTGTGCTCGGCCAGACGTTGGTCATGTGGTGCGGTGAGGTCACCAGTTTCAAATAAGAAAAAACATGCAAATAAAACCACAAATTACAAACAGTAACGGGCACCATCTCACACCGTCTTATCTGACTTTATCTCATAGACCCGCCTATTCCTGGGACAACTTACTTGGGTTTGGATTTGGTGTGTGTCGCCCCCTGCTGGTAACAGTGAGGACTAACGCCTATTGAAAATGTCTCATTAGCAGCAAACCAAAAACAAAACCATTACTCCAATAGATACAGGAGACCCACAACCTGGCTGGATCCTATTGCATGATAGGGCTGAAACAACTAATCGATTACTGAAATAGTTGTCAACTATTTCAGTAATCGATTAATCGTTTTCTAGTAAACACAGACTAAAATTGAGCAAAAATGACATGACAGTTATGTATTTTGGATGAAAACCTACTTTATTTTTAAAGTGAGCGTCTGCAGTGTTTTGTACATTGTAAATTTCATAAATATCTGTCTTTGCCTCGTCCAATCAAAGCAGAATTAGCACAAAGAGCCTCCTACAAATGTTTACTTTAAGTTTACTCCATCAACACGTCCTCAAGCGGCGCCACTTTAGCTTTATGTGGTAAAAAAATTGAAAAAATACAATTTCCAAGCACCTTTCACAGCCAAGCAATTAATCGTGAAAATAATCGGTAGATAAATCGATTATCAAAATAATCGTTAGCTCCAGCCCTATTGCATGATTTAGTTTTTCTGCCGTCCAAAGGGAAACACACAAACTCCAACGAGAAAAAGACCCCACACAAGAAGAGAGCGTCGGCCACCGAGCCACTCACAATAAAAGTTTATCAAAAACCCCATGAGCAAAGCAGCTTTTCTTTTCTGTTCGTGTTGTTTATCTGCTCAGTCTGTGGATAAATGAACCGTGTAAATAACCCGGGGTCTGCACCAGCTTCAGACCTGCAGTAAAGTCTGCGCTGGTGCTTTTATGATCTCACTCCGACACAGCACAGGCAGCGAGGAAACATAAATTCAGCCTGAACCTCATGGAAGATGCACATCTGCAGCTGCGGCTCTGTCTGCTGTGGATCGGGGGAGTTTTAAAGTGAATCTCCAACGTACTGGAGCTCCCAGCGCCGCTCTGCGGGTAATATACAGCCAGTGCCTGTAATGGGGTCGTGACACGCCTTGGGGGCGGGAGGGGGGGCCGGGGGGGGGCAATAATTCACAGCGTTCAGAGACACAGGGGGGTCCACGGCGCTCGGTAAAGTCGTGTTTCTGTTGCTTCATCTCGGGAGAAAGAAGGGCCGCAAAAGTCGCCACAGTATTTTTAATATACGAGGCTAATGTAGTTCACTTCTACAGGCGTCAACAGAGCGGAGGAAAGGGAGGGAGGGAGGAGGGAGGGAGGGAGGGAGGGAGGGAGGGAGGGAGGAGGGAGGGAGGGAGGAGGGAGGGAGGAAGGAGGGAGGGAGGAGGGAAGGAAGGAAGGAAGGAAGGAAGGAAGGAAGGAAGGAAGGAAGGAAGGAAGGAAGGAAGGAAGGAAGGAAGGAAGGAAGGAAGGAAGGAAGGAAGGAAGGAAGGAAGGAAGGAAGAAAGAAAGAAAGAAAGAAAGAAAGAAAGAAAGAAAGAAAGAAAGAAAGAAAGAAAGAAAGAAAGAAAGAAAGAAAGAAAGAAAGAAAGAAAGAAAGAAAGAAAGAAAGAAAGAAAGAAAGAAAGAAAGAAAGAAAGAAAGAAAGAAAGAAAGAGAATAAGTCAGTATAATAAACTCTGCTTATTGAACTTATTAAACAGGTATTTGATCCTTTATTTGCATAATAATATTTCTCAAATTCTTAGGGGCCAGAGGTTCTGTCCTGGAGGGCCGGATTCTGCCCGCGGGCCTGGCGTTGCTTAGCCCAGCTCGAATGTAAAGAAGTGTAAATCTCCGGGGGTTGGTGTGACTGGACCTAATGTTCCAGGTCTTAGTCAGATTGTGACCACAGACGAAATGCACCACAATGGAATGATTGAGAAAGAGTAAAGTCAAAAGTAAAGTTTCAAACGGATACAGGGGGTAATCTCCAGAATGTGTGGAGTCAAACCCAGAGCCTGTGTAACTGTGATATACTGGACGTGCCCCTCTGCGGATGCAATCAGACCCGTGGGTTTGTCCAAACGGAACGACCGCGGCTCCGCTTCACAAGAAAGAATTAAAGAGAATAAGTCAGTATAATAAACTCTGCTTATTGAGTCATTATGCATTACAGTAAGTTACAGAATGATGATTTAAATACAGTAGATCAGTGTTGCCGTAGCGTTTCCCTCAGCGCAGCAGCATGTTTCCTTTCGCTCATGTTTCCTTTCGCTCATGTTTCCTTTCGCTCATGTTTCCTTTCGCTCATGTTTCCTTTCGCTCATGTTTCCTTTCGCTGTGAACCGTCTCTGCTCCACATTGTGTTGCAGGAGGTTTTTTTGCATCTTTGCTGTGTTTTGTGGGGTTCAGTGTATTTGTTTTTGCTGCAGAGAGTCCTTGTTGGCCCTGAAGGAAACATCTTAGTAAAAAGTAAACAAACTGCTAACCCTGGGCAGCTACAGAACGTGAGCACCTACAGTGTGTGTCCCGGGTGTTCCCCCACTTCTATTCACAAGGGAACTGCGTCCATTAGCCTGGCCTTACAATTCAAACAGGTCCTGCAAACAGAAGCAACTCCACATGGGCCAAACCATAGAGGCTAAAACCCTATAAACTCTGTTCTCTCTCTGGTCTACTTTTTAAAAATTGCCTTTATTATCTTCATTTTGTGCGTAATGATGAGCCTTGTGTACTTTGATAAGAAATGAGCAGTTTAGCTGTTCTGCTCATATGAACAATTAACCAATATCGTACATGTTCTCTGTTATTCTTTCACTTTGACGGGAGACCTGGGGAACACAGGGTCGAACCTTTACAAACCCGAGGAGGAGATGACCAGTGCAGGACACCACGCTCTGACACAGGGACAAACCCAGAAGACCTGGTTTCATCTCAAATTAAACTGAGGATTTGGAGTTTTTCGGGAGGATCTGCTCTCTGGGTCCAAATGTTTGCAGATCTCATGGTCAAGGACAAAACACTGTAATGCAGGGGGAGTTTGCGCCATGGAGGGGTCGGACCACCAGGGGCCGGACCACCAGGGGCCGGACCACCAGGGGCCGGACCACCAGGGGCCGGACCTCACCATTATAGCCTAAAGTAAAGAACTTCTTCTGCAAATGATGAGTGGTTCTCAAGTGGTATTGGCTTCGGGACCCACCATCACCCAGGGATGACAAGCCACGACCCAAATACAACTGTAACTTGTCACAATCGTATAAAATATCTATATAATATATTTAAGAATAACAATCTTAACAATCTCAAAGTAATGGTCCTGGAGGAGATCCCCAATGACCGGAGGGGGGGGGACTCAAAAGGCTCCTACAGAGAGAAACTTTTTGGATCGAGGCACTGCGAGCCACCAGCCCCCCGGGCCTAAATGAGGAGATAGATTTCTCCCCCTTTCTATGACACTTTTCTCCGCGGCAAAAGCTTCTGGTTTCGGAAATGTGGTTCCTCGGTTCCGTTCCCGTTGTCTCCGTCTCCTGATCCATTACAGTGTCCTATGTAAATACTGTCATTCTCACTGCCGTCCTCTCACCAGTGCTCATGTCAGTATCTATATGTGCGGTCATACTGAGCTCCGTTATTATTGTACTTTTCACATGTGTTTTCCTGCATGTGAATATTTTCTAATATGTCCTGTTAACATATGTAACAATAAGCTCTCTGGCTTGTTCCATGTCTTAATATGTTCATGTTTGTACATTGTGTGTATATATTGGTTTTAAACACACCTGTAAATATTTTCCTTCACAAAAATCGCCCTGATGAAGACATAGCTGTCGAAACGCGTTGGCGTATTTAATCTTCATGTCCATGCTTTAATAAAGGATTTTTAATTTTTGCTACTCCAGAGTGCCTCCATACCTTTTTTGACTGCTTTTACACGCACAGCCAGTCTCTTCTCTGTCCTCTCTTTTTTTTATTTTTTATTGAACAAGCAGTGGATATGCTTTTAAAGAGACTATACGGAGTTTAAAAATGTTAAAATGATGTATTTTCCTCCCCTACATGTTCCAGGCATGTCCTAATGTGTAGAATGAGCTCAGACCTGTCACTCAAAGGTCATGCACGAGCTTAATATAGAAGCTGCAGTTACACATAAGACCTGAGGTGGCAGTAGAGAGTATAAAATAGCATGTAGCCCCTTTAAGAAATGAAAACAACCCAATAATTGTATTTTTAACAGACTCTGGTGTGTTTCCATGCTGTTTAAAAAGGAAAATATGAATAAAAAGGTTCCCTATTGGCCCACTGAAGATGGTTCCACGACCCACTTTGAGAATCACGGTTTACGTTACATATGACCAGGTGGGATGTTCTGCCAGGACACTTTGAGGACCTTAAACAGGTATTTGATCCTTTATTTGCATAATAATATTTCTCAAAATCTTAGGGGCCAGAGGTTCTGTCCTGGAGGGCCGGATTCTGCCCGCGGGCCTGGCGTTGCTCGAATGTAAAGAAGTGTAAATCTCCAGGGGTTTGGTGTGACTGGACCTAATGTTCCAGGTCTTAGTCAGATTGTGACCACAGACGAAATGCACCACAATGGAATGATTGAGAAAGAGTAAAGTAAAAGTAAAGTTTCAAACGGATACAGGGGGTAATCTCCAGAACTGTGTGGAGTCAAACCCAGAGCCTGTGTAACTGTTTGCTGTGATTTACTGGACGTGCCCCTCTGCGGATGCAATCAGACCCGTGGGTTTGTCCAAACGGAACGGCCGCGGCTCCGCTTCACCCCCGGGGTCCGGCATGAATCCGGCTCGCCAGTAACTGTGTACTTTATCTTTTTTTTATTTACTCACAAACCGATTGCACCAGCGCCGCGAGGGAAAAGTCCAAATACCAACACAGCAGCGGAAATGCCGGCGCGGCTAAAACCTGCCACTGTCCGACAACAAAGGCGAGCGCGGGGGAAGAGGGAAGAGGAAGTCACTAAAAGCTGGTCTGGAACCTTTAGACGGGAAGTTACATAAACTAATGTGAGGCTTAATGGGCTGCATTCAAGTCCAGGCACAATGTTCAACACGGAGGGGAACGGCAGGTCAGGATTATCCGCTAGAATTTGCCTTTTGAGCTTTTGTTCGACCTGGTTTATGCTGAACGGCAGGAAAGGCACAACTTTACGAGCCAATAACACGACCAAAAGTTTGCAAAATAAAGAAAATGCCAAAAGTGTTTCCAAAGCAGCAGGCGGCTGTTTAACTTGCTCACTGAATCAACTTAACGCCTTCATGAGAATCTACAATGTAAATGATCCTGAAAAAGAAAAGAAAAACCAATACATGGAAAAAGTGTTTCCAAACTTCTGACCGGTACAAGCTGAAATATTGGTTTTGCTTAAAACAATTGGAGTGATTTATTCACAGTTGCCAAATCCTGAGGCTATAATGAGCTTGAACATAAAGGGACTTTTTCTATTCCTGCGAGCCCAGAACCTGTCCCCGATCAGGAGGCAGCGCGAGTGCAGCCTCCAACTCTGTGGCTGAACTCAGGAGGTTCTTTCAAAACTAAATCTGAAAAAGGGCTCCGTTAATACTTGTAGTTCCGGAATGTTAGGGGTCGGCAACCTTGTTTTTATGTTAATATAAGATGTTGGGAACATATTTCATGAATATGCCAATCGTGTATCGCCTTCGTTTGTTTTTTATTAAAGAAATAAGAAGAGAATGTTTACCAAAAAGTTACACCTTAAGCCATGCACTATCTGTCAGATAAAATGAAATATCTGCAATATTAAACAAGATTTTTTCATGACATTGGCAGCTTTTCTACTGGGAGAGGTTGTGGCTGTGACGAGTAGCGTTACATTAGGCCGTCTTCAGAGCCACTGTATTAGAAGCTTGTGTGTTTGACTTCATGTCTCCGTGCACCTGGAACGTTCCGCAGTGTGACTTTTCTGAGCAGATTGGCTTTTCGTGGCGTAATTGCGCTGGTTTCAAAGGCTGCCAGCGCTGCAGTGCTGATATCCGGATCGCCACATCAATAACGCGGATCATCCCAACCTGAGCATCTGCAGCTGATTCATTCTCAGTAAGTGGATTATCGCTCTGATTACAGGAGGAGCCGCGGCGCTCCAGCGCCAAACTGACAACGCTGGGAAAGAATGTGCTGCAAAGTCACTGACTCAGTCCCGCTTTGGTTTAGATTTAGTTAGATTTAGTTTATTCCCGGTTTTAGACCCTCACCCTGAGCTTTAGCTTGTTATCGCTGAAGAGTTTATCTGCAGCAGGTCATTCAAAAGTCTCAAATGCACAGAAACAAAAGGTCATAAGACATAAACGTCATCTATCTAATATTTGTTTGAACCGCCTTGAGCTTCAGAAGATCCAGTGTATTTTTTCAAGATCTTGTATTGATGATGGGAGAGTTTGACCACTGTGCAAAGCCTTCTCCAGCACATTATGGACATCATGAAGAACTTTATTGTCAGTATACAACTGTATGATGAAATTGCGTAGATCAGATTTTGGGTTAGTCCTGAGCCGCTGTGATCCTGCGCGCCGTCACTGTGGGACAACCTGACCAGCATGTGTTAGGAGGAACCCAGAGGAACCCTACGCAGACACAGGGGGGAACATGCAAACTCCACACGGACAGGCCCCTCCGAGGATCGAACCTGGGACCTTCTAGCACCACCGTGCCGCACCCCCAAGACTCTCAATGGGGTTAAGATCCGGACTCTGTGTGGAACATATGTCTGGTGTTCCCTGAACCAGTCTTTCACAGTGTGAGTCCCATGAATCCTGGCATTGTCCTCTCAGAACATGCTCGTGCCATCAGGGAAGAAGAAACCCAGTGATGGAATAACCTGGTCATTCAGGATGTTAAAGTCGGCTGATCTCATTCTTTAGGCACATAGTGTTGCTGAACCTCGACCTGACCAACCGCAGCGACCCCAGATCAGAGCTAGAGGTTGACCGATATAACCGATATATCGGCCGGTTCATATACTGGGGCGATATTTGGGGATTTTACCATATCGGCTATGGCCGATATCTCTGGAAACAGAAGTGAAAGTGACTTAGACTTTTGCCTTGGAAAGAGCGAAGTTTAGGACAAGTCCTCCCACAACGTCCTCGGCCGAAGGAGAACTTAATACAAGTCACATTAAGTTCCAATGTGGAAACGCTGCCTGTCCTTTTGAAGAACATCCTGGAGAACAGAGTTAGTTTTAACCTCCACAATTGTATTTAGGATCGCCGCGAAAAATGCTGCGGCTAGCAATAGTTTGCTAATGCTAACAACAGCATGCTAACGCTAACAGCAACTAATTAAAGCTGCTAGAGTGTATTTATGTTTTTCAGGATTATAGACCTGACATTTAGACAAATCGGCCAAATATATTTGTAGAAAATCCCCCCTCCTTTTGTGGAAAATTCCCCTCCTCCTGTGGATCCTCCCTTTTACTCCTGCTTTGGCCCTCCTTCAGCCTCTACCTGGCTCCACCCAGAGTCTATAATTAGGGGAGCAGCACACCTGTCCTGCTCAAGCTGCATGGTGGAGCCATCCAACTTCCAGGAGACAGTGTGTGAATGACAACAAACCACTGCTCTCCCTCATGGCCCACCATACCTCCACCCCAAGCCCATAACCCCCACTTACTACTCCACCTCAATAAAATGACCTTTTAACTCTGAATCTGCTGCTGTCTCATCCATTGCGTTGGCACCTTCACCAGGAATCGGCATACATCACAAGACTACAGTTACTTATATTTTTCATATTGGTGAAAAACATGGCCGAGCATTACGGCTTCGGCCAATAAAAAAAATAAAAATTGGCATCAGCATCGGCCTCAGAAAAACCCACATCTGTCGACTTCTAATCAGAACTGTTAAATCCAGGCAGAGACTGTTTTTGGTCCGGCAGGGTGAATATATTCAAGTTTATTGGCTTGGATTAATCAGACTTTCTTGAATGTAACACAAAGGTTTGTTTTTATAAGGAAACAACGTATAACATTTTTCAAAACAAAAACACAAGAAAGTGAGTGAGCAGAATGCTGTCCCTGTAAGTGCTCCCCTTCCTATTTCCATCTTAAAAAGCAATTTCCTCGCATTAACATCCATAGAAAATGAGGACGTAGGAATATATTTTCATAAATTGTCTCCACTCACCGTCTGCTCTGGCTTTTGCCGCATCAATAACGCGGATTGTGCTTCAGTCCTGTCCAATAACGAGCACAGAGCTGCCACGAAACACCAACATATGTTTGCCGCTTCTCCACAAAAATCAATTTCTCTGTGTTTTCCGCTGGCCAGGCCGTAGCTTAAAATCTGATTTGTCCTGATTTGTCCAAGGCTTGTTTAGTCTCGACATAGAGCTGATTATGTCCTGCTTTTGCCTCGGCTAAATCCAGTTTTGGGTCAGTTCTATCCATCTGATCCAGTTTAATCCCATTTTCGACCTCCAGACTTGGTTTGGTCTCGTCCCTGTCGTGAACTAAACACTTAACATTTTCCGAGGAGCTAAAGGTTTGCACATAACGGCTCTAATCTCTGCAGCCGCGATAAGCGCGAGAGCCCAGAGATGAAGCGATTTCCTTTGCGTTGCAGCATCGGGGACTCCTCCGTATAACGCGCACCTGCAGGAGCCAGAGCCTGCAATATTAAACAGTTGGCCTTGAAATGAGTCGAATTAGGAGGAAATATCGCAGCCCCCTCATCCAGGATTTAGTACGGCTGCAGTAGATAAGGATCACTGCATAACTTCTCCAGTGATGTTGTTTACTGAGACACTAAAGGATGATTTTGCTGAGAGAAGTCTTCCACAAAGGCCTCTTGTCTGGGTGTAATGTCCACCGTGGCCTCAGCGTGTTCATGTCAGCGTTTTTCATCCTGCTGCTTAACCATCGGGTTCGAGAAAGAGGTCGGCCAGACGTTCATCGATAAAGAACTTTGCTGTTTATATATATGATACAAAATTGCCTTTTTTTTTGCTTTTATCTGTGATGCGTTTTATGAATCCTCATCGAGAACATACCTGGAGGGTTTTTCTGACTCTTTTTTTTGTGGTATTTTTCAGTAATGATGCATATTTAGTCCGCCTCCTTCTACAGTCCATGAAGCTCCTCTGGGTGTTCGGCGAGACGCTGCAGGTGAACAGGAAAACTTTTTTAAATTTAGAGGTTTGAAACTTTTGCTGTAGAATATGGGTATAAATATATGAGAAATAAAAGTTTTCTAAGGCCTTTTTTGCCTAAAAAATCCCCAAATTTGCAGGAGCTCCAGGTCTGTCCACGGCTCATTGTTTGTAGCACCATCCAGTATTAGCGTTAGCAGCCGCGAAGGGATAACTTTTCTCACGGTGCTACGGTGGCTCGTTAAGCCCAAAAAGGCGCATGTTTCCTGCAGTTGTTTCGGATCAACAGTGGTTTATATTCACACCTGGAGCGAACTGGACCAGAGTCCGTTTGGAACCGGACCGAGACCACCTGAAAAAGTGGCTCTCGATCCGGTTCTTTGATCCGCAACAGGATTCGTTTGTTGTTTTCACACCTGAATAAAAAATCCGGAGCAGCGTTCAAAACGAACCCTGATCCGTTTAAAGACAGTGCAGGTCTGAATACAGCCTTAGACCGAGCCAGAACAGACTGCAATCGGCCGAGACGCAAACACAAACAAAAGCAGCTCAGCCCTGACCGGCCGCAGAGTCTGGACTGACCATGAGGGTCTGTCCAGCCCAAGTACAGCCCACTTAATGCACCAGGTCTGGAGCTGAAAGATCTCACAGTGCGCCCCTGCAAGACTATACTTTAGAAACACAAGATCTGGGGCCAGTATGATCTGGCCCAAACCCTGAGCCGGCCTCCTGCGATCTATAGAGCTAAACAGAAGCATAAAGAATATTGTAGCAGCGCTGACAGCCGAGCCAAGCACCTGTCGCATTATGTGCAAGTTGAAAGCGAAGTCCTTGACGTTTGTTTGCAGAGCGGTGCGTCCCACTCAACAGACTGCTTTACAAACAGCATCGATCTGTGCGGCCGGGAAGTGAACACCACAGATACAGCGGGGACAATGTGATACTCCCTCCCTGTGTGACAAACCCGGCCTGAGGAGTTCATTTACACCAGCTCATTTTGAATCTGTCCCAATCGTTTACCTTCCAAAAGACGCTACAGCATAAATAAACCAGCCATTTGCAATTCAACCCACAAATAATGTATTGAATGAGCGTTGGCGCTTTGGGGCTGTGAGCGCTGCAGAAGGTGAGGAGAAGGAGATAAGAGGAGGATCTGGTGGAGCCGCGGTGGAGGAAGGAAACAGGATCTGAATCACCGGCTCGGCAGAGGAGCAGCACGTTCACATCGGGATGACTGAGGGATGAAAGGCTGTGCTGTGATGGGAGGAGGAATGTGTGCAGGGCGATGGCGAGTGGAGGAGCTGAGGAGGAGTGGCAGGAGGGAGGAGTGGGGGCGAGTGGAGGAGCTGAGGAGGAGAGGGAGGAGGGAGGAGTGGGGGCGAGTGGAGGAGCTGAGGAGGAGTGGCAGGAGGGAGGAGTGGGGGCGAGTGGAGGAGCTGAGGAGGAGTGGCAGGAGGGAGGAGTGGGGGCGAGTGGAGGAGCTGAGGAGGAGTGGCAGGAGGGAGGAGTGGGGGCGAGTGGAGGAGCTGAGGAGGAGTGGCAGGAGGGAGGAGTGGCAGGAGGGAGGAGTCGAGGCGAGTGGAGGAGCTGAGGAGGAGTGGCAGGAGGGAGGAGTGGGGGCGAGTGGAGGAGCTGAGGAGGAGTGGCAGGAGGGAGGAGTGGGAGCGAGTGGAGGAGCTGAGGAGGAGTGGCAGGAGGGAGGAGTGGGGGCGAGTGGAGGAGCTGAGGAGGAGTGGCAGGAGGGAGGAGTGGGGGCGAGTGGAGGAGCTGAGGAGGAGTGGCGGGAGGGAGGAGTGGGGGCGATGGCGAGTGGAGGAGCTGAGGAGGAGTGGCAGGAGGGAGGAGTGGGGGCGAGTGGAGGAGCTGAGGAGGAGTGGCAGGAGGGAGGAGTGGCAGGAGGGAGGAGTGGCAGGAGGGAGGAGTGGGGGCGAGTGGAGGAGCTGAGGAGGAGTGGCAGGAGGGAGGAGTGGGGGCGAGTGGAGGAGCTGAGGAGGAGTGGCAGGAGGGAGGAGTGGGGGCGAGTGGAGGAGCTGAGGAGGAGTGGCAGGAGGGAGGAGTGGGGGCGAGCTGGAGCTGAGGAGGAGTGGCAGGAGGGAGGAGTGGGGAGGTGTCATCGGATGAGCGGCCCAGGTGTCACTGCAGATAAGTTTTCAGAGCTGAGCTTTCACTATTGCTCAGCTGCTCCGTTATTTGTCAATGTCAGCTTTATTTATATGGCACTTCTTGAAACAATCTGCCATGTTCCGTCCAAAAAGGATTATGAAGTGCAGTTGGGTCGAAGAAACATCAGACAACAAAATAAAAATGCACAATGTAAAAAAATAAAAACAAAACATCAAAAGATATTCAAGGAAACAATGTTCAGCGTCTCTGAGCCACGACGGCCAAAGCCAGGGCTCTTTTACAGCCTTGATTTTGTGACATCCAAAATCATAGTCTTCCAATTACTATTTGAGCGTTTGCCACCTGCACAGCATTTTAACAAGAGCTAAGTAATAATTATAATCATAATCATAACAATACTTTAAAATGTAATCAATTGACCTGACGGCTTCACTTTATTTTACACTGCCGTGATATGTTGTACTGAGCTTAATTTTCATTATAAATGTGGGATTTTGTTGTTGTTGCAGGGAAGACTGTAAATGGTGACATATTCTATGCTCATTTTTGTATTTAGTGTTTTTTAATTTAATAATTGTTGTCTTAAATGTATTAGAACTACAGACTAGGGTTGGGCGATGTTCCCAAGATGTTTACAGTGAACCATCGTGATGGACGATGATATCGTCCATTTCTCATTATAAGCATTTTTTTAAAGACATTTACATGGCCTATATATAAGCTGCATATTACTATGTATGTTATAAATAAGGATAAATGGATCTAAACTAAACCTGATCTGAACAGAATCAGGGAACACGAATTTTGCAACAGAAATGTGTTAAAACTCGTGCGTAAAGTCTGAGAGAACGACTTATTCAGAGCGTACCGTTTTTCGATACCACTACTTTAACGATACCTGCTTTTCGGTACCGGTGCCTTAACGGGACTTTTTACGATACCTTGGTTATTTTAATTGAGTTAAAATAATGTGCAGGAAAAGTATCGTTCAGGAGGAACTCCAAACAAGTCCAACCCTACTACGGATGGAAAGCCCAAGGCTAATTCTGCCACTTTTACATGAAGTAACTTTAGGCCTGAGTGTTCATTAACGTGCTCTGTCCTCTCCAAATAAGCAGATAAAGTACCGTAAATCTCATTGTTCAACTTGGAACATGGACCAACAGACGCTCCACAGAGGTAAGTTGGTCGTCCGGTGAGACCACAACTATTCCTCTCTACATTTTTATACAGAGGGGGATCAGTCTGGAAACTCCACCCCCGTTTGCAGCATCAGAAAAATCAAAACGATCCTGTGCAATCAAATTGGTTTATTTGCATCACGTGTTGTTCACGAGCAGCGTCACTCGCTGGACGTGGAAGTCCCTCAAAACCAATCTACGAACGGCACGAGAGGAAAGAGTGTGTCTGCAGTCTATGGTAAATGACCAAAAACACTAGAGTGTGGTCTTTGTTGGAGTCGCCTTTGTTGTGAGTCGAGATAAACCAACATTTCAAGGAAAGCACTGAGTTCTTTTGCATAACTGTCATTGGTGCACATTAAAATCAGCCTAAATTACTACACAATCAAAATCAGTGCATATAAATGAAAGTAATTCAGTAAAATCTTCAATAAAACAATTATGTGGTGGTGTGTAAATAGTCATATAAAGTGTGGGAGATTGTTTTATCTCCATTTTTAATGACACATGCTCAAACGATGGAAAAAACCCAAATTTGTGTAGGAGTAAATATGGCACAAACCCCCCCGCCCCTCTGGTTAAGCCGTGACACAAAATTGAAATGAGATGGACTACACTCAAACTGCAACACCAGTGTTTTGGTCGAGCCATGTTTCAGTTAAAAACATAATGTGCTGTCCAGCTGCCTGCTGGATATATATACATATATATTATTAATGCAGAACCGCTAATAACGCTGCATCAACAGCCGCCCTTCGCTGACTGGTTCACTCCGCTTCCTGTTTGCTTGCATCTGTACCGCTGTGGGAAATGGAATTGACTCTGTGGTGACCAGATTCACTCGCTGCTACAGCGGTGACTCTGGTTCCCAGGCCGGTAAACTTGAGCCGACCAATTTGAACATTTAGAAACCAAAACCACACCCAAATCTTTAAATGAGTCCAGTAGTACGGGGTGTCTGAACTTTTTTCATTGTCATAGAAGATTTTACGGCGTCACCGCTGCTCAACACAGTGAAACATTCAACTGGATGCATCTAAGAACAGTTTGAACTGCGTCCCACATCATTATTTAGACTTGGAAGCTTCATGCAGCTCTGTCTCTCAGACATGTGTTAGTTTTTGAGGCTATAATTATGCAGAATGATTACATTTGCAGTAAAAAGTACCATGTCAATTCAACAAGAAACTTTAGGGACACCAACATTTGGTCTGAGGCCCACATTGGGTCCCTGGGCCGCACTTTGGGCATCACTCTTGTAGAAAACTTGAGGCCAGTGCACAGATGCCAACACAGGAGTTATGTGCTGCTGCTTCCTGGTGTCGTTCATGATTGAAGTGAAAGTTTGTTGCACAGTTGTAGCCTCTTTTCATAAATAAATAGATTTACGCGTTTTTCAAAAGGCACAATCCCATTTTGACTTTGGATCATTTGAATAAAAGGGTGTGCCTGCCAGTAATCAGCTCTTAAATGTTATGAATTATCTTGCTGGCATCATATATTGAAATAATCCTGTCTATGCACAACAACAACAACACACACAGAGCAGGCGTGGGGATCGACCGGGCTTTTCAAAATGGCAGCAAACTTTATGAGGGACGACTCACTCATCTCACACCCGTGACCTGAATCCTCAAAAACAGACTGTGGCACATCCAACAGTGCTCGCCGGGGACGCGCTCAGCTCCATTCATCTTCATAATGGAGCAACATCAAGAGGCTCAGCGCGTCAAGGCCTCCACGTCCGAACTGCTTATGTCCGCTGGCCTCCGTGTGTGGAAATCTAAGTCCAGTTCAAAGAGACGGAGCTGAGGCCGGAGCACGGCTTTCTCCCGGGACTAATGCCCGGAGAATAAAAATCTAAATCACAGTCCACACAGGTATTCAATGAGATGCAGGTAATGCAGAGTCCATGCATCAGCAGGGCAGAGCGAGGGCCATGGAGAAGTAATGAGAGGGTTTAGAGAGAGGTCTAGTACTGCATGGCTGCTAGACATAGTATAAAAGTGATCCATGTGTATGAGTTTCATACTCACTGCTGCAGAATATTACCACAATGGCGTGTATGTGGAATAGAGTGTGGGACATTTATTATGAGACACTGCCTGACCTGCCTGGATTTACCTGCAGTTGGTCAGGTCTCGAATCAGCAACACTGTTATTTAACATCCTGAAGGACCATGTTATTCAATGCTTTTCTTCTTCCCTGATGACACAGGTTATATATGGTGTGTCATCTTCACACATGGATCGGCCGCCACGGAGTCCAGACCTTAAAGGGATGTTTCAGGATGTTTGACATAGGGCCTCATGTCCTCGTTATCCAGAGTGTTGCTGATTTCTGGAGATATTTTTTTTTGTGATTCATGCAGTTCTTATATTTGAAGAGTTTCGTGGTGCTAGGCTAATGCAAGGCTAGTGCATGTCTATGGTATCAGCTAGCCTGCATTAAACACAGTGTGAGCCGCTCCACAGAGCACCTGAGGCAAATCACTGATAACACCAGACTAACCATATACATGTCTGTGTCCATAGAGTCATGTTTGGAATATAACTGACCTGCATCACATGAATGATCGCATTTTGAGGGACTATTTTCTAGCAGATCACTCCGCCGCCGCGTAGCTTATACAACCACGAAGCTGATGCTGCTCAAATATAAGTTATTTTAAATGCAAAATGGTTAAAATGATTCTATATTCAGGCTAGCTGATATCGTAGAAATGCGCTAGCCTTGCATTAGCCTAGCGCCACGTAACTCTTCAAACATAAGAACTGCATGAATTACAAAAAGAAATATCTCCATAAATCAGCAACACTCTGGATAACGAGGAAATGAGGCCCTATGTCAAACATCCTGAAATATCCCTTTAATCCCGTTGAGAATCTTCGGGATGTGCTGGAGAAAGTTCATGCACAGTGGTCAACATTTCCATGTTTAAAGCAGTACTAAGTAACTCTTGCCCCTGGAGGCCATAAGCGTAACTGCAGGTGTCGTAGCAAGTTGTGATTTTTTAACTTATTAAATGTCCTGAGAGTTAATCCTACGCTGACAGGAAAGACGAAGGGACAGAGGGATATTGTTCATCCAATTACAGAATGGAAATATCTTTTTCACTCAAACTTGGCTGTAAATACTGTTTAAAGTGGTGCTAGCCCACAGTTAGCTTTGCCCGTTCTTCGTGATTCTATCAGTGTGTATTGGTGACTCGGGTCTGGTGGCAGACAAGTTGACCCGAGACACACTTAACACTTGTATTTCCCCCCAGAGGGACTAGGAAAGGATTTATTAAGGGAAACAAGTTACTTAGTACTGCTTTATGTCATAAAAATAACTGCAGCTTCAAAAACATGCACATTGTGGCAGTTTTCATCACCTATAGGACGCCTCCTCTGTCAGGGGTGCATGGCACGGTGGACAAATGTGGTACTTTTTACGTCAAGATTCATTGTAAGACTTTCAAAATTAAACAAAACATACTTTTTGGAGCCTTTATAGAAATACAGTGGAGTTGAATGTATTATTGTTTTTAATTGAAACACGTAGTGGAGCAATAGTAGAAAGTTCTATACAAAGGTAATGAAATAAATCTTAATAATAACCAATAATAAACACTTGAACTGCACTTTTCAAGTCTGTGTTAAAGTTTCTCAAAGTGCTGCACTACAGTCATTATCCATTTACTCCGTACTCTGTGGTGGTGAGCTACAGGAGCCACAGCCGCCTCAGGGACTGACAGAAGCGAGGCTGCCTGGTTGTGCCGTCGGCCCCACTGACCACCACCCACTCATTCATTCACTCCTATTGTACATGTTTTAGTGGTGGGGAAACCAGAGGAAACCTACAGGGACACGTGGGGAACATGCGAACACCGGCCAGCGCTCGAAGTGCAGGTGCTAACCTCTGTGCTAACCTCTGTGCTAACCTCTGTGCTAACCTCTGTGCTAACCTCTGTGCTAACCTCCGTGCTAACCTCCGTGCTAACCTCCGTGCTAACCTCCGTGCTAACCTCTGTGCTAACCTCTGTGCTAACCTCTGTGCTAACCTCTGTGCTAACCTCTGTGCTAACCTCTGTGCTAACCTCTGTGCTAACCTCTGTGCTAACCTCAGTGCTAACCTCTGTGCTAACCTCTGTGCTAACCTCTGTGCTAACCTCAGTGCTAACGTCTGTGCTAACCTCTGTGCTAACCTCTGTGCTAACCTCCGTGCTAACCTCTGTGCTAACCTCTGTGCTAACCTCTGTGCTAACCTCTGTGCTAACCTCTGTGCTAACCTCCGTGCTAACCTCTGTGCTAACCTCTGTGCTAACCTCTGTGCTAACCTCTGTGCTAACCTCTGTGCTAACCTCTGTGCTAACCTCTGTGCTAACCTCAGTGCTAACCTCTGTGCTAACCTCTGTGCTAACCTCTGTGCTAACCTCAGTGCTAACGTCTGTGCTAACCTCTGTGCTAACCTCTGTGCTAACCTCCGTGCTAACCTCTGTGCTAACCTCCGTGCTAACCTCCGTGCTAACCTCTGTGCTACTGCTCCGACACAAAGACTCGCTATAGTTTTATTTTAAGGGGTGCTCATTAAGTATTAATAAGGTATTAATAAGCATTAGTAATCTCCTTAAGGTTAGGCCATGAAAAAGGGTATTATTCATGGCCTGTTAATTATGAATGCTTATTATTATTAATATTTAATGAGTAATTTAAAGATAAAAAGAGAGAAGAAAGAAAAAAAAGTCAGGTTCCAGAATCCTAAAGTAGCTAAATAAATACATATAATATGGTTCAAAACGTTCCTGCCCAACATGTATATTTCTAAAGCGATATGCGGTTGTAGCTCCTCTCTTTGAACCTTCAGCGAACTGTAGATCTTTTGTTTGTCCTTTCTTCCCTCCGCTAGTGTCAGGGTCTCGCTCTGCTCTGAATGCAGCCCCTTCCTCCATCCCTGACACAACCATCTCTGTGCTCTATCTGCCTCCATCCCTCTGCTGTATCTGCTCTCTGTACAGGCTGCCTCCATCACTGTACGGTCTGCCTCCATCACTGTACGGGCTGCCTCCATCACTGTACGGGCTGCCTCCATCACTGTACAGGCTGCCTCCATCACTGTACGGGCTGCCTCCATCACTGTACGGGCTGCCTCCATCACTGTACGGGCTGCCTCCATCACTGTACGGGCTGCCTCCATCACTGTACGGGCTGCCTCCATCACTGTACAGGCTGCCTCCATCCCTCTGCTCTATCTGCTCACTGTACGGGCTGCCTCCATCCCTCTACGGGCTGCCTCCATCACTGTACGGGCTGCCTCCATCACTGTACAGGCTGCCTCCATCACTGTACGGGCTGCCTCCATCACTGTACGGGCTGCCTTCATCACTGTACAGGCTGCCTTCATCACTGTACGGGCTGCCTCCATCACTGTACGGGCTGCCTCCATCACTGTACGGGCTGCCTCCATCACTGTACGGGCTGCCTCCATCACTGTACGGGCTGCCTCCATCACTGTACGGGCTGCCTCCATCACTGTACGGGCTGCCTCCATCACTGTACGGGCTGCCTCCATCACTGTACGGGCTGCCTCCATCACTGTACGGGCTGCCTCCATCACTGTACGGGCTGCCTCCATCACTGTACAGGCTGCCTCCATCACTGTACAGGCTGCCTCCATCCCTGTACGGGCTGCCTCCATCACTGTACGGGCTGCCTCCATCACTGTACGGGCTGCCTCCATCACTGTACGGGCTGCCTCCATCACTGTACGGGCTGCCTCCATCCCTCTGCTCTATCTGCTCACTGTACGGGCTGCCTCCATCACTGTACGGGCTGCCTCCATCCCTCTGCTCTATCTGCTCACTGTACGGGCTGCCTCCATCACTGTACGGGCTGCCTCCATCCCTCTGCTCACTGTACGGGCTGCCTCCATCACTGTACGGGCTGCCTCCATCCCTCTGCTCACTGTACGGGCTGCCTCCATCACTGTACGGGCTGCCTCCATCCCTCTACTCTATCTGCTCACTGTACGGGCTGCCTCCATCCCTCTGCTCACTGTACAGGCTGCCTCCATCACTGTACGGGCTGCCTCCATCACTGTACAGGCTGCCTCCATCTCTCTGCTGTATCTGCTCACTGTACAGGCTGCCTCCATCACTGTACAGGCTGCCTCCATCACTGTACGGGCTGCCTCCATCACTGTACGGGCTGCCTCCATCCCTCTACTCTATCTGCTCGCTGTACGGGCTGCCTCCATCACTGTACGGGCTGCCTCCATCACTGTACGGGCTGCCTCCATCACTGTACGGGCTGCCTCCATCCCTCTGCTCTCTCTGCTCACTGTACGGGCTGCCTCCATCACTGTACGGGCTGCCTCCATCACTGTACAGGCTTCCTCCATCACTGTACGGGCTGCCTCCATCACTGTACGGGCTGCCTCCATCCCTCTACTCACTGTACAGGCTGCCTCCATCACTGTACAGGCTGCCTCCATCACTGTACGGGCTGCCTCCATCACTGTACGGGCTGCCTCCATCACTGTACAGGCTTCCTCCATCACTGTACGGGCTGCCTCCATCACTGTACAGGCTGCCTCCATCACTGTACGGGCTGCCTCCATCACTGTACGGGCTGCCTCCATCACTGTACGGGCTGCCTCCATCCCTCTGCTCGATCTGCTCACTGTACGGGCTGCCTCCATCACTGTACAGGCTGCCTCCATCACTGTACAGGCTGCCTCCATCACTGTACAGGCTGCCTCCATCACTGTACAGGCTGCCTCCATCACTGTACAGGCTGCCTCCATCACTGTACGGGCTGCCTCCATCACTGTACGGTCTGCCTCCATCACTGTACGGGCTGCCTCCATCACTGTACAGGCTTCCTCCATCACTGTACGGGCTGCCTCCATCACTGTACAGGCTTCCTCCATCACTGTACGGGCTGCCTCCATCACTGTACGGGCTGCCTCCATCCCTCTACTCACTGTACAGGCTGCCTCCATCACTGTACGGGCTGCCTCCATCACTGTACAGGCTGCCTCCATCACTGTACGGTCTGCCTCCATCCCTCTGCTCGATCTGCTCACTGTACGGGCTGCCTCCATCACTGTACGGGCTGCCTCCATCACTGTACGGGCTGCCTCCATCACTCTGCTCTATCTGCTCACTGTACGGGCTGCCTTCATCACTGTACAGGCTGCCTCCATCACTGTACAGGCTGCCTCCATCACTGTACGGGCTGCCTCCATCACTGTACAGGCTGCCTCCATCACTGTACGGGCTGCCTCCATCACTCTGCTCTATCTGCTCACTGTACAGGCTGCCTCCATCACTGTACGGGCTGCCTCCATCACTGTACAGGCTGCCTCCATCACTGTACGGGCTGCCTCCATCTCTCTGCTGTATCTGCTCACTGTACGGGCTACCTCCATCACTGTACGGGCTGCCTCCATCACTGTACGGGCTGCCTCCATCACTGTACGGGCTGCCTCCATCACTGTACGGGCTGCCTCCATCACTGTACGGGCTGCCTCCATCACTGTACGGGCTGCCTCCATCACTGTACGGGCTGCCTCCATCACTGTACAGGCTGCCTCCATCACTGTACGGGCTGCCTCCATCACTGTACGGGCTGCCTCCATCACTGTACGGGCTGCCTCCATCACTGTACGGGCTGCCTCCATCTCTCTGCTCTATCTGCTCACTGTACGGGCTGCCTCCATCACTGTACGGGCTGCCTCCATCACTGTACAGGCTGCCTCCATCACTGTACGGGCTGCCTCCATCACTGTACGGGCTGCCTCCATCACTGTACGGGCTGCCTCCATCACCGTACAGGCTGCCTCCATCTCTCTGCTCTATCTGCTCACTGTACGGGCTGCCTCCATCCCTCTGCTCACTGTACGGGCTGCCTCCATCCCTGTACGGGCTGCCTCCATCACTGTACGGGCTGCCTCCATCACTGTACGGGCTGCCTCCATCACTGTACGGGCTGCCTCCATCACTGTACAGGCTGCCTCCATCACTGTACAGGCTGCCTCCATCCCTGTACGGGCTGCCTCCATCACTGTACGGGCTGCCTCCATCACTGTACGGGCTGCCTCAACACTGTACGGGCTGCCTCCATCACTGTACGGGCTGCCTCAACACTGTACAGGCTGCCTCCATCACTGTACGGGCTGCCTCAACACTGTACAGGCTGCCTCCATCACTGTACGGGCTGCCTCCATCACTGTACAGGCTGCCTCAACACTGTACAGGCTGCCTCCATCACTGTACGGGCTGCCTCCATCACTGTACGGGCTGCCTCCATCACTCTGCTCTATCTGCTCACGGGCTGCCTCCATCACTGTACGGGCTGCCTCCATCACTGTACGGGCTGCCTCCATCACTGTACGGGCTGCCTCCATCACTCTGCTCTATCTGCTCACTGTACGGGCTGCCTCCATCACTGTACGGGCTGCCTCCATCACTGTACAGGCTGCCTCCATCCCTCTGCTCACTGTACGGGCTGCCTCCATCACTGTACGGGCTTCCTCCATCACTGTACGGGCTGCCTCCATCACTGTACGGGCTGCCTCCATCACTGTACAGGCTGCCGGGGCCAGGACGGATCACCATTCACTGCCTGTCGCCTGCAGCCTCTGTGAAGGGTATTCTTAGAGCACGGCGGAGCCTGGAGTAAATATAGAAGAAAGGCTTTAAATCATCAGGTCCACTGTGGGTTCAGCGCGGAGCAAACACACAGGTGAATGACTGCGTGTGAGGGGAGAGGGTAAAGCTTCATCACATGGCAACACTTTACCGCCATTTCTCATACTGTGGCTGCAGGTTCATGGAGTGCATTCAAAAAATAATGCAACATGTTTGAAATCTTTACAAAAATTAGAGACATAGATACAAACGGAATCTCTGAATTCATCCATATACGGTCATGTTTGAAAACAGTAAGGGGGAAACAATTTGGAGAAAAATCGAAACGTTCTCTAATTATTCAAAAACTACTTTAACAAACGCTGAATTATGAATAAAGTTTTCTACTAAATAAAGATACAAAGACATGGAGAGGAGCCAAGTGGTTCAACAGCCCATAAACATATAAATAACGGAGAACGCTAACATGATGCTACATGTTAGCATCGTGCTATAGCTACCGCTCGCTACGACTGCCATTTTGTCGCTTCTACTGAACAATCTGCTGTGAATAAACATCCCTATGGACCCATTTTAGGCTTGACCCTCGGTGAAGCCACGCCCCCTTCAATGACACGTCTGTATCTATTTGAGTTTATGCTTTATTTATGCAAAAAAAAAGGGATGGAGCAGGAGATGGGGCGAGGAAGAAGGAGAGAAGGAAGTCGAAGAGACAAAAAACAGTATAGCTACAGTTTTCTTCAGTGACAATTGAAACTGGCACAGGATAATCAAGAGACCTCAGGTAAAAAGTAAACATTACTGAGAACCTCAAAGCTTCTATGCCCGTGGGTAATTTGGACAGTAAAAATCCCCCCCACATCTACCTTGGGTAATTCTGCAAACTCCGAGGTCCTCAGGTAAGATTGGTGAGGATGTCGGAGTTTGGAAAGTTTTGATCCTGCGCAATGAGGTCTAAACAAGGGCGACGTCGATTTAACCATTTATTTATGTTCTCATATTAGTAACATCCTGCATCAAAGAGGCTGTTTATGATCCATTTCAAAAGAATGAAAGCGAGAACAAACTACGATGTTACCGACATGAACTGCGCCCCGTTGTCGTGGCAACGTTAGACTCTGAGGGAAAGTTTGGATGCATTTGGTGCAGAGTTTAGACGGAGGAGGCATCAGAGCTAATGGACTAAAAGAGGAAGGAAACTGCTGTTTTATGAGTAGAGCAAAATATCAGACACAGATGTCGCTCGTCGTAGCTTCTCTTTAAAGGAACAGGCCACCGTTTTCCCACACTGAGACATGTTCTTACCTGAGCTTAGACGAGTTGATACGTACCTGTCTGGTCTTTGTGTGTGCGCTCAGTCACGCAAAACGACCAAAGATGTTGTTGGCATTTGGCCTCAGCATGTTCCTATAGCTCCACATGGGGGTGAAGTTGGAAGCTGCCACGCTCGTCCACGGGCACAAACCAGACAGGTACGGATCAACTCGTCTAAGCTCCGGTAAAGCAAAGCTCACACACACAAACCTGAGAGTGAAACACGGAGGAATGAAAGGTGAGAATGAGCCTTTTCTGCTACAGTAACTCAGGCACATTTACAACGCACTATGTTGACTAATATGTAGGGCTGAAACCACTAATCGATTAATCGTTTTCTGGTTCACACAGACTCAAATAGAGCAAAAATGTGTATGCAGTGTTTTGTGCATTGTAAATTTCATGAATATCTGTTTGTGTCTCATCCAATCAGAAATCAGAATTAGCACTAAGAGCCTCCGACAAGCATTTATTTTAAGTTTACTCCATCAACACGTCCTCAAGCGATGTTACTTTAGCTTTATGTGATCTTTGAAATCTAATTTTCATACACAGCAGCTCTACTAATATGCAAAAACTTCCCCACGTAACTTGTGCGATTTAACTTTAGTTAGTCCAGGGGTGTCCAAACGTTTTTCACCGAGGGCCGTGTATAGACATGTATAAGGCATGGAGGGCCACAGATCAGTGGTCAGTGCATTCAAAGGTTCAACTGTGTGTATTTAAGAGAGGTTTAAACCATTCCACACACTTAGAACCATAATGCCAGCTCAGTCCCTCAACAAATGTTCATTTTTGAGGGTTTAATTGCGTGGAATTATTCAAATTGGAGTAAAATTACCATCTCTGGCAATGCGTGGCAATAAAACAAGAAGGCTGAGAGCCACCAAAAATTGGTATGAGGGCCACATTTGGGCCTCGGGCCGCACTTTGGACGCCCCTGAGTTAGTCAATAGTTAGTAAGTACAATCCAATTTGATACTTTAGGCCAAATGACAAATCACAAGGGAGTCGTGTGTAGACAGTTCGTGCAATATCATCCGCTCACACATTCACAGTGAGAAATGTCAAACTGCATGAATTCAGTCTTTACAGTCTTTACTCTAGAGCCAGTTCTGAGGTGTTTACGAACAGCCCGGGGTAAATGCTGGTTTAGGCCGTCGAGACCTTTCCTTTATAGTCGGTCCTCATAGATTTCCTGATGCTGAACGTGAAAAATCCCATTAAACATCCTTTTTTCCTCTGCGGTCAGGCTCCCCAGACCAGACAGTTATCTTTCCACAGCAGCACCACAAAAGTGAACCATTGCTTTGCGAGAGACGCCGCACTTTTCCCAGTTGTTTCAGAAAGTCTTTGATCGTCTTTCTTTTGGATCGTACAAGTGTTGTTCGTCTGCTGAGATCTGGGAGCTGAAAAACCCTGGTGTCTACGAGCTGCACTTGCATGTTGTTAACGATCGGGGGTGTTCGAGTCTGAGAGTTTTTCTGAACGTCCACAACCGTTTTCCTCCACGTTCAGTTCCAGGTTTTTTTCATTGCACCAGAGGAACTTTCAATCTCTATATCTGTAAAAGTATTCTAACGTGTTCAGGACGATCTCATTCCATAACATTACAAGAGCACAAACATCATTTTAAATGGGACTGCACTCATTCATCACAGACACCACAGATCATCTTCAGCACTGTAGCCTATAGAGTTATGATGCATCTCGAGAACAAGCCTTCAGCATGCACGAGTACCTCTCCTGGTGTAACACAGTCATTATACTGAGGTAATGTATGCTGATACGAGGCTGGCATTTCAAACAGGAGCCTATACCTCCAGCTCCAGCCTCCGCGGCTCCCATGGCACTGACTTAGATGGCTGAATATATGCAGCTGACACAATGTTACAGAAAATAAATAAGAGAGTACTGGCTTCGATGAGTGCCCTCACTCTGCAGCCTAGTAAAGCATAGGGCCCTTCTTCAAGACTGACCAACAATGTTTGAGCATCCTGTAGACTCCCAGATCCTTCTGCCCTTAACCAGCAATGAATGGATTCATATTATTAATGATGTCTTTCTTGCCTCGGGCCCTGGTCTTTAGCTCTATCTGCAGAGGGACTTCCAACCCCATCCATTAGAGTTGGATCTCTCCTTCTCTTTGCTCCCATTGGGCTTTTTCCATCAATGGATTTCTTCTTCCCTGATGGCACGGGCCTATTCCAAGATGACAATGCCAGGACTCAGTGTGAAAGAGCGGTTCATTTTCACACATGGATCGAGTTGGGTCGTTAACTACAAAACTACAAAGGTGTCTACACAATGGTGAGAGTTAATAGAGCGGAGGGACTGAGCCAAGCTAAGCTCCTCCCTGTGGTCTATAGAGAGTCTGCAGACTTAAACTTTAGTGTTGCTGACGAAGCCTTTTGGATGAGAGGCGAAACATTCTACAGTTGAACTACACAGTACAGAAGAAGACTCAAGAACCTTCATTGAAGACGGAGAGCCTACACAGACATGGCCACCAGAGTCCAGGTCTTGGCCCCATGGAGAACCTTTTGGATGTGCTCGACAAGGCTTATATTTAAGTGATGAAAAATAACTTTGTAACTTCAAAAACATGAACATTGCGCACGTTTTCACCACGGCAACTGTGGAGTCGCTTACACCCTGTGCCTCTTCGTAGACCATTAGATAAAACTCAAAGACAAGCGGGGCTGTGACAAATATATATATATACTGTATATATAAACCGATCTGTGTACTTTGTTAAAGGAGATACAAACATGCAGAAATGTTTGTGAAGACGCTACTGGCTCAAGAAATCTGACTCAATCGGAACCTGCCTCTGTTTTTTTATTATTTGAACTATGACACAACAATAAACGCGGATAAACCTTCCTCTTGTCGTGAGTTTATGGCATTGACAGCACATGGGCACAGCGCCACCTATTGTTCTGGAGGTGGGATTCTGAGGCTTTTAAAATGAACAAAACACATGGGCAATTCACTCCATACTGGACTGTACAGATGGCCGGGTATGGGTTACTGAGAGGCAAGGCCGTGGGAACCCAGGGTGCTGAGGGCGCTACAGCACCCCCTGGTGGATCGTCTATGCATTACAGGCAATATTAAATAAATAGGAAATAAGCAAATAGCGTTTTGGGGGGCAATCTTGTCTCTCAGCACCACCTAGCCAAAATATCCTCCCACGGCCCTGCTGAGAGGTTCCTTTAGCCACAAACATTCATTGTTTTTTTTATTTTTATTTACTGCTCCGAGCCTGAGAGCAGGTCAGCATCATAACAGGGGATTCCACTCTGCTTTGCTGATCACTCATCTGTTCCCACATTTCCACCGCCCCCCCCACAGGACCCTCTTCTCGTTTTAATTACATGCTTGGCTGCGGATTAGCTTGTCAACGATCCAACCAGGGACACATTACCACGCGAGTGAGCGAGTATAACTTATTTACATACGCTCATTTACATACGTGACCCCGTGTCGTTCGCTGATCGCTCGGAAACGGCGGCGGCCAAGGTTTCGACTTCCTCGCTCACCTGGTGTGATTCCGCTAATGATAAGCGCACCGCCTTTTCACGGTAATAACTCCCGGCCTCGCCGCGTAATTGTGCTGATTAATGATTTAATCTAGTGGTCCATCTGCAATTAAGCTATTTCCCAACATGAATAAAAGATTTAGTTGTTCTTTTTTTAATGCTGGCCACCAGTCAGGCTTCCTTTTCAGATGCAAATAAGTAAATGTGCCTCTGCAAGTCCCGGTGTAATAGTAGAGGAGTCGTCTAGTTTAGGCTTCCTGTCCCGTGTCCCGTCGTAAACATCCCGCGAGTGAATAAGTGATTCATTATAATACAAACATGAGCCAATTATCCAGAAAAACACCTAAAGAATGTGCTGAGCCGACGAACTGAACATCCTGAATGAACAGGTTATTCCATCAATGGGTTTTTTCTTCCCTAATAACACGGACATATTCCAAGATGACAACGCCAGGATTCCTCGAGGTCACATTATAAAAGAGGAAGTGTTAAGCCACATTATGTGTTACGGTCCCAGGCCTCCCTCCTTTATGTACAAGTGTTGTGTGTGGTTCAGGCTTTATCCACACAAAGAAAAACGTGTTGTTCCACATGGGTCGACTCAGGTCTGTGAAAACGGTGCAATTCATCCTCCAGGCCTGTGTGAGGCGCTGTGACGCTCACACAGATAATAGAGCATGATGTAGAGGCGCATGAGCAGTAAACTTATGTGACTGATTCAAGAATTTAGGATCTACAGAAGAGACGAGGAGGAGAGTTTATTCTTCAGACGTAACGGGACCAAAGCAGAAAAACCTGTGAGTGACTTTTCCTGTGAGTCCAAACACACAGACTGACTCGTGTTTTTCCTCTTGTCACCTGTGGCTTGTGGACGGCAGTGGAGCAAAGAGGGGCGGAGTCAAACCATCACAGATCCATGAGGAAAACTCATTCTAAGGTCAGTAGATTATGGATCACAGACTCTGGAGCTGTGATGTCATCGCTTTAGTAAAAGTTGCGGAGACGTCGTAACAACGGAGCCGCGTAAACAGCGTTTTGAGATCTTTCCACTGGGACCTAGTTTGGAAAATGTTGGTTTACAGACCCTCAAAACGCCGGCTCGTATGGACGATACAATGGACTGATAAAATGTCTTTGCGTTTAGACATTTGCCTCTTCCCATAACATTAGTGCCAGAGGAGAGAGATGAGGAGAGAGGAGGAGAGAGGAGGAGAGAGGAGGAGAGATGAGGAGAGATGAGGAGGAGAGAGGAGAGAGGAGGAGAGGAGGAGAGAGGAGGAGAGAGGAGAGAGAGGAGAGAGGAGTTAATAAAAGCAGAAATAAGCATAAAACCTCCGTTATCTCGGCTTCTAGAAAGAAATCATTGATTTTGATCAAAACTGGCCTCTGTTTAGCTTAAATTTCTCACTTCTCTTAAACTGCCTTCACCTGTGGAGAGCTTAGAGTCTTTCAAGGCTTAGAGTCTTTCAAACCAGCCCTAGCATGTGTCCTTAGCTATAACATAGATATGCTGTGGTGCTACAATATCCTGAAAAAGGGTCTGGACTGTTGGCTCTACAGCTGAATCCCCAAAACAGCGCGGCCTCAATGTGTTAAAGATGTCAAAGAGTGGATGGCACATCATCTAAATGAGAAAACAAATTAAATTGTAATCCATTTTCCTTGGAGGTTGCAAACAGTGTGTTAGGACCTTTGTCCTGGTTTAATGGGCCATTTGTGAAAGATCTCGGTGTGTTTCTGGACTCCTCTTTAAAACTGACAATAACAGATAAATGCTGTTGTGAGAAATGTCTTTTTGGCCTTTGAGCGAGAGGTGCTCATGTCACAGCACACCTGGACTACTGTGATCCCCTTTATTTTGGGATAGACCAGGCATAACTCCTGTCCTGTCATCACTGCACTGGCTTCCACTCCCGTACAGAATTTAGTACAGAATACAGCTTATGGTTTTTAAATTGCTCCTTGACGTTCCCAGGTCCAGTTTGAAGAGCAGAGGGACCGAGCCTTCTCTGTGGCCCCTGGAACAGCCTGCCTGGATCAGCCCCCACAGAGCCCAGATCTGAACCCCATTGGAAACCCTTGGGATGTGCTGGAGCTTTGCAGTGACAACACCCATCATCAATACAAGGTCTTGGTGAAAAATGATTGCAACACTGGATCTCTTGATATTGCTACAGCTGTAATCAAAGCTAAAGGTGGTAAAATATTAGAGCAGCTCAAAATATATGTTTCAATAAGATTCAGATCCGAGGTTTCAGGGCTTACTTTTGTGTTTGGCTTTGATTCGCTCCAGTTTAGGGGATGTAGAAACGGTTTATCCCATGTGTACAGCGCATATGTGGAGGCTCATTGTTCCCACTTCACATCTTGGCCAAACTTCCTCCTCTCCCGGAACAGTAATGAACACACACTCATTTGGCAGCGGGACGGCATCTATATGTGGATGCATCATCAAAAAGGCCAATGAAATATGCAAAATAAATGCCAAGGCGTCCTGAGTCGAGATGAAATCCCTGTGAGCGCTCGCCGCAGGTGAATGCGGCCGAGTGTAATATTGTTTTGCATTAACTTTGATTGTTTCTGCGCACACGGAGCTCACGTGGCGTTTCAGAGGCTCTGGAGGTGAATCTGTGAATCTCTAATCTCTGTGGAGTGCTTCCCCTGATGGAACATGGGCATTATGGGGAATGGAATTTATTTTGACAACCAAACAATACTCATAGTTAGTGTAAAGCAGCGAAGAAAGCTCTGATTTGGACCGTTTTAACCGCTGGAAAGTTGATGATATAAAGTGCTTTTGTCGTCGCCGTGGAGTTTGTTACGATATTAGCATGAAGTCTGTTTTTACACCAGGGCTGAGAACAGAGACAAACAGAAACTGAAATAACTGAACGGCCGCTCATATGTAGAGATGCTTCAAAGTGACGACCAGGCCTTGTTGTGAGAAAAACAACAACAGGCGACTGTGCAGGGTCTGAAACTGTGGCCGATATTCAGGACATTTACACTGGAGGGAGAAATAAACACGTTCTTCAAGTTCTTTTTTTTGGGCAGTAAACAAAATCTTTTTTTTTATTATTGTGACCAAAGAAATCCACCTACACATGAAGGCTAGGCCTCTAAATTGACTTTGTTTGTATTTTTTGCGAGTGATCTGATGGAACAACATGGCTAATCGATCACTAAGAAGCAGAACTTTTCAAAAATAATTAGAACTATCTGGCTTTTTTTTGTAGTAAATACTGTGCGACTGTTGTACATTAGATGCTGCCATTTTTGTTTTCATTGTTGCCCTATTTCTTCTTCTGGTGATTTCTCTAACAGACACCAAGCGCCTCCTGGTGTTGACTTTTGACAACACGTTAAAGCCGGTGTGAAGTAAAATCACAGGGATGTTTACTAAACTGAAACACCTAAATGAAAAGCATAAATGAGCCTTGAGACTCACTCCTCTGCCACGAAGAGAGGACATACTGACTCCATATCGGGTGGCCCCAGGTGAACATCATTTCCTGGAGTCCGTACGGTAAATGCTGTAATAATCATGATGAAAATAAGTGCCCGACAGAGCTAAAATGGTGCCTTCTGTTCTAGATCAGATTTAATGAATATACATTATGGGAGCGTTATCAGTCTCTCATTATGTCGCATGTCAAAGGCATCACATCACACAGCTGTTGCCGATGCTCGCGTTTCTGTGCCTTCCAGGGCTTTTTGTCATAATGTGGTTATTCAATTTATCCCGCCCTCCTCGGCCTGATTGTTCCTTCCCCCCGTTCGTGTTTCCCCGGGGGAGCCTTAATGGCGGCAGAAGCGAAAAAGACAAAATGTTGGAAGCGGGGCAGATTCCAGGAAATGGGAAAGACGTGTCTGCTCGGATGGAGGGCCGGCGGCGCCGTGTGTTCCAGGTGTTTGTCTGCTCGCTCAAAGACGGGATCAGGACAAAAGCAGCGCCAGAAGTTTCAGGTTATTTTGCCCCATGTTTAACAGCAAGGCCTTTATTTACTGTATTTACACCGCGCATTTCACACACAAGGCAACTCAAAGCCTGATCGTAAAGTCCTCTGAGCTTTAGCACATGTTATAAAGTTATCTAAGTGACCAAAATCAGTATGTACTTATTAATAATATCAACTCAATGGAGGCAAAAATAACCCACGGCGTCCCTCAGGGCTCGGTTCTGGGACCTAAACTATTTATTATGTACATTAATGATATCAGTGAAGTCCTCAGCAAAGCACAATGTCTCCTGTGTGCTGACGATACCAGTTTGTTCTGGAAAGATCTGGAGCTGCTTTTGAATAAAGTGGGATCTGAACTTGATTTACTAAAAAAAAATGTCTGATGTTAATGAACGTTCCATAAATCTGCATAAAATTAAATCTATCGCATTTGGAAACAAGGAAGTAAAGAAACCGTGTGTGAGGAAGCTGCCACGAGGGGTTGAAATGGGCGGGCAGACTTAACAAAGGTAGAGTTCTCACCAGACATTTGTTAATCACGAAAAAATGAACTTCTCTGACACACAGATACAAAATGGCCCCCATGACTAGAAGCAGTCAGGTTTTATACTTCCTCCTAACGGGAAAGGACCTCCCACCGGAAAGTACCATTGGGTAAGTTCTACATGAAAGTTCAGCAGGTGAGTTATTAACATTTTACATAAAATGAAATGATGAGTTCAAATCAAAACAAAGACAAAATACAAATCAAACGTCATAAACAAAAGGAAACACAAAGCAAAGTTAATCCAGTTTCCCCCGGCCACATGGTCCAGCCTAAGATTTTAAAATGGCCGACACAGACCACGCCCCTTCCTTTCTTTAAATGGACAATGTGATATAATTATTAACACATGAATCTGAGGTTATTGTCGGCTGGTGTTTATTGCAAACGAAACAAATGAAGCAAAATAACAAACACACACAATGGAACAGAACCACTTTGTCAAACCATGTCAAGTCAACACTGGGGAGGGAGAGACTGAATGTTTGCAAAAAGGATTCTGGGTTAAACTGGAAAGTGCACATAAAAAAGACCAGCACCAAAGACTAAAGTTTCCTGTGTTTGTCCCTGTTTCAGAGCGTGGTGTCCTGCACTGTATGTTCACTGGAGAATGAGCTGGTTATATTCGTCTCTTCCAGAAGATGGTGAAAGACGGTCAAGGTGAAGGTTCTTTATTTGTCATAATAACAACTGTACAACGAGAAATGTGCATCTGGAGCTGCTGGGGGAGGAGCAGGGGGCGGGGCCAGTGCATCTGGAGCCGCTGGGGGAGGAGCAGGGGGCGGGGCCAGTGCATCTGGAGCTGCTGGGGGAGGAGCAGGGGGCGGGGCCAGTGCATCTGAGGGCGGCTGGGTGAGGAGCAGGGGGCGGGGCCAGTGCATCTGAGGGCTGCTGGGGGAGGAGCAGGGGGCGGGGCCAGTGCAGCCCCCAGGGGCCCATCTCCAGATGTAGAGCCAAGGCTGATGGTCAGAAACACCTGGCTGGAGGATTCACCTCTTGTAGTTTGTAGTGGTAAGAACACAGAAAGGCTCCGTCCATGTGGGAATTGAACCCGGGACCTTCAGGCTGTGAAGCACGAGCGCTAACCGCTGCGCCACCGAGCCGCCCACTGCTGAGTCCTGGCTCAACTGTAAGGTGGACTTTCACAGGTGACCCTCAGGTGAAGAGCAGCGTCAGAGCCACGGGAGAAGGAGGAGGACAAAGATGAAGGAGGAGGTGGAGGGAGTGACCAGTGCAGGACACCATGCTCTGAAACAGGGACAAACACAGGAAGCGGTGCACCATTTCAGAGGATCAGAGGAGACTGAAGGCAGTAGTTTCCCCTACCTCCTAAAACATGCTGGTCTGATAGACTCAAAATGGCGGCGTGAGAGTCACAGCGGCTCAGGACTAAACCGACATCTGAACGCCATGACAAACAAAGCGCTCACTCACTCACTTCAGTCACGCAGTTTTGAGGAATCCTCTGGTAAACCTATTGAATTGTAGCTGTTTCTTCTTCTACGGTGTCAGTGCCTCATTCTTTACTTCCTGGAAATGTCCCAAAACTGAAGCCCATAATACAGCTCTATATCGGCTCTGAGCCGTTCTGCTCAAGTGTTTATCACCTTCTGAAGCTGTAAACCACAAAATAAAACTGAAAGTTAGTTTTTTCCTTTATTCCTATAGCTGCCAGCAGGAGGAGCCCCAGTCTCAGTCGTCACCAGCTCTGGCGCCTACACTTCATTGTTACTATTTCATTCTTACAGAGACATAATAATAAAATGTTGTGTATCAATGCTGAGGCTCCAGGTCATACAGTCATACACACATAAGCATGACATGTCCACTTATTATTTTCTTATTGGTAATAATTCTACTTATTACCCCAGAAGAATGCATTAAATATAGAAAACATTGTGCTGCTCTTGGTCGAGCTGTTCCTGAACATCCATTAAAGTTTAAGTCTACTGTATACTCATTCATATTAAAGTATACTCCAGCCTCAACAGAAGCGCAGACCTTTATGAGTGCAGGACTCGGTACATCTGACAAACACTGTCGAGGCTATGAATAATTCCTGAAGCCAGACTTCTGCTGGAATTTATTAAAACAACACTATAGGCTTTTTCAGCTACTCCTGCATGAGCTCGAGTCGTGTGTTCCTCTGCACTAGTGGGGACAATAAAGTATACCTTAAGTAGTGATACATGAATTACATGACAGTACTCACAATAATGAGAATCTTCACGTTATTTTCTCAGCTTTTTGCTTTTGTTGCTGTGGTAAAAAAGAGCAAACTAAACTCATACCAACTTTCTTTCAGTCAAGAAATTACTGCTTTTACAGCTTTGAACGCCAATCTTTTAAATATGACAATAATTTATGCATAAGAGCTCATCAGTTTGTGATTTATTGTCCCTGAAGTGAAATGAGTCCTCAGCTTTTGATGCATCTTTCACCCAGTGCCTCAGGACGTGACAGGTGCCGCAGTGGGGCTGTTTCAAAACCCTGAGCCAGGATGTTGGTCAGGAGGATCCAGCTCCAGCTTTTAGCCGTCTGTGTGTTTGTCTGCGGGGTTCGATGGAGGAAAATCCACCCACAGTGAGAAAACACACAATCATACGCATGAAATGGAATCCCCAAAGCGCTTCACATAACTCCTCCTTTATCTGGTGAGAGTGCCCGACACCGTGCACATGTACAAGTATATTTTTTTAACGTCTTTACAGCCATAGGGCCAAAAAATAAACATATAGTAATAGTGTCAGACGCTCGGGGCCTAAATGCAGAACATTGTGAGCTTAGTAGGAGCGCTCTGTGAGATCTTACAGCTCCTGTTTCAGTGGGCTGGACAGACTCCCGTGGCCAAGGGTGATGTTATGTAGGACAACCTTAGAGAGCAGACTGACACCTAACAAAAGTCTAACAAAAGTCCTTTAGGCTAAAGGAAGAAGTTGAGGCAGCACAATGTAAACGACGAAAGGAGGAAAAGAATGTGAGGCCAACTTTGGTGGTTTAGTCGACTAACTGGTCGATGCAGTCGTGGACCAAGATTTCCATTGGTCTAAATGCAGACACAGATACATCAAAGTTTTACAGACAGAGTGACGTTTGAATTGTTTGTGTGAAATGCTTTTGCCAAAAAAAATAAACTTCTAATAGAGAAATGAGGACGGGAGAGTCTCTCTGAGCAGCTGAAATCGTGCTCTGTGTCTTGGCCAGAGGTTGCTGTCTTATAGGCCAGACTTCCACAGTTATTAAAACCTCAAATACCCTGGTTCTACTGTGAAGTAGCCGATACGCGAGTCCCTGTCCTCCGTCTGCAGCTCTACTAAAGCACATGGGAGAACGAAACGAAAGTGAAACTACCGTGAGGCGCAGCTCATGGACCTGCTGTATTTTTCCTCTCTTCATTCTGGCTTTTTCCGAGATAAATACGACGAGGAGCTCCGCGTGAACAGATTCATCACTACACCGTGCAGCGCAAAAGGCAAAGAAATGAAGCGGAACTGAGAGGTCGTCACACGGAACCAAGCATTTCACAATAAAGCACATGGCTCGTGTTTACATTACGGCAAAACAGAGACAAGCCAGAGACAAAGTCCGGAGGACATTTGAGAACAGGGACGATGGTGGATCTACTGCTGTATTTGGATTATATGGATGTATGGACAGCACAACAGCAGCAGGAGTGAAACAGAGCTGGAGTTAAAGGTAAAGGTGAGATTAATGTGACTTTTTACACATAAATGCACCGTTTATGTTGCTTCTATGTATAGTATAGTAGCTACAGCATGAGCTCCTAAAGCTGTGTGTCTTATGAGTGCAGTTTGGGTCAGAAAAGGTGTTGTTTTGTCAGCGCCATGCCACCCCCCCCCCCTTTTAGTCGACTAATCCAGTGGTTCCCAACGTTTTTTGTCTTTCGTTTGGCCTTTCACTGGTCAACCGTGTAGCCCCTACCTCAAGGGTGTTACAGTTTATTTAGAAAGTAATTACTTAAAAGTGGTATTTGTAAGAAAAGGGACAATGTCAAAATAAACCGAAAATTCTCCCAAAGCAACACATTTTACTGAAATATATAGCTTTTCCTATAAAAAAAAATCTGTTACTTTTCTCCCCTTTTTTTAATCTGAATAGTTCCAAGTCCCCCCTGCTAGGTCCTCGAGTACCCCCAGGGTTCCCCGTACCCCTGGTTGGGAACATCTCGGTCATTGACAGCCCGACTCGCCAGCTGGAGCAGGGCTGTCCTTGTACCAGAACAAGATCTGGCCCGAGACGTCAGATCATGCAGATGGGTTAGGAAATATAAGCACAAAACATCGCCCTCTTTTATGAAAACAAGAACCAGACGAAGGCACGCTCTTCTTTAAAGTACTTTTTCACTCTCCAGATTGTTTCTACCCAGACCTCAGCCTCACATTGACCTCTAAAAATCTGTATTAGCATTTAATGTAGCCTCTCATGCGTGGCACATCTCTAATTAGTTTCTGTTTAAGTTGATAGTAGATCTACCCCTCATTATCCCGCTCAGCCTGTGGGTTTGCAGCGCGGAGACGACCACGGAGCCGCCGGCAGCACATGAGCCAGAATCATTATGTGTGAGAAGAACTTTGCCTGCTTTAAAAGAGAGATAATAACCCTCGTAATGACCGTTTGGAATCACTCTGAACATCTTTGCATCATGTTGAAATTACCGCAATTTCACCATCCATTTGGACTTTGGAAACAGTCGGGAATGAAGCATTTTTAAAAGGAAAACTGGCTTCATGGCTGTTGGCAACATGACGCTAATGGACGGGCGCTTCACAGGGAAATGATCAAAATGAGTCTGGTGAAAGATCGGATCGATATGCAGGAGGACTTCTTTATTCACTATTGCTTTCAATGGTTCAGAATATTTATGTATGAAAAAGACAACGAAGCATTTTTTATAACGTTTCCACATGAAAACAGAGCTGCGGAAACAAACTGCCTCATCTGCACAGCTTCCACTCCTTTCACTTTGGTTAGGGTTAAGGTTTACTTTATTAATCCCCGCAGGGAAATTCATTCTCTACATTTTACTCATCCTCAAAGCCACTGGGGCCAGCCTGGGCCGGCGCTCAGGGACCCATCTCCATGATGTGCAGCCAGGCTGGTGGTCAGAAACACCTGGCCGGAGGATTCACCTATTGTACATGTTTTTACCCGGAGGAAACCTACAACTCCACACAGAAAGGCCCCGTCCCTGGTGGGAATCGAACCCGGACCTTCTGTGAAGCCCGAGCACTAACCTCTGTACTACCGTGCCACCTTTGGTCGTTTCTTCTTCTGCTAAAGTGCTGTTTTTTGTAATAGACAGAAACCAGGGGCCAGATCTTGTGGCGGCGCACGGGGCGGCGCAGGCTCTTGGCGAATTATTTTCCGAGTGGCGGCGCTATATGTGCCATTGGCCTCCTCCACCTGTGAGGTGGCGCCACAGGCGACTGCACTGATGGAAACACGGAGACATTCACTTCCTCATTTACATTGCACTGTCTTGCGTTCTTTCTTAAGCCTTAGGCTCTCACAGGTCAAACTAAAAACTTTATTTACCCCATCGTGAGCTAAACCATGTTCACGTCTCCAGAGAAAAAGAGCTACAGCGTCCGCTGTGGCTCGCAAAACAAAAGCACATGTTCACCCCCCACTCCCACACAACCCTCTCCTGGACGCGGAGTCGATCTGATTGGAGGAAAATGTGTGTCTCCACCCACTAAAATGCGCTAAGTCTGGAGTGGCAAGATCACAAAGTGCGCTCCGACTGAGCGCAAAATGTCACGCTATCGTCTCCGTTTTGATGCACAAGATCGGGCCCCAGAAGTGTCCTCTGCATTTTCAAATCCCATAAACCATCTCTGGACCTGTTCTCAGCTCAAACTGTGCTCATCACAGCGGCAGTGATTCATTAGCCTGCCAGTGGGTCAAAAATACAGCTTGTATCTTGTTTTTGTTATTGACTGATGCCCCCTGCAGCCAACAGGAGGCACTGCAAGCAACATAATAAAATACTTTCTCATCAAGTGCCTTTTCTATACACACATGTATAAAAAATAACAGGTCAAAGCTTCGATTCCCTAAAGTGGATTTGCCAACACTTGATCTGTGCTTCAACATGAATGAATGAAAATATGTGGTGCACAATTAAACAGTATAATAAGGTTATATGATAAAAAGTCAATAGCAATAACTCTCTGTAAATGTTGTTATTGAACCAATGACTTGCATTAACACGGTGTAAATGCAGCCGTGACACAGAAGTGGATTTTGTTTCAGCTGCTTTACTGAAATGTATAAATGAATAAATGTGTCTTTAAAATGGGTGAACAATCACAATTGCATTGCCCACAGTGATTTGAAATAATGATGGAGACTTTTATTATGAAAGACGTCCATGTAATAGTCCAGACTCAGCGTAAGCCTCATCTACAAGCAGAACATCAGTCAATGAATTTAATACGCTTCAAACTGAAGAGAGCAAAGAGACGACAATAGTTCTCATATATGAAAGCCCTTATTAATGACTCCAGCAGACCTCACAGTGACCCCTGCTGGAGATTTTATTGTCCTCGTGAAGAAGTTAATTAGCAATGAGTTAAAAAGATATGCAAAGACTTCATTCTTCATTTTAAACTGAGACATTGCCTGAAACAAATATGAAGAGATGTGGAAAAGCAGGACTGACCACCTATTACTGCATCATGTTTGATGGTGATGAAAAAAGAAGTTTGAACTAATTGATAATAGAGCCTTTCTTCTCAGACTAAAGCTGAAGGTACGTGAACGCCATGAACCTAAATGTGTGAACAACATCCAGGAGCATCAGGGCAACAATCTCCGACACGGACGACCTGTGACCAAAGGATTGAAGCACAAATCCTTACCACAAATACTGTATGTGACGCATCACGAGAACAGGGGACACGACTCAGTTTGAGCGGGACAGAGCTTGTGAAAGTGCAGTCTCCAGTTTCAACAATGTGTAACACGAATGAACATGAATTTAGGAACTGGAAATACTGTATGTCAAAGAGAGGAATCGGCCTCTAAACCTCTGGGCTGTTCTCATCTCTCTCATATAGAAACACCGCTGTAAAGCCCCTCCCGTCATGTCATGTGTATGGGGTTTCAATCCTCAGGCCTGGAGTTCACTATAAACTGGGGTATGTATAAAACTGCCTTTTTAAAGGATGTGTCAACAACGCAAACCAAAGCAGCGGCGCCTCGTCTCCAAACAACAACAGGAAACAGACGAGCGGATTCTAACGTGGAAACAGAGCGAGACATCAGAGATCAACTCAAAATCCACCCATCCATTTTCTTCCACTTTTCCGTTTCCGGGTCGTGGGGGCAGTTGTTGGAGTTTCCCAAATCACATTGCACCAGCCCTTATGGCGCCCCCTGCAGGTGGTGGGTCCACAGAAGGACGGCCTCATGGTTCTCAGGTCTGTTGGTCTCTCATAAGGGGCTTCTGACCCGCTCTCTGTCTGACCCGTCACCGAGGACCTGTTTGCCATTGGAGACCCTTCCAGGAGCACGAAGCCCCCGACAACAGAGCTCCAGGATCATTCGGGCTCAAACCCTCCACCACGTTAAGGCGGCGGTTCCAGGGGGGGAACTCAAAATCCTCCGTAATAAAAGGATATAAAACTGACTGTTTGTCACTGCTTTGCTCTCAAGGCTCTTCATGAGGAAGCGGCGCCACATAGTCCGTGATTACATAATCCCACTTGTGTCCCTGGTTCTCGGGACGGGTCACGTATTGTTTTGCACTGTCGCACCCGCAGCTGTCGATCGCAAAGAATCTGATGAGAATCGGGCGAATGTGGTACCTGTATGTGTGCCAAGACCTGTGGTTCCTCTGTAAAAGCGCTCCCAGTCTCTCCCAGTCTCTCCCAGTCTCTCCCAGTCTGCTCCTCTTTGTCCACTCACTCTTCCCTTTGTAGTGGCTGCTTTGTCCTAATCACAGAGTTGACACTTCTCTGCGCCTCTGTCAGGCCATGAGCCACTCACCATCTCATTTGTGCCATTAAGATTTTCTGGCAGCCGAGAACACATCGAGACAAATGGACGCTCGCTGTTGACCCTATTCAGATGCATCTTGTCACATTACGTTTGCCACGAAAGACGGGAAAATGACGTTTGCAACGCATTGTGCCTGTAAAACCAGGATAATCGAGGTCTTTTTCTGTGCAAACCCACAGTGAGAACATGTCCAAACAGACAGGCCTGGCTCAGAAACTCAACCTGGTGTAGTATTATCTGAAGTGGTGGTTGTAAAAAGTGTTCCTGGGCCATGTCATGTTAGTGTCATTTGTTCCTTCTGCACCAGTTGGTCTGAAGCCTGTCAGGCGCCTCCGCTCTGTGTGAGAGTTTCCAGAGGAACAGTGCAGCTCTGAGGCAGCTCGTCGTCAGGCTCCAGCGGTTCTTACATGAGTTTGACGTGACTGACAGGAGACACACCTGAGGGGACGGGGGGGGGTTCTACCACAGTGTTCCAAATGGAAACTGTAACCAAACTAAACTTGGCTCGGATCATATCAGATGCTAACATGCTTGGGCGTGTCTAAGGGGATGCCGGGGCTGAAGACACCACTAACAGACCCTTTTCTGCTGCCAATCGAGAACCAGCTCAGTGCCAGGTCTGCCCGGACCGTAGGGTGCCCAGATTTCCACATTTAAAAACTGGGACACAATTCAGGAAGATGCCACTGGAGTCCAAGTCCTGAGTGGTAAAGCTGTTAAAGTGCACCAACTGCACCAATTTGCATTGAGTAGATGCAAGAATTATGTTTAATTGGTTTAATTGGTTATTCACAAAAACATGGGCCAAAAACATTCATTTTCAAGTAAAGTGGGTTATTTTGGGGACTATCCATCCATCCATCCATCCATCCATCCATCCATCCATCTTTGTTGGAGCTGCCCAAATCCCCTCCTGGAGCCGCCACCTTTACGTGGTGGAGGGTTTGAGCCCGAATGACCCTGGAGCTCTGTTGTCGGGGCTTGGTGTTCCTGTAGGGTCTCCCAGGGCAAACAGGTCCTCGGTGACGGGTCAGACAAAGAGCGGGTCAGAAGCTCCTTATGAGAGACTGACAGGCCTGGAGAGCACCATGAGGCCGTCCTTCTGTGGACCCACCACCTGCAGGAGGCGCCATAGGGGCTGGTGTAATGTGATTTGAGCATTTTGGGGACTATATTGGGCAAAAACTAGGACAAATCAATGGTTTTGGAGAAATCTATTGGGACCATAGGCAGTTAAATAGCGATGGACAGAGGGAGCCCCAAAGCTCAGCCGTGTTAGCAATTTGAATGTTTTTTTGGAGCCAGATCCACTATTTAGAATAGGTCGGGAAAAAAAGTTAAAATAACCCAAAATATAGGAGGCTGTTGCGCCGGTTCAGGCAAACACGTGACGGTCAAAATGACAGGCCTGGGGGGCGCAGGCTTCGGCCGAATGCTTTGCACATTGGCCACGTGCGAGAGGGGGTCGCAGGAGGAGGTGACTGCTCTGGTGAGAGACACTGACATTCATGTCCTCGTTTACATCACGCTGCCTCGTGTTCTACCTTAAGGTTGGATTATACGTGACGCATCCGCGAGGTCCGCGCGGTAAAGCCGCCGCGCAGCTCAGTTTTCACATCGGCGTATTGAAAAAATGTCTATGACGGTCTGCGTGGAAAACAATGGCGGAGCACAACGAGAAAACCTACTTAAACCAGCCAGTCCCAACTGCCAAACAGAGTATGAAAGGACGTCCGTCTGTGCGTCGAAACTCCCCACGGGAAGTATGATGAGACCATGACTGGCTCTCACAGGTCAAACTAAAATCTTCATTAACCACATCGTGAGCTAAACAATGTTCACGTCTCCAGAGAACGAGTGTTGGCCCTGCGTGTTGGTAAACGTGAAACAAAACAAATGCACATGTTCACTGTACTCCCCCACAGCCGCTCTCCCTCCCCCTTCCTAACCCGCGGAGTCCATCTGGAGGAACAAGTGCGTCTCCACCCACTTACATGTGCTGAGTCTGCAGTGGCCAGATCAAAGAGTGCGCTCCTACTTAATGTTTGAAATGAATAATTATAGTCCTATGATGGACAAAAACAATCGGTAATTTTATGGAAAAAAAGAGTTAAAGGAGAAAACGCTTGTATGGAAATGGTAAACATGTAAATGTAGTTGAAGCATACTGTGCAAAAAAAGCATCTACGTTAAGTTTAAGTATCAAGTACTTCCATAAAACTGTGCCTGAACCCTGAGACTAGGGCCAGCCTGGCACTACATTAGAACTAAAAAAACACCCCCATGGAAAAGGACTGGACATGGAAAAGTCCAGATTGATAGAAGTGCTGATATCTTTAGCGCTGATATCAGTTTCCAGTGACGTCTTTGAAATGGTTGGTGAAGTGGAGAAAAGCACATGCAGCTGGTCAAGGGCGGCTCGTTTTTGCAAAGCGTCATCCAGGAAAACGCTGCGATAAAGACGCCGTTAATGCAGTTCTTAACGAGGCTTTAAGGGGCATGAGCACACGTTACGTCAAGGCCATGTTGTTTACAAAGAAGTGCTCGCCCACAAACAGCACATGTTAATATGATAATCCAGTAAGAGAGGAGTATTATAAACCCATTACCACAAGGGTGAGGTTTGGAAGCAGGACAAAAATAGGATAAAGACATGGAGCCCACACAGAGGAGGAGGAGGAGGAGGAGGACACTGTGCTATCAGCTGCACAACCTCAGTCTGCAATTACCCCTCAGCTGTTCAGGCCTCACACTGATGTAAACTGTGGTGGAGCAGATGGAGGGGGAGCTGAGAGCCCCCGCTCCGGGCTCACTCTGTAATCGATAATCTCATGTTTGAGCTCCGGCGGCTGCAGCCACTCACATCAGTCACTGGGTAACTCCTCTGTCGCCCTCACACGGTCGGACGCCGTTTACACAGACACTGTTCCACAAGAGCAACACGAGAAGGGTGGGATTATCTATTCATAGGCCTGGGCTTCAGCACGACGGTGGAGCTGAGCAGCAGATAGCATCGCTGTTAGCACCTGAGGCCTGTCCCCCGCCTCCATGGAGCTCCTCCGATGGTAATGTGGGAGGTGGAGGCCAGAGAAACCTTTAGAAATGGAGATGAAGACTCTCTCTCTCACACGAGCGCATTGGTATTCAGGGCCCGGTCTGACTTTTGTCTTTAGCACATTCGTTTTAATGAAGAACGCGTTCCAGCCCGTCGGCCGTTATTTCCTCCTCCCACTGATGCGACTCGCTGACCCCGCTTTGGGGCGCTCAAACCGGTGCCACGGCGCCGCCATGACAGCGAGTGCCGGAGAGCGATTCCCTGCCCGCCGAGCGCCGCCTGAGCGGAGGACAATCCCACAAATACAGTTTATTATTCAGATGATTCCCGCCATAACGCCAGGGTTGTGGAGCAGCGCTGACAGGCTTTATCTGCGGCACCAGAACGCCAGCCTCTCCCCGGGTTTCCTCCCTGATCCTCCTCCTCTGTGAAATGTTGTACCAATAAACGGCCAAGGCGGGAGACCAGGGCGCGTGAATTATTGAAAAGCGCCGGCGTTTTGTTTGCGCCGCTCATCTAATCTCTACAGTGCAGTTCATTTGATGTTTTTTTGTGTGTGTGTGGATTCGGACCTGCAATGCGCCACCCGCCTCCCGCCTCCTCCGCCGCCGCCGCCGCCGCTGACCCCACGTCCGGAAGCGCGGCTGCTGCAGACCGGTGGGAGGCTAATGAATGATGTGGGGCGACGCTAATGCCCTTTGCCAGCCCAGGTCTTGCTCAATAAAGCTCCAAATGAGACGGGCATGCGAGAAATATTATGATCCAGGAATAAGCGGCGTCCATTGAAGCCCACACGCCTGAAACAGAGGGTGATATGATGGAAGAGACTGTATGATGAGCGCCGGAGAGGATGAGAGGTTTGTTCAGGAAAGATGATCGACTGGATTAGACTGAAGTAGCATTTTGCAAAATCACAATCCATCTTTCGGGGCAAACGAGGAGGTATCTGGGAAAGACTCGCAGCTAAGCCACACTTATCTTCTATTCTAACTGTTGTTGTGGTTGTTTAGAAGATGGTGAAAGACTGTTGTGGATCGGAGGGAGCTGTGCAAGAGGAAGAGGAAGGAGGAGGTGACCAGTGTAGGACACCACGCTCTGAAACAAGGACAAACCCAGGAGGCGCTGCATGGTTTCAGAGGAGACTGAAGTTAGCCAGCCAGGCTTCCTCTGGGAAACAAATCAAGCACTTCATTACATTACGTTTGATACTCGACTCAGTTCTTGTAAAAGAGATCTAATGATTTTGTGCTGATTGGTTTAAACAAAAGAGGATACTTTTAAATGAGCCTGTAGAATTGTAACCAGATGTTTCGGCGAGGCAGGCGAGGAGGCATCAAAACAGTGCTCTGAAAGTGATTTATTTACAACAACAACAAAACAACGGAACGAGAAACGAAAAATGCCTAAGACTAAAACAGGAGACAAACAGCCTTACAGCAAACTGCCCTCTTCTACACCAGGAGAACTATAGGAGCAAAACCTCACACACCTAACAACATCCACACAAAACAAACAATATAAGCAATAACAAATTATACAAACAATAATCAAATCATATTAAAGCAATATAATTGATTACACATGAAACTATAGAAACCATAACCCGCCTCTAAATCAGTCCAACTGCCCCCAGGTCCCACAGCACTAAAAGTAAACAAAACAATCAAAACAATAGTCAGCTAAACCTGAGCATATATAGAGCAATACAACAAGCAGAACACAAACCAAAAAGAGCAGAGAACGGGGGGGTCACAGGTCACAGGGCCGTGTTTTACTCAACGTCTGACTGATTTATGTTTAACCTTTGGAAACTCCACCTCCGCTTTCTTATTCGTTTCATTCAGGGTAAAGTATTGCCATTGGTTATAACGACATGTATCTAGGCCTGACATGATAATGACTTTACACACATTATACATTCAAAACACTGCGGTTCGTCCTGACCAAAACCAGGAAGTACGACCACATTAGTCCAGTGCTCCGGTCTCTGCACTGGCTTCCTGTCGCTCAGAGAACAGAGTTTAAAACAGCCCTGCTCGTGTACAAGTCCCTCCATCTCTGACCGTATGAACCACCGCGGGCGCTGAGGTCCTCAGGGAGGTCTCACCAAACACCAAACACGGTGAGGCTGCGTTTCAGGTTCATGCAGCAAAGGTCTGGATCAGCCTCAGTAGGATGTGAGACAGGCCTCAACTCTGAGCATTTTGATTGATTTTGATTGATTTGTTTTATTGATTTTGAGTTCCCCTCCTGGAGCCGCCACCTTAACGTGGTGGAGGGTTTGAGCTCCTGAATGATCCTGGAGCTCTGTTGTCTTCGTGCCCCTGTAGGGTCTCCCAGGGCAAACAGGTCCTATAGGTGACGGGTCAGACAAAGAGCGGGTCAGAAGCTCCTTATGAGAGACCAACAGGCCTGAGAATCATGAGGCCGTCCTTCTGTGGACCCACCACCTGCAGGAGGAGCCATAAGGGGCTGAGAGCTCCAACAGCCCCCCCACGACCCCAACGGACAAGTGGAAGAAAATGGATGGATGGATTTTTATTGTGTTTTTTGTGTCTGGTGTTGCTGTGAGGCACATCGAGTTGTCACATGAAATGTGCCATACAAATAAAGTTGCGTTGCCTAAAACAATGTGATATTTAATTTTAAAACATGTTTTTCATAATATTATTTGTATTTCTGCAGCTGCCTACTTCATCACCAGGTTGTAAATCAGTGTAGAAGTGCTTGTAATGCACTCGAGGCTCGAGTCTTTCAAGAGGATTTTTTGTGAGATTGAAAACCCAGATCTCGCGACAGTCCAACTTACAGAAAGTGCAAGTAAATCAGTCCCAGCCACTGAGCATTCCTCTGCGAGGCTCCAGAGTAATACATCATGAAACAGTGATTGTCATCCCGTCTTTACTGCACCATAATAGATGGGAAACAAGTGAAGACGCTCCTCCGCCATGTGTCAGGGCCGCATCGCTCCAGTGCAATGACTTTCCACTGTGAGCTCCGTGGGAGACAGATGCTCGCCGCGATAATGGCCCGAAGTCGTGTCACACAACAGGAAAACCAGGGCGAATGGAGGCAACGCGTTTCCAAGATCACCGCCAAACAACGGATTAGTCATACAGTCAAAGAAGAAAGCATCAGCGCGGAAAGAAAGTGCCAAAAGTCACGGGACGAACAGCACGACACAGAACACGCTTCACAACTCAGAGATGCACGGTTTTGGGAAAATGTAAAACTGTGATTAGATTAGCTCTTTTCACAGGGCAGATTTCAGGCACGTCCAGGAGCAGTGGCATTAAAGAGAAAACTGACATAATGACAAACATTTCAGAACACGTTTGAGGTCTCACTCTTAATCACACCCCCACACAAGCAGAAGGAAGAGAAGGAACATGGAGGCTGTCACCATATTTACTAGAGTAGACATCGTTCAAAAACGGACATAAACAATGCATATTTTAACACATTGAGTGCCGCGCTGTTTGCCAACAATCACGTGTTATGTCTCATTTGAAAGACAAACTCTCAGCTCTCCGTCGGTGAAAACAGTTTAATTCTACGTATCTCTGTTCCTGAGAAATCTAAGCTAAACAGAGGCTAGTTTTGACACTCTCCTTTCTGATTGACTCCTCTCTCCTCTGGCACTAACGTTACATCGTTGACACGTTTTGAATCACCACGTGAGCATTTAAACAGGCAGGTTCTGGATTGAAGACTTGATCAGGATGTTTTTCAGTCGTCGAAATGTAAAAATCTCATCTGTTTGGATGTGTCCATGGGAAGCCGCTCTGCTTTGTCAAACGTGCTCCAGGGAGCGAGAGAGAAGTGTTTGTTTACAGCTGTTCGCTCGGCAACACCACTCCCCCTCAGACTAAAAAAAAACAAAAAAAAAAACAATAATAATGTGTATAAAATGTCCAGATCCTGACTTGAAGTTTTTGATCGCCATTTATTTCACTTCTGTTCATCACAGAGCTACCAAAATCACATATAAGGTGTATCAGAATGTCCAGTTTTGCAATTTTTTTCCATTGTTGGCTCAAAGTGTCAAGATTAAGGACTTACAACAAGCTTTACTGTATCTTTTAGTTTCTAGCATTAAAAGGTCTTCAATAATAATGTTTTCATGGCTCAATATCCCGAACTTTGAATTCTGTTCTCGTGACAGGCCTGGGAACATAAAAACTGTGGGCTTCTCTAACAAGCGAAAGAGTCAAAGGAAAGACAAGGAGGAAGAAGGAAGCATGTGTTGATCTCTGATGTCTCCGAGTGTCAAAACTACTTACGGTTCTCTTGAAACTTGGAAATGTGGACACTAAGACGGCGGCTGGAACATCCTAAAGACAAAACTCCCAAACACCTCTGGAGTAATGTTGTGTATCCGCCAGAGCCTATTTATTAACCTCTTAACTCCCGCCTGAACCGAGAGCATTTTCTCCAGTTCAGCTTTACCCAAATCCTGTAGGCCAGTGTAACGCCTCATTTGAAAGACCTGCAAAACTAAATGGATCTTTTTCTTCACAGCAGATTTTTTTACATCACTTTTTTTGTCGGGCAGTCGCCTCATTTTTGTCACATTTTCGTGACTTTTTTGTCAAATTCTTATCACTTTTTTGTTAATTTTTTGTCACTTTTTCGTCACCGTTTTCTCACTTTTTTCACTTTTCCATCCTTGTTTTCGTCTCAGTTTTGTTGCTATTTTCACACCTTTTTTCCAGAAGCTTTTGGATTGGGGTAAAGCTGGAGAAAATGTGCTCGGTTCAGGTGGGAGTTAGGGGGTTAATATTGCCTGCAGTTCACAAACTATCCACCGGGGGGAGCTGCAGCGCCCTCAGCACCCTGGGTTCCCACGGCCTTGGTATCCGCTGTCAAGTGCGGTGAGGAGAGCGGACACTTGCAGGTCTCATTGGTGATCAGGATGTCATATAAACATACTTAACATACTAAACATACTAAACATACTAAACATACTAAACATACTAAACATACTAAACACACTAAACATACTAAACATACTAAACATCTTATGAACACTCATTAATAACAGTAAATACTACACTGAGAAAAGGCAAAGGGAAAGAGGGATATTGTACATTATGCCACAACCCAATGACACAATGGAGATTTTTTTTTTTCACTCAAACTTGGCTGTAAATGCTGCTAAAGTGGCGCTAGCCCACAGTTAGCTTTGCCCGTTAGCCTGTTAGCTTCTACTGATCGTGATTAACCAAATAACGTTTTGCAACAAACCGAAAGCTGTGGACAGAACACAGTCAGGACTTACCTGTGCCACGTCATGAACCTGAGAGCAGTGACGGAGATGTTTTCCATTAGTGTGTGTTGGGGGTCGGAGCAGGGAAAGTTGCAAGTGTGATTTTCTGGCTAGAGACACCGGGGGAGATGAAAGACCCTCCAATCATCCCATTAACACTTGCATTAGCCCCGGAGGGACCACGGGGAGGATTTATTAAAGCAGCACTAAGTAACGTGTTTACCTTAATAAACCCTCCCCGTAGTCCCTGTGGGGGTGATACAAGTGTTAATGGGATGATTGGAGGGTCTTTCATCGCCCCCTGGTGTCTCTGGCCAGAAAACCATGTTTGCAACTTGACTGACACCGGACCGGAGCCACCAATACACACTAATAGAATCACGAAGAAGAAGCTAACAGGCTAACGGGCAAAGCTAACTGCGGGCTAGCGTCACTTTAAACAGTATTTACAGTTTAAGGTTTGGGTGAAAAAAAATATTTCCTTTGTATAATTGGATGCACAGTAACTCTCTGTCCCTTCGCCTTTCCTGTCAGCGTAGGATTTACTCTCCAAGACAATTAATAAGTTAAAAAATCTACTACACCTGCAGTTGCGCTTATGGCCTCTAGGGGGAAGAGTTACTTAGTACTGCTTCAAGGTAATAAAGCTGCTTTAAAAGGAGCTATACGGAATTTAGAAATGTAAAAACGATGTATTTTCCACACTCTACATGTGTGAAATAAAGTTGGTATTTTCAGGCCAAAACACCGCCATGCATTAATATAGAAACTGCAGTTACGCATACGCCCTGAGGTGGCAGTGCTGAGTAAAAACATGTACAATTGCCATCCCTTTAAAGGTAATAAGCCATGAATAATATGCTTGTGTAGATAATACAAATACATCTGTGGAATAATGATTTGAACAATGGTGTCCTGTCCTTGTGTTTTGTGTTCTCCAGCCTCCAGCCACAGGAGCTTCTGGAGAGGATCTGCCGGCTTCCACACAGGTCTGATATTTTTACAACACAACACATGACAATGAGCTGTGACAGGACGTCAGAAATGACCTTGACACCTTCTGAATTACAACCTGCGAGGAGATGAACCTGTTATTCTCACTAATCTTCATGTGAACAGATATGACATAATTTAATGATCATTCCCCACTGGGCAATTCCACAGTGTCATTGCACCAAGGACGATTGAAGGAATTATAATAAGGTGCTTCAAGAGAAAAGGCTCATATTAAAAGACTGGCTTTCAAATGATCAGATCTGTCGACACGTTCTAGGTCATTAAAAAATACATGGAAAGTGCATTCCTTTAAAGATCCTTTACGCACACACTTCCCTGAACTCTGCGCACTCATGTGTTTAGTTAATGGCCCACTGTGCTACAAAACAAGGCTTCTGTTCTCAGAGCAGATTGAACTCACTGCACAGCTAAACCCAGACACTGTGAAGTCACTGTTTTCATATGAAACGGCAAAACAACAATCATGTGTTTCTGCTTTCAATGACCATGGACTCATGTAGTTCTATTAAGTAAGGATTAAACACCTCGGAGCCGCGTTAGACGGTTCTAACGGCCGACACAGTGTTGTTCCTCCTGCATTATAACGTCTAACGCGGCTCCTCGTTGTTTAATCCGCTTATACCAGGGTCCCACAAACCTAACATTTATAATAAATGTGTTTTTCATTGACTAAAGTCACTAAATCTGCCAGACTACGGGACTATTTTGTGTGGGTTATTAGCCGGTCACTGAAGGCTGGTCTCAGAGCGAGTCATTCTCCGCAGCTATTACGAGGATCTCAGTCAGGCTCAACGACACAACATCAGCACAGAATCACAACACAACAGGACTAACCCGGAAACACTTTTCCCTGGAAGGAAACACCGATATGCGGCACTCGTGGGCAGGAGTTATTTACCTTTTACAAGGTTTAACCTGAAGCTAAAGCTAGCTAGCTCAACCAGCTCAACTGTTTATGGAAACAGCTGCGGTGGAGTCGCTCACACCTGGGCCCCCCCAACTCAAACTAACATGTTTGACTTTACTAATCCAGACAAATATGCTTCAATGCAGGATCATTTTATGTACGCCTGAAAATGATGAATAGCCTTAACCGTTTCCAATAGAAATGTAAAGCTCATATGTTATTAACAGTAGCTAACCTAGCTGCTCACTCTCCTCTACAAACATTTAGCAAACACTAAATCCATCTCATACGTTCCTGTCAGTCACTAATTACGCCTTTATCTGACTCAGCTGTGTCAGGCGTTGCTATGGCGACGCCACAGCGGAGTGACATCCCAGTGATTTAACTACCGGACTACGTGTGCGGTTACACCAAAATAATGCACCAGCCAATCAGAGTCCAGTATCACCCAGACCATGGTGTAAACGATATTAAAGGGTTTGAGTGCAAACCGTGGATTATGTTGACAACATAATCCACGGTTTATGGTTTTGACAACATTTTTTTAAAGATCCGTATTAGTCCAGTGCTCAGGTCACTGCACTGGCTTCCTGTATCGCTCAGAGAACTTTAAAATCGCACCAAAGTCCTCCAACATGTTAGAGCCGTATGAACCATCTCCAGCCTTAAACCGTTGTTTTAGACACCAGTTATTTATGAATGATTATCATGATGTTTTATTGACGTGTTATGAATGGATCCGCCTTCTTGCATTTCTACGTAACTGTGAAGAACTTTGAATTCCCTTGTGAACAAACTGGGAACTTAAAGGAACAGGCCACAGTGTTTCCATACTGAGATCTGTTCTTGCCTGAGCTTAGACGAGTTGATCCGTACCTGTCTGGTCTTTGTGTGTGCCCTCAGTCACGCAAAACGACCAAAGATGTTGTTAGCATTTAGCCTCTCCCAATGTATTCCTATGGCTCCAAACGGGGGTGAAATTGGAAGCTACGGCACAAAGACCAGACAGGTACGGATCAACTCGTCTAAGCTCAGGTAAGAACATATCTCAGTCTGGAAACACTGTTCCTTTAAAACATCCACGTAATGCTGTGTCTTTGGGGCTCTGGCACAGACTTTCAATAAGATGAGCGAGAAGAAGCCACTGAAGAGAGAAGCTCAGTCCAGTTGACCATTTTGCACATCCCTACAATGCAAACAGCGGGTTCTCCAGCCTGGAGCTCAGAAGCTCTCAGTATCTACAGCTCCTCAAAGCAGCTCCCAAATGGCTCTTCTTTTATCACCTGTACAGCTTGAATTTAGTGGAGATTTTGATTCATGACTTTGTGACAGTGCACTGCCTCCTGCATAAAACAACTATAATCAACTCCACTGCCGTAATCTGGCTTGTAGTCGTCTGTGTAGTCGTCGTGTTCAGATGTGAAAGCTGACTTTGGGAGGTAGAGGAACTATTGTTTATCATAGCAACACCTTCACTTTTAAAGCTGGTATTACTTTGTATTCAGATCCTGTTAGTGTTCCCTATAGTGGGGCCCTCTGCTGCTTGTGTCAGCTCCGGCCCTGTCCCAGCTCCAGTCCCGTCTATGGGCTGCAGCCACGTGCTGAGACACAGACTCCAGACAAGTCCAAACTTTAGCCAAGAGTCCTGCACTGCTGTTGTAAAGGCTCGTACAGAGGAAACACTGTGTGAAAAAGGCCGACATCGGGGCAGAGCAATGCAATCAATCAAAAACCCAGCGAATTCTAACTATAAAATCCAAAATACAATTGTCAAATATAAACTGGCAAATAGACACATTTGTGGATTAGCTTCTGTTAATAGAGGTGTTGATTTTGAGGTAAATGCTGTTTTCCCCCTCGCACATGGGCTGCAGCGTCTCTCTGTTTCTCTCTGAGACGACTGTCCTGTGACAGGCGGCGCTCGATGAACAAGTAAAAGAACAAAAACGTCCTGCAGATGAGATTTGGCTCATCAACATTCCTTATAAGAGCCGTCCCATCTCTACCTTTAAGGGGCTAGATCATAGACTGTAAATATATATATATATATATGCAAGATGCAAGTTAGCCATTTTATACTCACTACTGCCACTAATACCAGGAGTAATTTGGCATCCGCGCAGTAAAGTGAAGATTACTGCGGGGATGTCGAACTACTCCTGGTATTATTACGCCTACAATATAGTTCCCCCTTTTATCCGCTTAGAAAATCCACATTGTTTAATTGTGTGTAATTATACTTTGTAGTGGAACACTTCACGTAACCATATTTAAATAGGGAAAACGTGGAAGAGCTTGGTAGCTTCTATCTTGACCTGTTTTGGAGCTATAGAGGAGAGAGGGAGGGGCTAAATGCTAACGCCGTCTGCGCTGTGTTTACGTGACTGAAGATCAGACAGGTCCTAAAGAACTCGTCACAGCTCAGGTAAGAACATATCTCAGTGTGGAAAAACGCTGGCCTGTTCCTTTAAGCTCGTGCATGACGGCACTTCGGACCCAAAGTGACGCCTTTCTGAGCGACAGAGCAGGGTTTTAGAGGCAGTTGTGGTGAACAGGTCTGAGCTCACTCTACATGACGACATTGTTGGAACATTCAGGGGGAGGAAATTAGATATGTTTTCCCATTTTTGAACTCCGTATAGTCCCTTTAAAAGTGTGCTACATTTCAGCACAAGTTTGAAGAGACCAATTTCAAACCATCTTATATTTTCATTTTATATTTACACGTTGAACACAAGCTAAAGTAATTTTCTTTGTTTTGAAATATCATGTTGGCCACTAATTGCAGACCCAGCATATGCAGCCATAGCTCACTGCCCTGTTTGCAACACAGAATAATAAAACTATAATCCATCAGCAGATTTGTAGATGAAACAATGGGGGGGAAGAAAAAAACAAGTCCATACTATGGCGTCCTCTGGTCCTATATGACTTCCCCCCGCGGTCAAATCTATGGATGTTAAACCCTCAAAGTGACAGTTCAACCCACCCCCAACCTCTGCATGGCCCCACAGTCCGAGGAGCATGTTGTCTGCCATGCATCTGCAGCTGCCCCCGCATAACGCACTGTGGCATCTCCCGTGCCCACAGCCCGCAGTGGCACAGCCGTGTATGTTCAGACCCGTCCCTGATCCCGATCCGAGCTGACAGGACGATCGGGCGGGATCGGGACCACGCGCTCAGGAAAGAACAAGCCGGCGCAGGAACAAGTTTGTGTTTCTGGATAAAATGTCGTCATGTGTGCTCGTCCACAAAGTCGTTTAGAAGAAGGTTTTTTTTAAGCAAATGGCAAAACTATGATGAGGCGTCTGTCGCCCTCTGCTGGCAACAGTGGGGAGTGTCATCTGCTTAAATGGCAAAAAAATAATCATCTTTACAACAGAATAAATCAGTAGCTGAAATAATTAAAGCTTTATTAACCTCTTAACCAAGCACATTTTCTTCAGCTCGGTTTTACCCAAATCTAAAAGCTTCTTGACTAGAACTACAAAATGGATCTAAAATGATCGTTTTCCTCGCGTTGTTGCCGTCACTTTTTTACTTTTTCCTCATCACTCTTCTGTCACTTTAGTGTTGCGTTTTCGTCACATTTTCGTTGCTGTTTTTGTTGCTGTTTTGCCTATTTTTTCAAGGAGCTTTAAGATTAGGGTAATGCCAAAATGGAGAGAATTTGGTGAGCTCAGGTGGAGGTCAAGAGGTCAAATCATGGTGGCGTTACCATAGGAACCAGATTATTATTACATTATAACATAGAGAGCGATACCAGCAATGGTAAAGAAAGGTATTAAACAATATACGGAAACACAACATCGTCACTCGCAGACAGAGCATAGATACAGACGGCATCACGTCAGAGAGGAGGTGTGGCCTCGTCAAGGGGAAAAAAAACGTTTTAGCCATTTTCAGGCGAAATATAAACTTATTTATCACATACAAATAGAGTCAAGTCTAAATCGGGTCCATATGGATGTTTATTCACAACAGATTGTTCTGTAGAAGCGAAAAAGAAAAAAAAACGGCAGTCGTAGCTAACGCTAGCTAGTGTTAGCATTAGCACGATGCTAACATGAAGCATTGTGTTAGCGTTCTCCGTTATTTATGTGTTTATGGGCTGTTGAACCACTTTGCTTCTCCCCATGTCTTTGTATCTTTGTTTAGTAGAAACTATTTTCATAATTCAGCATTTGTTAAAGTATTTTTTTAATAATTAGAGAAAGATTCGATTTTCCTCCAAGCAGAGCTCCACAGTCCCGCCCACTCCCGGTCACGTGTCGGGTCAGACACACAAAATCCCATGTATTTTTAACAGTGACTTTTCGAAAAAGTCGATTATTAAGAGTTTAATGGCCACAGTTTTACTCTGCACACGGACACACAAACACATTTCCAAACGGACTAATCTATCACTCAAATCAGTCAATCATACCACTAAAAATGTCATTATGTTGTGGTTTTGAAGCCCACACACTGTGCTGGTTCCAATGATCCACCGGGCAGTAAACCTAAGTATGAAACACATGTGGTGACTGAGCTTTAGTGAACGGGAGAGTTAACTAAAGCTTCTTTATGTGAGCTCACAAGGACACGGGGATGAGCAATAGGACCCAGTGTGCCACAGTTCCCGCCACAGTCACAGATGTAGATAGAACCCTCCCCCAAACGCCCCACAGCCTCCTGGATTCACTCTGCTGCTCTGAGGCCCGGACACAGTTAGAACCAGGCGGAGGGCGCGGCGGTTAATGCTCTCGCTTCACAGCAGACGGTTTTGGATTCGGGTGAAAGGGTCGGTGTGTTTCTGTGTGGAGCTGGATCCCGTGTCTGCGTGTGTGTTCTTCACTTTAACTCCACTTTAAGATAAGATATGCACAACAGGGTTCCTCTGCAGCCTGGTGATTCTGACCAGAACCTGCTCAGCATCTAAGCTCATGGGTCAAACGCTGAGCTCACGACTTCATAACCAGCTTGTGATTTACAATGATGTGGCTGAGAGTTCTTTTGTGCTAAGTATGGCAACAGTTAAAATGAAGAATGTTCTATGTTCAAGTCGGCGAGTCCGAGTCCGAGTCTGCTCATTACCCACCAAACATCGCAAATTATGAATGATCACCCCATCCACCACATTTATGTCAAAGCCCAGTTAGAAATGGTTCATGGATGTACAGACCTTTGGAGATGTTTCTTTAGATACACATGAGCATATATTAAAATGGCCTCTGAGCTCATCATTTCAAATCACATTCAGTGTTTGCTTTTTGTGGGGTCAGATCATAAATATAAGACAGAAGAGATAACCGGTGTAGTAATGATCCTGAGTGGTCTGAGAACATGGCTGCTCACTCTCCTCCTGCGAAGCTTGTTCCTTAAAAGGGCAAATGGGCGGAGCGGCTACGAGCCTCCACAGAGCTCGAGAACCTGTCAATCGTAAATGTAGGCGTCCGCTTTTTATTGCTGATGCAAAAACCAGCGTGGTTAAAAACACGACACTAGCCCAGCATTGTCACATTTTAGCAAGAATAAAACTCTTCAGAGCCAGGCAGTTTAAATGCCAAAGCTGCACAGGAATCCTGTTTACCAAGTGTCTTTTGGAGTCGCCCCCGGCCACCAGGGGGTGGTATTACAGCAATGTCTTGTCCCCGCCGTGAGGACCATAGAAAAGGGCATTGGGTCAAATGCACATCCTGTGGCCACTGTTAGATGATAAAGAAACCACAGAAATTTTTAAAGAGGGGGTGTTCTGCTTTAAAGAGGGGGTGTTCTGCTTTAAAGAGGGGGTGTTCTGCTTTAAAGAGGGGGTGTTCTGCTTTAAAGAGGGCGTGTTCTGTATTAAAGAGGGGGTGTTCTGCTTTAAAGAGGGGGTGTTCTGCTTTTTTCAGCCCCATAGCACCAGTCTATATCTCACTACAATGATGACAAACCTTCTGTTGGTCTGTAAATGCAGTAAATTAGAATAACTGCCTTGTATAAAATGTCTCTCTCAAAATGGCTGTAGTGAATGTCTTGAAATAGGCCTCTGTCTCTTTAAGAACCTCTGAGCCTTTAGACACGCCCCCTCCACACGCTGTCTGTGGCATCAGTGGGGAGGGGGTTCTGCTGAGGAGCAGTGGTTGGTTACTCGGCTGGTGACCAAAGCTCGGAGGCGTCTCCAGGAGGTGGGGGCGTTCCTAGGAGGACTCAGGCAAACCTATCCCTAAAATGGCCGCCGTCAGAGCTTTTACAGATTACTCAGAAATACGTGAATGTGCCAAGGCAACACTTCAGCCATGTTTTTAATGAGGGAGTGACAGAATAACATGATGGAAAGCTTGAAAACGTCCATTTTGCAGAATACCCCTACTTTAAATGCCTTGAAACAGACATGAAACATACCTCATACTTTAGAGTCGTACCTTTTCCCTATGGGTGGGTAATGCCATAGGGAAAACATATTGAGCAGACTCTGAAAAGTAGCCCGGACTAGCCGACTTGCTAGTTGTTCTAATTCTTCTTTTTAACTGTTACCATACTGATCACAATAGAACTCTCAGCCGCACCAACATTTTAAATATAAGTTGTGAATGAAGTTGTGAGAGAAACATATTTTCCCTCAGCATTTGACCCGGCTCAGATGCTGAGCTGGGTTCTGGTCAGAATCATCTGGCTGGAGAGCAAACCTGGGGGCAGGTGCTCATGAGCTTCTCGCTTCAGCCCAGTCCCTTTGAGCAGAATGAATATATGCTCAAATAAACAAATCAAATTAAATAAAACAAACTCATTTATATGGGAATAAACGGGTCTGGTCAACAACAAACATGTGCATTTGTAGGAACAGGCTCAGATATGTAGCTTAAAGGTACTAGATGCAAGTTCGTCCTTTTATACTCACTACTGCCACCTCAGGTCTTACGTGTAACTGCAGCTTCTATATTAAGCTCATGCATGACGGCCTTTCTGAGTGACAGTGCAGGATTGTAGAGGCAGTTGTGGTGAACAGGTCTGAGCTCAGTCTACACATTAGAACATGGAGGAACATGAAGGGGGAGGAAAATACTTATTTTTAACATTTTTAACTCTGTATAGTCCCTTTAAGGCATTTCTATGATTCCTATGTTTGTAACGGCTGGACTTATCCACATAAAACTAAAACTCACAAAGTTCAACATCTTCTCTCTCAGCACATATGAACTAAGGACACATTGTTCTCATAAAGCTGATCAAAAGTGGCGACAATATTCAAAATACTGTGCTTGAACTTTCAGCCATCAGACGAATGTGGCAGGTTTGTGAATCCAAATAATGATCAGGGCAAACGTTTGGACATTTCTTTCCAAAACTGTCTCTCACATTGAGCTGTGTAGGCTGTTGAATGTGGCGAACACGAGGACATGAACACCTTAATCCAACTGTGGACTGTTCCCTCGTTTTGTCACGTGTGGTGGACACCAGAACTGGAGATTTGGAAGCACGAACACAAAAACACACACAGACTCACTCTTTCACCACGCGTGCTTCCATAGTGCGTTTGCATTTTCCCATTCCAGCCTCTGGTTTTAAAGCTAAACCTCGTACATACACCACTGCTCCGTCCAAACCCAACGCTGCAAGTGCCAAAGCAGCAGATGCACGAACAGCAGCAGATGTGAAGCCCACTCCTCACAGCAGCATCATCACACTGCACATTAGCACCGGCTCCAAAACAAGGGCTACTGTTCTCCTCAAGTCCATTTCCTCGACACGTTCCTCATTTTCAGGCTTATCGGGGCGGCTTTGGTCTCTGTGGACGCCTGACGCCGCAGTCGGGGTACGTTTGGTTGATGCACCTTTTGCTCTCTGCCGCTCCGGGTCAGGAAACTCATTAAGGTTTATTAATCACGTTTAAAGCTCAGTCCAAAGGCTGTGATCGATGTAACTACTACAAAGAAAGAACAAGGAAGAAAAGCTTTGAAAGGAGAGAATGAGGCACAATCCAGCTTTGAATTATTACTTAGCTTTGTGTCGGATATTACCAAAGAACCTCGTGAACATGTTTCTGTCGCCTTTTCATCTCTGTTTTAAAAGACATGGTTTGATTATAGTAAATTGTTCTTAAACTGGGATAATTATATGGTGTTTGGAAATAAGAAAAATGCTTGTGCAAAACTAGTTATTGAAGATGTAAATATTGAATGTGTTTCCGAAATCACATTTTTAGGGTTTTCCTCGACAGCAAACTTATCTGGAAGCCTCATATGGACCACATCAAAGGTAAAGTTAGTAAAAACATTGGTTTCCTATATAAGGTTAAACACACGTTGGATGAAGCTTCAGCCTTACTTGTTCCTTATATAACAGACTGTGTTGAAGTGTGGGGTAATGGAGGCACCAGTTATACAGACAGGCTGTTCTTACTCCAGAAGAAAGCTGTAAGAACTGTGACTCTCAAAGGTCCACGAGACACAAACTGTTTATGAAACTGCAGACCTTGAAATTTAATGAATTGGTCAAATTTTAAAAACTACAAATTATGAGGAGAGTGAAAAATAAGTTGGTGCCAAAACATATTCAAAACAAATGTATGTTAATCACAGACAGTAACAACAGAAGAAAGGGCCGTTTCTGGGTTCCATATTCACACACTTCACAAAAACAAAAGGGTTTCTTGTAAAAGGATCAGTTTATGGAATTCTTTGGACACTGTTCAAAAATCGTGTAACACAATCACTCAATTCAATAAAATGTATTTTAAAAAAATGTACTTGGAAAATACGAAACATAAGAACCAATGTGTTGACAGATTTGAAACAGTCATTGATTTAGATGTAAAGTATTATTGTACCTTGATATCGGCAAAAACAAATCAAAAACGGGCGAGCCGTTTGTTCAGAGCCAGCTCAGATTTTGGAAAAAAAAAGGGGCATGAAATGTATAAGACAATGTCTTCCTCACGCTCCTGTTCAGCACTGAAGACTTTGCTGTTGTTGTTATTATTGTGTCTGTAAAAACGCCATGGCTGAATAAAACATTTGAACTGAACTGAACTGGTTTTGTCGCTTTTTTTGTTGTGTTATTGTTGCTTTTCCCGCATGGTTTTGCCGCTCTTTAAGACACTTTTTTACTTTTAGATTTGGGTAAGGCCCAACTGGGGAAAATGCGCTTGGTTAAGTCGCCCCCATGTCCCACTACAGCCACAAGCATGTGTAGGTACAGGTAACAAGGAAGTAATTACACATAAGTACACGTTAAGTACAAGTAATTACACATTAAAGGTTTAAGAACTGTTCAAACAATAATAAAAGATGTGGGTGTTCGTGCCACAAATTCTACAAGGGGCAATAAATGTGTATCATATTTTAAGACTTGCACTTTTTTCATCGTTTGGCTGGGGGGCGACTTATACTCAGGTGCGACTTGTATATCAAAATATATAATTTCATATGTTATATATATATATATACTTTCACATGCCCAGGTAGTTGCCAAGGCTGGTGTGACTTATACTCCGGAGCGACTTATGTTTTTTTTTCCCCTTCGTTACACATTTTTTGGCTGGTGTGACTTATACTCCGGAGCGACTTGTAGTCCAGACAATGCGGTACATGTCGTCTCACTTTAGAAAACAGGCCGCGCTCATGGGCAGTTACTGCAGGGTTTCCACGTGCATTAAAAAGCATTAAAAGTCAGTGAACTGAGCCAAAATCCAGGCCTTAAATGTCATTAACTTTTTAATTGGATTCAAACTGGCATTAAATCTAAATTTCACTGAAAATGATGATGTGACTCATTTAACCTCAAAGGTTCATTCAAAATATGAAAACTATGGGTTAAACATCTTCAGCTACAGTTTCGGCTGAGATTCTCTTTTTGATAAAAAGTTTCCCGTTTTATCCAGTTTTCTTTCCTCTGTTTGATGAAGTGTTTTCAAATCTAAAGAAATGTTTTTTTCTTCTTTTGTGGCGTTAAAATGTACTATTTGGGCATTCAAAAGGACATTAAAGCTGGGGTACCTCATTTTTCCTGGTCAAAAAATGTAATGTTTAGTTTTGGCCCAGACTCATTTCTAGCTGTCACAATCCCTCCAGCACAGCCAAACTGTTCAAGCAAATGAATGATATGCACGTTTCATGGACAGCTTTGAGCCGTGGCAAAGTGAAGCAGGAGGGACCACCTACATAAACTGCACTCATTTCAATCCTACTTCTGTCATCCATCGCTCTATAACAATTCGGGTGAAGACATTGCAACAAGATCTGTTTTTTGTGTTGTTTGCTGCGTTTACAACAAACTCTATGAGGACAAATAAAGATTTAATTTATAACAGCAAAAACGTCAGGTACCGCAGCTTTAAAAAGCCTTGTAAGCCTTTGTGACACGTTGGATGCAGTTGTTGAATATTATTAACAGCTAATGGAGAAAGACTGTTGTGGAGCGGAGGGAGCTGCGCAGGAGGAAGAGGAAGGGGGAGGTAGAGGAGCTGCCCAGTGCAGGACACCACGCTCTGAAACAGGGACAAACCCAGGAGGCGTTTCAGAGGATCAGAGGAGACTGAAGGCAGCCAGGTTTCCTCCAGGTTTCCTCCTCCCCGACCTCCAAAAACATGCGGTCGGCTCAGTCACAGCGGCTCAGGACTAACACCTGAACTCTGAATAAAGCACTGACTTACTTATACTTTGGAAACTTTTATTAAACCTTGCACTCCTGAACTAACATGTGTAATGACTTTCTTGTTCGCCGCCTGCACTTGAAGAATCTATTTATCTAAAGACATACTTTTTTTACTGATTTAGAAAATGTTTGCAAGGCAGAATCTGAATCTGCTTTTCTATCTATATCAGCTCAGGTTCTTTAAGTGGATTCTTAAGACTGTAGCCACTAAATTGGAAAGATTTTTCATATTTGCGGTTGCTTTATTTTAGTCGGTTTCATTTGAAATAAGATGTATCAAAATATATCCACAAATGCAAATGATGTTACAACCAACCCCAGACTGCCAGGACGGAGACTTTATAAAGACGATATCCTTCGAAAAAAGTCGTCCGAAGGGTCAAGACTTTTCGTAATTAAGCCAAACCGATGTGATGTTTGGATTCAGCACATCATTGTTCGACATAAGCTCACAAAACTCAGACACCGAACGCGTCGTCCACCAGCGTAATGATCATCCTGATGACGTCCAGGAGAACCAGCGATTTTAAAAATATCTACGAAACATCTTCAGGTTCTGAAATCGGCGAAATGTCTCACAACAAACAAGTCTAAACGGCTTTGTCGCGAAAATCTCTGCAGCATTTGGGAAAGTCCTGGACGACTGAGCGCTGACAGCAGCAAGCGGCTTCGCAGGGTTATCACAAAATCAGGCGACGAAACATCCACATCGCAGGAAGCCACAACAAATCGAAAAATCACTGACTTTTACACAGTTTTCCTTAAAAACGCACAAAAGCTACGTCAGTTTTAGTCAATTCTTTGGTTCTTAGTTTTTGTAAGTCTTTCTTTGGCACACACTGATTAAAATACTGCAAAAAGTAATGAACTAGATCAGTATAAACATCTCAATTTGTTGTTTTGACTGGTTAAGAAGTTGTTGGGCATTTGTCCCAGATTATTTCACTTGTTCTGAGATGTTTCTGACTCGTTTCGATACATTTCGTTCTTATTTCAGGTCATTTTCTTTGCCAATGGGGAAAGAAAATTGGTCTCATCTCATTGGCAGTTTTACTTTCTTATTTCAAGCGAGATTTACCCTAGAACTGGTCTGAAATGTCCTCAAACAAGCAAAGGAAACTCGGTCCGATCAGGAAAAGTGTCTAAATGAGTGAAAACCGCTCAAAACAAGAAACATTTCCTCAATTCAAGTCATTTAAGCCAATGCTTGATATTGACTTTTTGCAGTGAAAATCCTTCACATTTTGGTTTAATGGAACACTGTGTTGAATTGGCTTCTTTATTGCAACATTGGAGGCAGTTACGTGTCACCCTGTGCAGCCCTCGCTCACACAAAAAGCAGCCCTCGTCCCCTTCTAAGCTTCTACGTGTAAGAAATGTGAGAACAGTGTGAGAACAGTGGGATCAGCCGTCCTTACCGCGGTGCCGGTGCTCCTGCCGGTGTCCGCTCAGCAAGAAGAGAAAGTCCTGGCAGGTGTCGGCTTCGAGCAGGGAGCTGTTGTGAAGGCACAGGTCAACAATCAGGGTCACCGCTCTCTGGCAAACCATGTCATAGTCGTGTCCTTCAGAAGACATGCTCTCCAGCGCCGTCCTGTCTGCATCCACGCGCGATCATCCAGGGACTACTGCAACAGCTACTTCTACTATTACTGCAACTACTACTACTACCTCTGCTGCTGCTGCTGCTGCTACTACTACTACTACCTCTGCTGCTGCTGCTGCTGCTGCTGCTGCTGCTGCTGCTGCTGCTACATCCCACACAACTGCCACCACAGCACATCCTCGCTTTAAGAGCCGTGCCCGTCACACAGAGACCTGCCGACTTTCTTTGCCGCGCTTTGTTTTCTTCCACAGGGAGCGCATGCATGTGGTGGCTCTTCCCCCTCTTCTTCTGCTGCTTCTTCTGCTGCTTCTTCTGCTGCTTCTTCTTGTCTGTTTGGGTTTTCCGTGCGCCCGGTCATGTGTGTAAGTGAATCATGGCCGTCTGTAGCGGCGCAGCGCGTGAGGATGAATGAAAGAATAAGAATAAGGACAGAAAACAAGTTGGTGAAGCTCGGGGAGTGCGTGCGGGAGCTGGCGTGGTAATGATAGAGCGTGTGTGTGTGTGTGTGTGTGTGTGTGTGTGTGTGTGCGTGTGTGTGTGTGTGTGTGTGTGTGTGTGTGTGTGTGTGTGTGTGTGTGGGGACTGGGTGATGCACTTTGCTCCCCGGGCGATTCCTCCTGAAGTTATTGCATCATGTCAATGCTAAAGAGACAGCACTGAGAGAAAATAATGGAGAAAATTGCATAAGAAATAAAGAAAACAATATGATCAAAATGTCAAATATGAAAAACACATATATATAAGATTCTATAATATTACACATTTAAACTTACTGAGAGACGCTGCAGGTGAACAGGGAAACAAATAAATGTAGAGACGTCAATTTGAAACTTCTGCTGAACATCACAGATATAAATATGAGAAAAAAATGTGTTGCATTGTTTCTGTCATTTTATGATTTCCCAAAAAAATAAGGCATTATGAGCATTAAAATGGCCAAAACTGCCTATATTTTGGGACCAGATTAAAATTTGATGGTTTTATTTTATTGACATATTAGTAACTAAGGTTTTTTCAGAGGGGATTTTGGATATTTTGTTGAAAAAAATCTGTAAAAACTCAAATTCCGCCTGTTTTTTTGGTTTCAAAGCTGAATAAATCAGGCTTGGAATTAGATATTAAAAAATCCCTCTGAAAAAACCTTCAGAATGTTGTTGTGTCTCAGCCTGTAAAGTGTGGAGTCTGTGGGAGCTTCTATAAGGGCTCAGGCTCTGCCCGAGTGCGGCTTCTCTCATTCAGAGAAAACCAGCCCTGAAGTTTTGTAGTGCATTTTCAAACAGTCTGTATCCATGGATACAGACGCATCTCTGTAATCGCCCATATATGGTCATGTTTGAAAACAGTTAAGGGGGAAAACAATTTTGAAAAAAATCTAAACTTTCTCTAATTATTCAAAAACTACTTTAACAAACGCTGAATTATGAAAATAGTTTCTACTAAACAAAGAAACAAAGACATGGGGAGGAGCAAAGTGGTTCAACAGCCCATAAACACACAAAAAAAACGGAGAATGCTAACATGATGCTACATGCTATCATCGGGCTAATGGTAACGTTAGCTAGCGCTTGCTACAACTGTCGTTTTTTCACTTCTACTGAACAATCTGCTGTGAGAAAATATCCATATGGGCCCGATTTACACTTGACTTTATTTATGTGATAAATAAGTTCATATTCCACCAGAAAATGGCAAAAAAGAGGGAAAAATGTGTTTCCCAAAAGATTCTATTTTCCCCCTCGGCGAAGCCACGCCCCCTTCTATGACGAGATGCCGTCTGTATCTATAAGCCATTTTAAACTGTTGCCATGCCGACCAATGGGAAATGAGTCGATCTGCTCTGGAACTTTACCTCTATCTATGTCACTTCCTGTGAGCGGCTCAAAAACTATAAAAATAACTTTCTTCCCAACTTTTTTTTTAACAATTGTTCTGCTTCACTGAAATAAAATGAACATTTTTACTTACAACTGATGTTATGGAGCTAAAGAGGTCTTCAAAAGTGTTAAAAACCTGTCATGAGCCTTTACTTTAATCATCCAGGCAGGGGCGGATCTAGGAAAAAATAAATCACGGGGTGGCAAGCACTGGTTATACAGACCAAAAAAACTGTGACATTAATCAGGTTTTGAAGATCTGGGTTGTAACTAGTCCTTGAGGTTCATGACGACACAAGATCAGAACCTGGCTGAAATGAATGGGGTGGCAAGATCTTTACTCGGGGTGGCAGCTGCCCCGGTGCCGCCCCTACAGATCCGCCCCTGCTAATACTCGGGCACAGGGACAACACACTATTAAAGACTGAATAATCTCAGTTTCGTTGGTCACTTTGTAATAATATTGGGAAGTATAAATGAACGACTCAAGGTGTAAGCGCGAAACAAAAAGGTTCGGAACCGCTGCTCTAAATCGGTGGTTCTCAACTAATGGGCCGGGACCCCAAATGGGAAGCTGAACCATTTTCAGTGGGTTGTGGATCTTTTCCAGAAGCATTTGTTTTATTTATGTCACTCACTGCTTGTGTTTGACTGTTATCGGGTTGTTTCCATCATGATTATTGTCTTTTTTAATGTTTTATGCGACTTCTTCTGCAAAGAAAAGTTGCTTTCTGTGCGTGTTTGACCTGTAGTGGCCCAGCGGCTGTACGGGTGGTCAGAATCACACTCTTACCTTCGATCGCGGTGGTCTCGACAACTCTCCGGGATCAATTGTGTGGAAGGTTTTCTGGTGAGAGGCTCCGACAGCAGAGAAAACCATCCAAACACTCGACCCTGGAGACCGCTGTGCTGGAGAGTAAAGGTGCCATGGGAACCACTCACAGCGAGTCGAGAACCGTCCAGAACGAGGATGCAGGTCGGGCGGTCAGACATTCCAGTGCACAGGTGTTGAAGATGATGTGGTCACCAGGAAAACAACGGCGTCACATTTCAACATACTTACATTTAGTTGCCATCAAGGCCGTGGGAACCCAGGGTGCTGAGGGCGCGGCAGCCCCCCCTGGTGGATAGTTTGTGAACTGCAGGCAATACGAACCCCCTAACTCCCACCTGAACCGAGCACATTTTCTCCAGCTTTACCCCAATCCAAAAGCTTCTGGAAAAAAGGTGCGAAAATAGCAACAAAACTGAGACGAAAACAAGGATGAAAATGTGAAAAAAGTGAGAAAACACTGACGAAAAAGTGAGAAAAATTTAACGAAAAATTGCGAAAAAAAAGGACGAAAAACTGATGAGAATTTGACAAAAAAATGCGTATAATTTGACGAAAAGGTGAAGAAGAAAAAAATTACAAAAAAATGACAAAAAGTGATAAGAATTTGACAAAAAAATGTGAATAATTTGACGAAAAAGTGACAAAAAAGTCACGAAAATGTGACAAAAATGAGACGACTGCCCGACAATAAAAGTGATGAATAAAAATCTGCCGTGAGGAAAAAGATCATTTAGTTTTGTAGGTCTTTCAAATGAGGCGTTACACTGGCCTACAGGATTTGGGTAAAGCTGAACTGGAGAAAATGCTCTCGGTTCAGGCGGGAGTTAAGAGGTTAATAAATAGGATTTATGCACAGAAAAAGTATTTTGGGGGTACATTTTGTCCCTCAGCGCCCCCTAACTAACACATCTTCCCACGGCTCTGGTTGCCATGTACTTTAAAGGGACTATACAGAGTTTAAACATGTTAAAATGAGGTATTTTCCTCCCCCTACATGTCCCAACAGTGTCCTAACGTGTAGAATGAGCTCAGACCTGAGGTGGCCTGAGGGGGCAGTAGTGAGTATAAAATGGCTAACTTGCATCTAGCCCCTTTAAGGCTGTTACCTTTAGGCACTTTCTTCATGATATTAAGTCGTCTCATCAAAGTTTCACGTTTATAAAATCCTTTAAATATCAGCTGCTCCTCAAAGCGCTCATTCAAGAGCTCCGCCGCCTCCAATGAGTCTCATTATTGCACTTTCAGTCCACTTATCTTCTTCTTCTTCTTCTACAGCCCTACGATGCAGAGGGAGGGGTGTCTCACTGTGTGCAGAGTTTGAACCTTTATTCTTTGTTGTTTGAGGGTGAACGCTCAACCACTGAGCCACAGCCGGTTGAATGAAAAAAGTGAACATATACAGGACAAAAGGTAAGTATATGGTCACATTTATACAGCGGCTTTTAGGCACTCAAAGCGCAGATGTAGAGGAACGGTTGACACCATTCTTACCCGTTTTGGAGCTTTATAGCACTGATACCACTTTTTGTAAAACTAATACGTAATAGTACTCTGATTTAAGTACTCGCCGATACCGAACACCAATATGAGCACAAGGCGTTTTCTTTCACATACTGTTTGAAGTGTATAGACTATAGACTGGCTTTTTCACAGCAGATTGGTTTGTAATTAGTTAATTTACTCATTTACATTTCTTTGAGTAAAGCAAACTCCACTTTTAAGAGAAGTTATATCAGAATTAAACCGATTTTCATTATTATTTTTATGTCTCTGTCCATCACAGACAGAACAGCCATGTCCAAAAGCTCCTCAATGCCTGAGCTTTATTCATGTATGTGTTTTTATGTAACAATAGTATTGAGATGTTCCTTAAATGGTCTCCTCTCGCCTTCACTACCGCTCCTTGTGGATTTTCTCCTGTGTTTGTAGTAACTTGTCAATATAAACATGCTGTATGTCTTTCATTTGGATTTTCTGAATACTTTTTGGTCGATGGGTTAGTTTTCCAGATGAATAAACCCCTGGGCGTAAAGCGGCGTAAGAAGTGCCAGAACTGTTAGCCGCGAGTTAGCATCGTTAGCATCGTTAGCAACGTTAGCAACGTTAGCGACGTTAGCCTGTATGTTGTAAACACTGCAGACGCTGCAGCACAAACAACACTGAGCTCGGGTTAAATCCAGCTCAGACTCTGGTTTAGGGAGCGCAGGCTGGAATACTGTATTTATTGTAGTTTGTTGCTTTTTCCTCCCGTCCCGTAGCAGCACCAGCCACACGTAGAGTGGTGTCGGCTTCTGGTATCGGGACCTCATGAATGAGTCCGAGTATGAGTACAAACATGTGGTATCGGCCCGATACCCGATACTGGCATCGGTGCGTCCCTATATATAACGAGCAGGGTTAGATCTGACCAGTAAAAGCACAAACAAAGATTTTTACAACACAAACGCTGCACAAACATATTTTTATTTAGATTTGAGCAAAATGAGGGGCCAAGATCACGGAGGTACGTTATGTCCCATTTTTGTCCCATTTTTGTTGTTTTTTCTTCCCTTCTCTGTCACTATTCTATCATTTTTTGTCACATTTTTGTCACTTTTCTGTCATTATTATGTCTTTCTGTTGTGTTTTTGTTCACAGCCTATAGGCCAGTGCAATATGCCTCACTTGAAAGCTGGAAATATGTGTGAGCAAAACACCATCAAGTTTTCGTGACTTTTTTGTCACTTTTTCGTCAAATTATTCGCATTTTTTTGTCAAATTCTTGTCATTTTTTCGTCATTTTTTTGTGTGCAATTTTTCGTCAAATTTGTTTCACTTTTTGTCAAATTTTTGTCATTTTTTGTAAATTTTTTGTCACTTTTTCGTCAATGTTTTCTCACTTTTTTCACATTTTCCTCCTTGCTTTCGTCTCAGTTTTGTTGCTATTTTCACACCTTTTTTCCAGAAGCTTTTTGACTGGGGTAAAGCTGGTATCGGTGCGTCCCTACATATAACAAGCAGGGTAGCCTTAGATCTGACTAGTAAAAGCACAAACGAGCACAATGAGGGGTCAAGATCACGGAGGGACGTGTTTGTCCCATTTTTGTCCCATTTTTGTTGTGTTTTCTTCCCTTCTCTGTCACTATTCTATCATTTTTGTCACATTTTTGTCACTTTTCAGTCATTATTATGTCTCTTTGTTGTGTTTTTGTTGTGTTTTTGTTCACAGCCGATAGGCCAGTGCAATATGCCTCACTTGAAAGCTGGATAGTTTCTGGAAAACACCATGGATTTCTCCATTGTGAGATCAATAAAGGATCTTCTTATCTTATCTTATTAGGAAGGGGAAAAAATCCTAATTTACTCAAAATAAAAACGTTTTTCATTGATTTCTTTTAGTGTAATAAATGCCCCATGGACCGATTCCTTCAAATGAGTTACTTCAACCATGGGCATTTATCTTTTACATATTTCTCGATTACTCAGAGAAACCTTACATTTGTTCCCACAAGCTCGTGTTCGTGACAAACCAGTCCCTGCAAGATTATGAAACCAAGACATTTGCTCCTACGTTGCCATTTACGCCGTGGAATCAACAATTACAATAAACACGAGCCCGAGGCTGCGCCCCCTCCCCCCCCCCCTCGTATCTGCCTCCTCTGCGATCGGGCCACGCTTCATTTACTCACCGCTCCACTCGCACAGGCAGGTTTAACATTTGAACATACAAACACACAGGACGTGAGAGCAGGAGGAGATCGGCGTGTTGTTAGCGTGTTGTTAGCGTGTTATTCGTGTGTGAAGTGGCCTGGCAACGACCACGGGGCTTGTTTTTCTCCCGTCGACCCGTTTAGGCGCTCCCGGAGGTGGCCGGGTCTCGAGTGGTGGATTTCCCCGAGCTCGGCCTCCCGCGGCTCCGAGGGCGGCCACCAGATGATTCCCCCGTCGCTCGGACTGGGATCCTCCAGAGCGATGTGGAGCGGAGCGTGTGGAGCGGAGCGTGTGGAGCGGAGCGTGTGGGGCGGAGCGTGTGGGGCGGAGCGTGTGGAGCGGAGCGGAGCGTGTGGGAGGGACACGGAGTCTAACGTTACAGCCGGGGCTTGTTTACCATTTAGAAACGGCGGCGTAAAAATCCAACACATGCGAGTATTTTTATAACCATGTGCTCATATATACAGGGAGTTTCTAGAAAGCAGGAGATAATAATCAGGCATTGGAAGAAGCCACATGGTCAACAAATGATGAAGGAGAAAATAGAGGATGCTTTGGTTTTCAAATATTTCAATTATGAATGAAAATGACCTCTTTCTGTGCCGTGTTTTTCAGCCACAGTGATGGATCTGTTACTGCTCTGAGTGTTTCCCAGACGGAGGTTCTTGAACATCAGGCCAGGAGACGTCAACAAAAGTATATCTGCCGGAGAGCAGCCTTTGAATGAAAAGGGGTGGGACTAGGACAAGGTAGCCCCTCCCAGTGGTCTTCGTCTAGTCTGCCTGCAGCAGGAATCTTTAGTGTTGCTGACGAAGCCTCTTGGAAGTAACAATGCCCACTTACTCACTTGTGACTAAATCTGCACTGTGTTACATTTATAGCTATGTTTGTGTCTCTTGTATCTTAAAGGGATTATACAGAGTTTAAAAATGGTGCAATTATCGAATTTCCTCCCCCTAAATGTTCCTCCATGTCCTGATGTGTAGACTGAGCTCAGACCTGTTCACCACGACTGCCTCTAAAATCCTGCCCTGCCGCTCAGAAGGTGTCACTTCGGGTCTGAAGTGCCGTTGTATAAAATGTCTCTCTCAAAATGGCTGTAGTGAATGTCTTGAAATAGGCCTCTGTCTCTTTAAGAACCTCTGAGCCTTTAGACACGCCCCCTCCACACGCTGTCTGTGGCATCAGTGGGGAGGGGGTTCTGCTGAGGAGCAGTGGTTGGTTACTCGGCTGGTGACCAAAGCTCGGAGGCGTCTCCAGGAGGTGGGGGCGTTCCTAGGAGGACTCAGGCAAACCTATCCCTAAAATGGCCGCCATCAGAGTTTTTACAGATGACTCAGAAATACGTGAATGTGCCAAGGCAACACTTCAGCCATGTTTTTAATGAGGGAGTGACAGAATAACAGGATGGAAAGCTGGAAAAAGTCCATTTTGCAGAATACCCCTCCTTTAATATAGAGACTGCAGTTACGCATAAGACCTGAGGTGGCAGTAGTGAGTATAAAAATGACCAACTTGCATCTTGTCCCTTTAACCAGGATAGTCCCACTGAGATTAAGAATCTCTTTTTCAGGGGAGTCCAGGGGGGAACCTGTTGTACATGTTTTTAGCAGTAGTGTAAACCAGAGCACCCAGAGGAAACCGACGCAGGCACGGGGAGAACATGATCGTCCAAAACCATCTAAAGCCGTGTGTATACTGCCCCCTCATGGCTAAAGAGCAAATGTAGGATTGTCTTTATGTGTGTCAGTTTGTGAAGAGTTCCCGTCCTGACATCACGGCGGTGACGGACGGTTCCCGGATCACACGAGGAGGAAGTGGACGTGTCGGTTTCCGTTTTACATCCACAAAGCTTCTATATCTTAGTTTTCATGTCAGATATAAAAATGATGATGTTTATTTGATGATGTTTAGTCTGCGAGGTGGGGGCGACCCGGAAGTAGAAAGGCCGTCTTTCCCGCGGGTTTTCATTCATAAATATTGACAGATTTGACATCCACGTGTCCTGCTAAGGGGCCCCGTGATGACGCTTTCACCCAAATATGGTGTTTTTCCTCCTACGAGACGCTGGAGCGGAAAAGTGGAAGAACGGGCCGAGCATGCGCACTCGCTACAAAACGTCAGGGCTGGTTTTCTCTGAATGAGAGAAGCCGCACTCGGGCAGAGCCTGAGCCCTTATAGAAGCTCCCACAGACTCCACACTTTACAGGCTGAGACACAACAACATTCTGAAGGTTTATTCAGAGGGATTTTTTAATATCTAATTCCTAGCCTGATTTATTCAGCTTTGAAACCAAAAAAACAGGCGGAATTTGAGTTTTTACAGATTTTTTCACTGATGATTAGTTTATTGAAAAACTAAACAAAATATCCAAAATCCCTCTGAAAAAATCTTAGTTACTGATATGTCAATAAAATAAAACCATAACATTTAATCTGGCTCAATTCATTATTTGGATTTTAATGCTCAAAATGCCTTATTTTTATATGAAAACATAAAATGACAGAAAAAGTGCAACACATGTTTTCCTCATATTTATATCTGTGATGTTCAGCAAAAGCTTCACATTGACATCTCTACATTTATGTTTTTTCCCTGTTCACCTGCAGAGTCTCGCCTTAAATGAGCGTTTGAAAAGCACTTTATAGTAAAGTTTGAGAGATGGATTTGTTTTGTACAAAGGGATTATCTGCTCACAGATGCGTTTGGTAACTGTAGTTCACTGGTCGCAGGTTTTCTCGGTCTCTGGTCCACAGAGGAAATGTCTGCGGTGAATAAAGAGCCTCTGGAGACGAGGAAGACTTTGTTTATGATGACCTCATTTCAGCTTTAAAACATTACTCTTTTACATTTACTAGGCTACAGAAACCAACCACTTTTCTGAACTAAAGCATCAAAGTTTCTATTGGCTCCTCACACATTTCACTCAAATCTCTGGGGAAATCGATCCACATTCATTTCTCATACGTGATGTAACTGGACGAAGCGCAGGCTCAGACTCTTCCAAACCTCCTGCTGCTCTTCAGAGACGGGAAAAATCACTAAATCTGGGCTTTTCCTCGCTGTGTTTCATTGAAGGTGAACATGTTTGATCCTCAGATTTAAGGACGAATCCGCACCTTTCCGTTAATCAAAGTCATTTCACAAACTCTTGAACCATTAAGGCATTATAAGCAATCACGCGGACATCGTGTTTCATCTGGTTCATCCTTTTAACCATGTTGTAATTCTATTAGGAAGCTCATGTATCGTTAATCCTTTTGAAGAGATGTAGATTCAACCAACAGAACAGAAATGGGGGGTGCTGCTGATATTGCTGCAGTACTGCCCCCTAGTGGCGAAGTACTTTCCTAGAAAGAGCAACTCATGGAATCCTATTCGCTACTTGCGCAATACCATAATGCATTGCGTCCTTGGGGAGTTCGCTGCAATGGTTCGCAATAACAATATGGCGTTGCGAGCTGTCATCGAAGAGACTAATATTAATCTTCCAAATACTATAAAAAATATCCAAATATCCAAAACCAAAGCTTAAGAAAATCTGTACCTTTTTATCGATTTTGAAAAGTCGATCAGGAAAAAGCTCTCGTTAACTTTGTGTGCAGGGCTTTGTAGTTCCGATTACATTTTTGATTGTTGGAGCAATTACGAGTTTAGCAGAAGGTGTTTTTCATCATTGTTTGGCTGTAGCTACGCCCCTCCCCCCCCAAGGTGCAATGCATTATGGGTTATGTGCAAGTATAGCGAATGGGATTTTTTGTACACGTGTCAAAAACATCTTAAAGCCAGTTCCAAAGAATCATGAAATAGAGAATAATAACTGAAGAGCGAGTCTTGGGCGTGGCCTGGAGCAACGCAGGCCATGGTATCTACATTTACACAAGTACTTAATCGAGTAACGTTTGGAAGAACTAGTGATATTACTGGTCGTAAATGGTAAATGGTCTCAACTTATAGAGCGCTTTTCCACCTACATTAGGCACTCAAAGCGCTTTACAGCAAGGATCCACTCACCCATTCATACTCATACTGGTCGTCTTTCTTGTCCCCAAGAAAACATCCCAGCCCCCGCCCTGGTGCACTGTGTGTTTCTATGTAATTTCGCTTTATCTTCTTTTGTAAGGTGAGTTGAGTTGCCTTGTGTATGAAATGCGCAGTATAAACAAACATGCCTTGCCTAATATTGTACTGAAGTTTTAAAAAAGCTTCATGTGACTGTCTTTTCATTGGATTCTCTCTTTATATTTGTTTCTCATAATTTATGCCACAACTGAAACATTAATCAGACTTTTACAGTTACTCAGTACCAGAGGTGGGAGTAAATCACTAAATGCAAGTCTCGAGTCAAGTCCAAGTCGTGAAGGTCCAAGTCCCAAGTGAGTCCAAGTCAATCGGTCATGGGGTCAGGTCAAGTCAAGTCAAGTCAAGTCAAGTCAAGTCTTGCTTTAGTCGGCAAGTCACCTCAAGTCACAAACGCCGGCGTGTCGACATTTCATGTGTTTAATCTTGAAAATAATAAGTGCTTTCTCAAGATATAGCAATTTTTTAAATTTAGGCTAAAATCAAACTTTTCAAAATCTCATGGATTTGGATTTAAAGTTTAATTAATATTTAATCGCCATAAAATTCAAACTATATATATTTTAAATGCCCCAGTCTATGTACAAAATTGCTGGGACAGCATTTTAAGGAAGGGGGCCCGGGGGGGCCGACTTAAAAAAAATGAAACAGAGTATTTTAAACATGAGCTGCTTTTCCCTGCAGTCTGAAAGATAAATATAAAATAATATTTTATTTTTGTTTCTGGCAGTTTTTCTGTCAGTGGTTCCCCTGTGCTGCCCCAGCCCCTGTATACTCGGATTCGCCCCTGCTCACAGTAGATTCCGCGCAGCCTTCAGTCCCGCTGTCTCTGGGCTGTGGCGGATGTGTAAAATAACCTCTAAATGCTGTAAACTTTGTGTGAACGAATTAAAACATGGAAAAGCCCCAAGATTCCTGTTGATGAATCAGCTCTGACATGGTGGTTCTGGAGGCTCCGTCTGCGCTGTAGGTCCAGCCCATTGTTTCAAACGTTTTCCTGTCCATAAATCTCCTCCTCTTCACTGTCTTTAGAAAACTCTTAATGCACGTATTTCGACGCCGTATTTCCTCCTGCCTTTTCGCGCTGTATTGATTAGAAGCGCTGTGTTTGGAAACCGAACACGCATGTGGATAATCACCATAATGTAAACATAGATGCGCCGCTTTTACGAAATGAATCCTGATCTTTCACAGTTTCACTCAAATATATAATAATATAAAGTCACAGCAAGTCATTGAGAGTCACTGGCCTCAAGTCCAAGTTAAGTCTCGAGTCAAGTCAAGTCTTTTTGCAGCTTTGGTCAAGTCAGTCTCAAGTCCCGAAAATTGCGACTCGAGTCTGACTCGAGTCAAGTCATGTGACTCGAGTCTCCACCTCTGCTCAGTACTCAGAGCGCTCAAATAACATTTTCTCCAAATGCTTGATGTTATTTAAATACAGTTATGTGAGTAGTTACACGATCCAAGTCTAGTTACACAAAATTAAACATGTGGATTTTCTAAGTGGATAAAAAGAGGGACTATATTGCGAGGCGTAACAACACCAGGAGCACTTCCACGTCCGCGCAGGAAAGTCAAAGTCTAAGAGAAAATGAATAAGAGAAAATGGCACTAAATAAACACAAAAATATCGTTCAACTCTTATTTGAAAACACAGTTTAAATCATGCATCATCGTGGTTTATGAACCTGCTTTTGGGCGTCTTAGCAACGTTCTTGCTGTAATGTTTTTGTACGTTCTTAAAATAATGGACACTGTGTTTCGTGAGACTGGAGCGCCCTCTGCAGGCAACAGTGGGAATGAACTGTTGAAAAGGGTAAACACAAGCTTTCATTTTGAGCTCACGGCGTGCTGACAAACTGCTCAGGGCTTGGTTTGGTTTATGGACTTTAAAAATGCACCTACAGGTTTTTTCTATTTACGCAGCGAAATCAGATCCAAGCACTTCAGCAGAAGAAGAAGAAAGGGAAAAACATAAGAGCTTTTTCAGTTTATAAACATCAAACACTGATACAGCAGCCTCCAAACAAACTAAAAACCCAACAGTATCCTCATGAAACGTCTCTTCCTGTATATGAAAGCTGTAAGCTGGTAGAGAGGCTGTTGTTTCCTAAAGCCCATTACGCCGTTGGAAAGGTTAGCGCTGGGTCGAGTGCACTTCCTGGTCCTGGCGCATGTTCTGATTAATGCGTAAATTAGAATGTGTCTCGCTGCACCTTTCCAAAGAACTCAATTACTTCTGCAGAAAACAAGTCGCTTTGGTAATTACGGAGCTGCACTCGAAAAGGCAGAGGGGTCAGTGTGAAATTACACCGTTTATCTATTTTAGATGTTTTATTTAATGATGAGGAGTTGTTTTTGTGGGTTGGTTTGTTTGCCTCATATTGTGGCTCATATAGAACGTTCTATAGAAAGGTATTGTATGAAAGAAAAACAGGTATGTTACCGTCTTACTCCATCTTTGGGGAGACGGTGGTTCAGAAGATCGAGCGGATCACACAATCCATAATCAATGCAAAGACGCTACAACTGCCTTGCCAAGTCATTCATCCTTTCACTCCTTATGTGCTCTTTTTTAGAGTTTGTTCAATTACTTGGCCAGCACGGTGGCGCTAACGCTAACCCCCTGACGGATGGGCCTTTCTGTGTGGAGTTTTAAGTCACGGTGCGTTTACTATTTTGTCATTTTCCTTTGTTAAACCATCTTTCCTCTTCTGTTGCAAGGAATGACGTAATGTAATGCCACAAGTCACGTTTTTATAAAGGGGAGGAGCCCTATGAACCCATCCATCCATTTTGTTCTGCTTTATCCGGGGCCGGGTCGCGAAGGAAACTCATTTCGGCCGCTTGTATTCGCGATCTCGTCCTTTCGGTCATGACCCAGATCTCATGACCATAGGTGAGGATCACATGACCATAGGTGAGGATCACATGACCATAGGTGAGGATCACATGACCATAGGTGAGGATCACATGACCATAGGTGAGGGTCACATGACCATAGGTGAGGGTCACATGACCATAGGTGAGGATCACATGACCATAGGTGAGGATCACATGACCATAGGTGAGGGTCACATGACCATAGGTGAGGATCACATGACCATAGGTGAGGATCACATGACCATAGGTGAGGATCACATGACCATAGGTGAGGGTCACATGACCATAGGTGAGGATCACATGACCATAGGTGAGGATCACATGACCATAGGTGAGGGCGGGGCCGACAGACCGATACAGCGACCGCATCACTGCTGACGCTGCACCGATCCGTCTGTCCATCTCACGCTCCATCCGTCCCTCACTGAGAACAAGACCTGAGATACTTGAGCTCCTCCACTTGAGGTAAGGACTCCCCACCGACCTGTAGAGGGGAAGGAGAACCATGGCCTCGGGTTTGGAGGAGCTGATCCTCATCCCGGCCCCGTCACGTTTTCAGCCTGAGGAACACTGTAAACATAAACAACAATGGAGGGAGGAGAGAGGGCCACGTTTTCTCACTGGAAATACTACATAGTCACTCTTTAGAGTCTGTGTCGGACAAAGATGACAATACGCTGTACACTCTGTGCTGAAGTGTTATCGAGCTTCAAAAACACTACATCCAATTAGGAAACATTTGGAGTTGCAGCACGGCAGACAGACTTACAGTGAGTGTCCCCCCAGGTGAACAGATAATGCAGGAGGAGGCGGTTAGTGTCGGCGTCAGGGGGAAGACACGGGTCGCACTCTTTATGGAAAATGCAGTGATTCAAAGCATGAGGTGAACAGCAGCGCATTGAAGTGAATCAGACTCAGTCAAGAGCAGTAATGTAATGCCCTCTAGTGGCCAAGTGCCCAAACTACAGTAGACACATCTCAGTCAGCAGCTGCCAAATGTAACGCATAAAGTAACGTGTAATCTAACTTAGTTACTTTAAAGCAGTACTACGTAACTTGTTTACCTTGATAAATCCTCTCCGTAGTCCCTGTGGGGGTAATACAAGTGATAATTGGATGACTGGGGGGTCTTTCATCTCCCCCAGGTGTCTCCATGGTGCTTGCAACTTCCCTGCACCGGGTCGGAGTCACCAATACACACTAATGGAATCACGGAGAAGAAGCTAACGGGCTAACGGGCTCATGGCCTCTAGGGGCATGAGTTAGTCCTGCTTTAACAGTTCACTGGGTGGAGGGGAGGCCGACAGCTGTAGATCCCTTGTCCTTCCCTTCCTTCCCCTCCTCTCCTACACATAATCAATTATTCTTCAACTCTTATTCATCTGCTGCACTAGAATCGCTGTCGAGTATTTTGTTCTCTAAATATTTGTATTTTTCACATTGTATTCACCTTATCCCGCCCCGCCCACTTTTGCCCTTTTTGCGCTGTCTCGGCGCCTCGTTGTCCAGACACTTCCGGTCGAGCTCGAAGCCCGTTCATTTAAACGGAGAACGAGGGGAAATATTCTCCGCTCAAATCTGAGGTTTAGTCGATTGATTTGTGTAAAATGGCCGATGTTCATTTGCACCAACCATAGACTGTAAAAATAATGGACGTCTTCTGCTCACTCCTCCTCGTTTACCAGAATGACCACGGTCGAGGGGGAATTCACGGCGGATTTACAGGCTCCTCCTCCCCAGCTCTGATGAAGCATGTTCCTAAAAAGGGCATAAGGGCGGGATCTTCACTGTAGACTCCGCCCTTGTGTGACGTGTAGCTCGCGCTGCTCCAATGCTAACAGTCCGAGCCTCATTAAGGACCAGATTTATAAAATTCATATTACGAAAACCAGCCTGGTTTCTTTAACTGTGACTAACCCAGCGTTATCTCAGGAGGAAGATCAGCCTTGTCCAGTGTTGAAAACATTGAATGGGGGCCTAGTGGCGATATGGAGGTACTACAGCAATGGCGGCCCCCAGTGTCGTGGTCATAAAGCAGAGCAGCCGGCGCCCATTGGCACCAACATGTCGACACTGCAGCGTTTCTCTGCGCGGCCGGAAAACTTCTCCAGCCCCAGGTTAACAGACAGGAGAAAAGGGGCGGGCACAATTCATGGCGGCGCCCACGCGAGCCTCCGGAATAAGGTGAATAAGCCAATTTTATACTAATTTGTACTAATTGTTGCTTTTTACGTCTCTGTCTTACATTTTGTCAGCTGCATCTGAACAAACTTCCCCATGAGGGACAAAAAAGTTGAATTCACTCATTCATAAATTCAAAATCAAGTAATCAGTAAAGTATCAGTAATTGGTAATCTGTGGTAACACTGTTTGTGACAGTGACAGGTGGTGGTCATAGAGTCCAGTGGCCCAGATGTGTTGGCCTGTCCCACCCATGTATGGACTGAATGTAAATTGCCCTTTGCAAATGCTTTGTGACCTTGTCTATGAACGGCAATAACAGAAATACAAAACAAAGTCCTTCCTGTGCCAAACTGTATAAGAACACAAAAAGATCCAGCTCTTTCAAAAATGAGACCGAGCTCAAACTCCAAAGAGCATTTTCTTTCAAATGTCAAATCACCACATCATCAAACAAATAAACAAATAAGAAGCCATCGGCCAATCTTCCTCTTGCTGCATCCATTAATGGAAAAAGAAGTCAAGTAACTGACACGGGCATCATCTTATCATGAAAAACCTCCACGCATTCCCACCTGCTTCATCCAGTAAACTGGTAGCTCTGTTTATTTGTGTCTTACTGGCTGCAGAAACCCCAGCACACACACAAACAGCTGGACAGATAGTGTTACTCTCCTAATGAGTTCCCTCTGCTCTGTTCTCGATTATCACATTAATCCTCCATTAGCCCACGCGAGCTTTATTTATTTCCTTTAGCGCCGTCTGCCGCCGGAGCTCTAAATAATGTAAAGCTGCGGGGCCATTTGTTGAAGAGACAGTGTTTTGTTGTTTTCTCGTAACTGTGATGCATGAATAATTAAGAAAGACGATAAAACGGTCAGCAGTGTTCAGTCTCAGCAGTTAAATCATGGTTTATCAATGTTTAATTTAACGCCGGGGCTGAACATCAGTGGAATATGCTGACGATGCACATGTATTTTAGTCTGATGTACGACCAGTCCACTAATCTCTCATCTGTTTGCTTTATTGGTTCATGTTGGGATGGTTTGTGTTGATTAACCCCGGCACGTGCGCAGTGATGTGCATGTTTCTCACTAACTTCCATCTGTTCTCACAATAATGCCTCTCACTCCTGTCCCACTGAGGACCGGGGTGTACATGATCTCAGAGGAAGAACCAAGAACTGGTGGTTGGTTGGTTGATGTTGGTTTTGGTGGGTTGGTTTTGGTGGGTTGGTTTTGGTGGGTTGATGTTGGTTGGTTGGTTGATGTTGGTTGATGTTGGTTGGTTTTGGTTGGTTGGTTTTGGTTGGTGGGTTGGTAGGTTGGTTTTGGTTGGTGGGTTGGTTGGTTGGTTTTGGTTGGTGGGTTGGTTGGTTGGTTTGTGAGGTCGTGTAGCGGTGAGTGACCAAAAAGTGGCTTTTAAAGGAAACGTCAGAATACAAAGTTCATTTTTCCTGCGTGGCAAAATGTATTTACAGTGCTCTGCTCCACACTTTGAACAGGTCTCCCATCACCTCCAGCCCTTCCCCCAAAACAGCACACCTGCCTAAAACAATGGCCAATCAGGTGGGCCATTCCACCTGAATTACAATAACCCAGGACATCTCTTCAGGCCATGGGTCTCACACACAACTGCACAAGCAGTATTCGGAAACTCAACATTACTTAACAAATTCAAAACAATAACCGGATAAGTCACAATAACTTCATGACATACATTTCAAAATGGTACAGGCTGATGATGTGTCGATGACATCATCAGTGACATCACCGCTGGAAACCATAAATGGAGGAGGTGTCTGGGCGCCGCCTCCCCAAACACATCCCAAGTAGAAACAAAGAGAAAGGTAAGTAACACAAAGAAGACACTTAACTTAGATAAACCCCTTGTGTGTGTAATATGTGTATAGATATAGGGACAAGTGAAGTCACTTGGTCACAGGTTGGTCGGTTGGTCGGTTAATTTGTCATCATACATTAACTGTAGAACGAAATTTGTCCTCCTGACCCATCCCTCAACGCCACTGGACGCACTAGGAGGCAGTGAGCAGCGGACTGGAGGATTCACCTATTGTACATGTTATTTAGTGGCAGGGGAACCAGAGTACCTGGAGGAAACCTACACAGACATGGGGAGAACATGCCAACTCCAGACAGAAAGGCCCCGCCCAGGTGAGAATCCGGATCTTTTAGCTGTGAAGCACGAGCACTAACCGCTGCGCCACCGAGCGCTTAACTCTGCACCATCGCCATAACTATCTACTAACTATTACCATTTTAATACTCTAATACTCCTGTCGGCTTCCTCAAATAAACACAAACTTTGGGCGCAGGTGGGTCGGGTTTGAAAGCACACTGATTTAATCGTTTTGTTGAATGTCCAGTTTTATGGGGTATTGGTCGGCTTCTTCACTTATGTTCCAACTTTGTTTTGTTAGACAGAAAGAGTTGTCATGACGTGGTGAAAGTAAAGCCTCAGGAAAAGTGTCTGCTCCTCGTTTCCTGGGCGTCTACTATTCCGACAGCCCCCCATTTAAACGGCCCTCCATTTACACAGCCCTCCAAACCGAAACCCTGTCATTCCGACAACCCTCCATTGAGACGTCCCTTCAATCCGACAACAGTTTGGAGTGCTAGGGTTAGTGTTAGTGTTAGGGTTAGGGTTAGTGTTCGGGTTAGTGTTAGGGTTAGGGTGAGCGGATGTGAGCGTAAACATAGGTCACTCCAGTAGGCCCATGGATTAATGTGGGGGACTTGAAACTTTGTGTTCTGTTGTATGTTCTATCAGCCGAAAAGGAATCAGCTCTTCAGAAAACGGTGAATGTTGTTCATGCTTAGTGCAACAAAATGAGACTGATGATAAATTGTGATAAAACTAAAGTTATGCGTTTTAGAACACGTACCCAGGCATTATCGGACGTTAGATTCTGTTTTGGCACTACAGTTCTTTCTTTTACTAAAAAGGACAAATATCTTGGATTTAATGTAGATGAACATCTCACATTTGACAAAGGGATCAAATCACTGTCTGAATCTGCAGGTGGCGCTGTAGGCGCTGTTATAAATAAAGTTAAGCCGTGTTGTGATCTCGGTTATAAGACCTACACTGAGCTGTACAGATCTTGTGTTTGTCTTGTGTTGGATTACGGTGCTGAGGTCTGGGGTTACTGTAAACAAACCCACAGTGAAACAGTTCAATGCAGAGCTCTAAGGTACTTTCTCTACGCTCGCTCTGTACGGGGACCACGGGTTGGGAACCATGTGATGAGGCGTGTTTGTGACACGGTTATGGAATAGATTTATCAATATGTCTGACACAAGACTGTCCAAAAACATCTTTAATGGGACCTGTCTCATAGATACAGGTGGAGTGAGCAGATGGAGAACATTGTTGTTGATGCTGAGTTTATTTTTAGAAACAAGTTGAGATGTAATGTTGGATAAATTTAAAAAGTTTACTTTGAAAAGTATAAACTTAAATGGTTAAAGGACGTCTTGTTTAAGCCAAAGTTGAGAACTTATTTTTTGATTAAAGATATTTTTGGACCTGAGCCCAATGTGACCATGAACCTATCCAGAGGTCAGAGGTCAGTCTGTGCTCAGCTGAGGTCCAGGACTCTGGCCCTGGCTCTGGAGACGGGACGATTCCACTCGGTCCCAGAGGAGGAGCGACATGTTGTTTGTCAGTTAAATTATATTGAAAATGAATCACATTTTGTGTTTTATTGTCCTTTGTATCATGAACCGAGAAGGCAGTTATTTTGTAAACTGTCTGATGTTGCATTTGTTTGAAATGTCCGATGAGGAAAGGCTTAAGTTCTTGTTCAAGTATCAGCCATTTCATTGGTCTAAGTTTTTTAGTCTGGATGTTTTATACTGGAGATGTTTACTGACCATCGGTGCAGGACTCGGAGACATTGAGCTAGTCCTACCATTCAAGTCTGTCCATGCTTCCACAGAAAAGGGATGAATACCTTCTCAGAGCGTCATACTGATACGCAAACATTCAGTGTCTGAGAGTCTGAGCCCCACAGTCAAGGCTATGACAGAGACAGTTCGACCGGAGAGCACAACTGTACAGCTTGACCCAAGGAGAGTACGTTATCCTCTAACACTGTGTAACTTTGTTTATAAACTCTAGACCCGGTTTATTCCAAGAACCAATTTGAAGTATGGTCATTTAACGCGCCTTCATCTCCATTAAAGCCTGCCGACCAACAGAGCTGTGTGACGTCTGAAACCCAACAGGTGTGGACGGATTTTTCTCCTGCGTCTGTGGGAAGTCGGGCGCATGGACAGCTGTAGATGATGGACCTAAATGAATGAAGAGCGTTGCGTGACAAAGAGACCAGTTTGACTCGGTGCTAATGAGCGGCGGCACCTCGAACGCCTCCCCCCGGGCTCCTGCTGCAGCTGTACGAACCCGCCGTCTATTTTAGAGAGTGTGGCGCATTGTCAGAGTGTGTTCATCAGAGGACCGAGCGGTGAGGCAATGTGAAATATATTTAACCAGTGATTCCTAAAACTCATGAGGAATGGTAATGTCACTGTCTGTCTGTGCCACGAACACAGGATTTTTACAAGATGGCGGCGGAAAAGAGAGTAATTTAGCTTCTTTGGTGTTTTGCTGCCAGGTGTGGAAAGTATGAATATGGTTGCGACTGTAACTTTCAAGCCCTAAGACGAGGGCCGGGCGATTATGGAAAAAAAACATCACGATTATTTTCCCCACATTGATCGATCTCGATTTTCAATTATATTGTTTTGTTTAAAAGAAAAAAACAACATACGTGGTCTTTACTGGACAAGCAAGTAAACAGAAGCTGTGGCCAAACTGACACAAACAAACACCACGCTTCTGTCACATTACAACATCCCCATGACACCCCGTCACCTGGACGAGCATCACCACGGCAACACACAAACATCTGCACAGGAGACACAAACAACTGGAATGTTTGAAGAATGTCAGAATCAGACTAAGTGCATGTTTGTTTGCGGAGGCTCAGAGGCCAGGACTTCATGTAGTGAAGCGCTAACAACTTAATATATACAAAAATAAATGAGTAAACCGCGCATTTATCAGCAAAAAAGACAATCAAACGTACAATTCACTGTTAGAAGTCCAGCTAATCCATCCTGTTCCTCTGAGGCCCCGCATGTTTATGTTTAGATGAGTTTGTAGCTGATCTCCAGGTCCTCGTGCTGCTGCGTTATCATCCGTGCTTCCTGTTTGTTTGGGTCGAGTGTTTCCCTGGGATTGACCTGGCAGGCGCTGCAGCATTGCGGCGTCACAGGCCTGGCCGATTCTCCTCTATTAAACTGCACCACGTGATTATCATGATCGACCTTTCTTAAAATCTCGTTTAGATTAAAACTCGCCCAGTCCGACCTCAGACCCATGTTTGTGGCCACTGTTCCTGAGCTCTTTAATAATTCTACTTGATCATAGCAACCTCTATAAGTGACGTTTTAGTGAGAAACAGACCTGACAGTATAAGCCGCGATAACGGTGCTGCATGAGCCAACAGGAAGTGGAGCAACCAATCAGAGAAGGGCGCACGTGTGTCATTGAATATTACTGTGGAACTGATAATAACACCGCAAAAAAAACAGGATTATAAATCACAAAACTCACCTGCTACTGATGTGTGTGCTCATTTACCTCCTCTCTCCCGGGCACCATCCACAGACTGCTACTGAGGGAACCCCGCGTCCCAGGAGTGATGCTGCTCGTGGCACATAAACAAATCTGACTGCATTGATCCCTTTGAGTTCTTTTGAGCGGCTAATGAGGGTGTGGGGCCCAGACTGATCCTATTGTTTATAAAAATGCAGGGAGTGTCATGGCAACCTCGCCTGGTGTCCATCTCCCCCTTGTGTGTGTCTCTGTTCCCTCCTACCTGGGCGTGGCGTCTGCAGAGCTCACCTGGCAGCAATCTCAATCAACCTCCCTACAGGTATAAGAAGAGCAGCTCTCCAGCCTCTCCTCGCCAGTTTGTTAATCTACACTCACTGTTAGTGACAGCACTTGGCTCTACACTACAAAAAGTAAATATCAAGCATTGTCTTAAATGACCTGAACTGAGGAAATGTTTCTTGTTTTGTCGGTTTTCACTCATTTAGACACTTTTCCTGATCGGACCGAGTTTGCTTTGCTTGTTTGAGGACATTTCAGACCAGTTCTAGGGTAAATCTCGCTTGAAATAAGAAAGTAAAATTGCCAATGAGATAAGAACAATTTTCTTTCCCCATTGGCAAAGAAAATGACCTGAAATAAGGACGAAATGTATCGAAACGAGTCAGAAACATCTCAGAACAAGTGAAATAATCTGGGACAAATGCCCAACAACTTCTTAACCAGTCAAAGCAACTAAGATTTGGATGATTGTGCTCAAACTGAGATGTTTATACTGATCTAGTTAAGTACTTTTTGCAGTGCAGTTGTGATTTTTGAATTGTTTGCTTAAACCTTCCTGTTTTTGTCCAGATCTGCCTCTCAGCCCACCTGCCTGCGCCTGCCTGCACCTGCCCGCACCTGCCCGCACCTGCCCGCACCTGCCTGCGCCTGCCTGCACCTGCCTGCGCCTGCCTGCACCTGCCCGCACCTGCCTGCACCTGCCTGCACCTGCCTGCACCTGCCTGCACCTGGTGTTCACTCCGTCTCCAAGTCAAATACTTATTTTTTGGACAATAAATTGTTAACACTTCCCTGTTGTGTTCTGCTCTTGGGTTCAGTCTAAAGCGTGACAGGGAGTTTTCATTGTGGACGAGCCCGGCTAGCTTTAACAACCAGACTGTGGCTCTCTGTTCTACATCAGTTTCAACAGTTACTGGTCGATCTACGTCCCTCTTGGCGTGAGCTTCGGTTTGATATTGAATGAACTGAATCCCAGAAACAACACTGTGTGATAGGTTTCCTCCTCGGGGCAGAGAGATGTGAAGCTGCTGCTCCTACACATCCATGGGAGTCCACTGAGGGAAAAGAATCTGCTCCAAAGGCCTCCTGGTGTTTGAGGACGGTCTGGTGTTTGAACATGGGAGGAAGACCTGGATTCTGGAACACGTCAGAGTGAGGGGGCCTCCATGATTCTTTAGAGGAGGGGGATTTTAGCATGGGAATTCTGCATCTGCAAATGCTTTTATTCTTCCTTCCTTTTTCTGTAACTCCCTCAGCTCCTCCTCAGACGACCACGGCTGCTGCTGGACATTACATCACTCTGGGGCCTATTTTGTCAAAATGAGCAGCAATGAAATCCTGCAAGTGAATTTCTCCCTTGTGATCAAGAAAGTCCTCCCTCATCTCTTAAACAGTTTTCTGAAAAGCGAGAAACGAGTTGGTTTAAACTGGAACAGGCACCGTTTTGACAGACTGAGATATGTTCTTACCTGAGCTTAGACCAGTGGATACGTGCCTGTCTGGTGCCCTCAGTCACCCACTCCAAACAGGGTGAAGTTAGAAGCGACCGAGCTCTTCCACGGGAACACAGACCAGACAGGTACGTATCAACTCGTCTAAGCTCAGGTAAGAACATATCACAGTATGGAAAAACTGTGGCGTGTTCCTTTAACAGTTTCCTGGCTGCACCGCTGTTTGGGAAAAGGGCATTTAGTGACAGAAGATTCACTGCTGGTTTTGAAAGTCTCCATCCTTTGCAGGTCCAACTGACTGACTGACTGCTCCATCCACCAGGCTGTCTGAAATCAACCTCTCTGTGATTGTTTGTATTATTTCAATTTTATTTCCTGACACTGCTTCGTCAACCGGTGTTTTTCTGCACAAAGGGTCAGAGAGGAAGGCGGAGCTGCTTCTCTGTGTGTGCTTTACATGTGGTGGAACTGATGGTGAAACTAATTGAACTGAACTGATGAGCATTGTACGTTCATCTGCACAGACGTCACATGGCCCTCCCTCTCCTCTGCTCTTAATTTAGCAGGTTCGCTTCTGCTCGGTCTGTGCGAAGGTGGGAGCGCACGTTGCATTGTCACTTTGTGTTAATCACTGATCTCAGCTGCGAGGCAAAGATATTTCTATTCTGAATCCCGGTTAAGCTCATTATAAACGCTCGGCACCGGCGCCTCGTGGGTGTGAGAGACAATGGTCCTCAGTGACAATTCAGCAGCTGAAATCATCCTTCCACAAATAAAGTCAATGTTACACAAGGCGGATTTGCTTTTGACAAGCTATTCCTGTGAATGTCAAAGCAGGTTAAACTCAGCGCTGGATCATCGTGTGTCTGTAGCTCTGGAGAGTTTCTAGAACTAATAAGCCGCCTGTCGTTAGATTCCAGGTGTCATGCCTCTTCAATGCCCTGCCTGATGAAAAAACATGTGACCGAACTGTTATTATAGAGAGAATATCTAATCTGAAGCACACATTGTATGTGGCACTGACACATCTCTGTCCTGCACTGCAAAAAGTCAATATCAAGCATTGTCTTAAATGACTTGAATTGAGGAAATGTTTCTTGTTTTGAGCGGTTTTCACTCATTGAGACACTTTTCCTGATCGGACCGAGTTTGCTTTGCTTGTTTGAGGACATTTCAGACCAGTTCTAGGGTAAATCTCGCTTGAAATAAGAAAGTAAAACTCCCAATGAGATAAGACCAATTTTCTTTCCCCATTGGCAAAGAAAATGAGCTGAAATAAGGACGAAATGTATCGAAACGAGTCAGAAACATCTCAGAACAAGAGAAATAATCTGGGACAAACGCCCAACAACTTCTTAACCAGTCAAAGCAACTAACATTTGGATTATTGTGCTCAAACTGAGATGTTTATACTGATCTAGTTAAATACTTTTTGCAGTGTAAACGCTGGGCGAACTCTGCTGACTGGAAAATGAAGTAAACCATAAAGCCCTCCATAATTTTAATTGTATAAGGAGTCGGGAGATGAGATTTAAAGCAGTGAGGTTATAGGGCTGTGTAAAAGCGGCGTGGCGCGTCGAGGTCACCTGCACGTGCGTATAAGTCTATAAGTCCTGCTTAAACTGACCACCTGCACCTAAACCCATTACAGAGTCAGTGCCTTAATAATGATTGCGCTGTTGAATCGAGCCGTACTGTCGTTAATGACCCGGTGGCACAGCTAAAGCCCTGGAGGAAAACGGCGCGAATGAAGGCGCGGGATCAAGGGTGCGTTTGAAGTCGTCCGATTCGCAGCCAAGACAAAGAGCGAGAAGAGAGAGCGGGCTTTGAAAGTTAAACCTAAAAGACAGTAAAGTGTACGGAGAGCATGCTAATGTCGGACGCGGATCTCATTTAACTACCAACACTGGCAAAAGGTTGTTTGAAAAGCGTTTTGATCCTAATTTATTTTATGTCCGTCACAGAAGCACATAATGAAAGCTTGAAAGGTGACAGCTGCACCGCCTGAATGATCTGGTTTTCCTTTAACGGAAAGTCATATGGTAAGAGATGTGTCTGGAGCTGAGAGTGGAGAAAATGCTCTATGTTTAAAGGAACAGGCCACCGTTTTTACATACTGAGATATCTTCTGAGCTTAGACGAGTAGATAGATAGATAGATAGATAGATAGATAGATAAAGTAGCAGTGAGGCGGACTCAGAGGGAGGGGGGGGTCGGATAGGGGCGGGACATTTCGTGTTGTGCAGTATGAGGCTTCTCTGCAGAAAAACCTTGAGATGTTTATGTGTATCAGCCCGGGTCAGTCCTATCAGTCCTTTCCCCCGGGGCTTGGCCTTGGTGTGGGATGTAGACATTGCACAGGAAAGATAACGGCCCAGCTGCTCTCCTGTGTTCCATGGAGGGTGAAAATTATTCAGATTTTAGCTTTAAGTAAATCAATGTGATTTTTCACTGATCTTCAACATTATTCAGACATCCGCAGCCGGTAGTGGCCTTCTCAGTCCATCCAAAGTTCTGCAAAGCCCCGAGATCTGTCCCAAGACCTCCCGAGACGCCTCCCCTGACTTTGCCAAGATGTAATCCATCCTCCGTAATCCTTCCTCGTAACGAGAAGAAAGGTCCTTAATCAGTTCCTCACTTTTCGCTACTTTCCGTTGTCACTCCATCACGCTGGCGCTCACCGCTTCAAAACGTTCTTTAATTTCGGTTGACAGCCGCGGGGTCTCCTTTTGAGAACGGTGGCCTGTTCCTTTAAAGTCTATCAACACACGTGCCATCGTTTTTTTTCTTTCACAAATGCAGTATTTACAATATATGCCTGTAAGAAACTGACTCTACTACAAGAAAACAAACGGATTGCAAGTTAATTTTGTGAAATACCCAAAGTAAAAATCCAAAGGCTTAGTAACTATTCATGTATTGTCACAACATGCTCACATTCAGGGGGTTCTGTTTCCAAGAACTAAGGTGTGTTTGTTGGGTTCTTCTTGTGACTGGTGGTGTTTATTTGCCTCTGGATGTTTTCAGGACGCTTCTGTGGGGTTTTGTTCCGTCTTTGAGGACTGTAGAGCGCTGTTCTGGGCCGGAATTAGCAACGCTACATTTTTAGATCTAAACACAGTGCTCCAGATCTCGAGACAGAAAAGGAGGAGAGGCATCAAAAGCAGATATCTGAGCCAGACAAACGGCTAATCCACGGCAGCCGCTCGTCCCTTCCTATGGCCATCACATGTTATTTACTTTTTGGACAAGACACTGCTACAAACTCACAGGGAAGTCATGAGAGAGAGCGCCTCCTGAGGATCCACTCAGAAGTCACGTGATGCTTTCATTGAGAGGAGGGAAATTCAATTCTTTCCATCTGCATGTGGTAGAACTGACAATAAATGAAGATGAACCAGGTCAGATGTCTGTGTAGTTTAAAACACTAAGGGGAAAACTGCCTCTTCTTAAACCCTGATTGTTTTTAATCACAAGTTGATACAAAAGCAGCTGAGCGCTTATCTGCCTAATAAGTGCTGGTTTGGAGCTGATCCTCCTCCTGAGCCCAGGCCCAGGTCAGACCCCCCTCTGCTGCAGGGGAACTCCTAACGGGGCGGGATGTGTTGCCAGATAAGACTTTACGGGCTTGATCTTGTGTTTCAGGCGCAGGTTGTGGACTAGACTTTGTGAGACTCTAAACGCAGTGAGGGACAGACTGAAGAGCAAAGTTATGTGGCCAACAGTGGTCGGGCCCCAAGCTTTTTCCTCCTACTTGGATATTTTCCACGTACGGGGGGTTGGCAGGGTGGGGGGCGTTGGCAGGTGCTTTTGTTTTGATCATGTTTCTGTGTCGTGCTCTTTAATACCAGCGCCAGAGAAGCCAGATAGTGCTTTAGTCACATTGGGTTAAATACAGCTCATAGTTTGTCCAGTAAAGCAGTGTTTCCCAACCAGGGGTACTGGGACCCTACTTATGCACGTAGCAGGGGGTACTTGGAATTATTTCAGAGAAAAAAAAGAAGAATTTCTAGGGATGCACAATAATATCGGCCACCGATAATTATCGGCATTTATCGGCATTTTGGCGCCATCCCCAATAAAGCCGATCAAAAAAATTCGGCCGATAATCTGCGGCTCCAGCTCGCTGCCTTTCTCTCTCGGCTCTGCACGTCCTGCAGCCCGGAGCTGCTGCAGACTCAGGACAGCACGTTTACAGCAGCAGATATACGCTCCCCTACAGCCGACTTCTGCACGGCTTTAGCTGAAAAATACAACGAGTATTCCAGAGAAACAGCTGTGCAGGTGCTCTCTGTGAGGGAAGAGTTTTAGACTTTTTACATGGAAGTCACTTCAACATTAGCACCGCAACAACATGAGGAAAAGACGAGGAAATGTGAACCTCTGACCCGCTCACGTGAGTTACTGGAACAGAGCGCGGCCTAAACACCCATGTATTATCTACTTTGATGAAATGAGCCTCGTCACAGATGCATAAATGATCCAGTGCAGGAGAGAGTCTGGTTTTTGTGCTGTCGTGTCGTATTATTAGTCAGAATTTGTCACAGATTTGGCATCACTTCTCTCTCAGGTCAGAGACGCCTCGAGACTCATTTACAATACTGGAACATAGACAGTATTACAGTATTTCACTAAGAATTCATTAGTATGATGTCAACAAAAAGAAAAACACTAGGAAGGAAGTAGCAGTGGTAATATTCTTTTTTTAATAAGATGTGACACAGATGAGCAGAGACAGACCGGCTCAGACGATGGAACTGTAAAAAAAACAGAGCTTTAGAAAAAGGTGAGACTCAAACCCAAAGTAAAACTCATTATTTGATTTATATTTACACACTTGTATGTTGCTTGGTAGAGTTAATACATTTTGGGCAGAACTGTGAACTGTTACAGTGAGTTCTTATCCCAAAATAAAGTGCAAATATATATACATAATTATCGGTGTCATTATCGGTATCGGGACATGCGGAATTATCGGTTATCGGTTCAAATTGGCATTATCGTGCATCACTAAGAATTTCAATATGAATTTCAAAGGAAAGTTAGTTTTAATTATGTTTTTCAGTAAAGGGTTTGATTTTGAACACAACACACTGTTAAATACTGTATAATATTAATTTAGTTGGTCACTTTGTAATAATATTGGCAAAATCCTCAAGGTAGGGGGTACTCAGAGTATAAATCCACGACTCGCTGGAGACTCGGGTCACAGAGATGTCTCTGAGACGTCCCCTGGAGATAAGGAGAGTCTCCAGGTAATACAAAAGTCTCCATAAGGCATGGTTTTGTTACGAATACTATTTGTTGTCCTCACCTGTCAAGACCTTTCTGTGACGTCTCTGCAATGTCTCTAGACCGGTCGGATCCCAAAGAGTGGAACCTTTGAGATCTCCTTGGGATCCGACATGTGTGTCCACCTTAACGTCTCACAGGTTGAGTACAGTGAATTGCAGCATTGCTACAGCTGCTGGAGACTCTGCTGAAATCCAACCTGTTCATTTCCAAGGAGACTCTTGGAGACTCTCCTCATTGCCATGGGACATATCAGAGACAGCTCCTTGAGGCCGGTGAGACGGGCCCTTAAGAGGTTAAAATCATACATGCTGAATGAAGTAGGTTACATGAGATGAGAAGAAACTGAAAACTGACGCCCTCAGGCCAGTGGTCGCACGAGCCCATACAGAAGGTATGTGCTCGAGATACTGAGCTCGCCTGGACCAGTGCTGTGGCTGCGCCGGGCCAAAGCTTGGACCCGTTAACAGTTACAGCAGTTTAATTCCAAATGAGGAAATACAGTCGAAGAAATTAAAATGGAAATGACTTGAAATCAAATATTTAATATGTAATTTTAATGTAAAGTTTGGGCATGATTTAAACAAAGGTACAACCCCTTGACAAAATCAATTCATGCATTTCCAATGACATCACACATAGTTCCGGCGGCCATTTTGAATACCGGAGTAGAATTATGCAGCACTACAACATGGAACAATATAACTCAGGATGAAAGTGAAAGACAGCTGATCGACAGTGGCTTTTTTATGTACTCGTAATCATTGCCCAAGAAGAAAACTGTAAAAACACGGCTCCAGAGACGCACGATTATGTGATATAACCTGCGAATGTGGCTCAGACGCAGCAGCTCCGTCTGTGGAGCTACAGCAGGATGTACTAAAGATCTGCCTCACTCTGAAGACTAGATGAACACATCGAAGAGGAAACAGAAAACATTTCTCTGTGATTTTTACAGTGTCATGTCAACAGTGTCTGAAAGTGCACACTGTCGTTGTGTCCTTGGGCAAGACACTTCACCCACATTTCCCCCAGTGTCTGCGTACACTGGTGTATGAATGAGAGTATGAATGGGTGAGTGGATCCGTGCTGTAAAGCGCTTTGAGTGCCTAAGTTGAGACCATTTACCATTAGTCTGAGTCAGTGTTTAAGCTGCTCTAGACGTTAGCATGCTACCGGTTAGCAACTGTCAACAACTGTCAATGGCTTCAGCCTGATAAACACATGTGTGGCTCACATCGAAATACTACAGTAACATCTCAGCTCTGACGTCTGTCACATGTTGTATCCAAGGTTTGGAGTCTGGTCAGGGCTTTCTCTTGGAAAGGTCAGAGCGGAGCTGTTGAAGCTGAATGCTAACCTGTAGCATGCTAGCGTTTTAAACACTGAGGCTGTATCCGAATGTCCACACTATTCCCTATATAGTCACTATATAGTGCTCACGCCATTTTGTAGGGGTGTCCGAATGTCCGGAGAGAAAAAAGTCTTCCACTCGAAATTTCCCACAATGCATCTGTAAAAGTAGTGAGCATCGATGGTCACTAAACGGGTCAATATTTCCCACAATGCATTGCGAGAGTGGGAGAAGAGCCTGACAGAGACAGGTCTGTGAACTAAACACGACTGAAGTAAATCAGCTGTTTCAGTCGAGTGTTTGTGTTTCTCATGAATAAACGACCTAAATATGACCGACAGCTTCATGCTAACGTTAGCTGCTAACCTTTAGCTTGAGCTGTTAAATGACCGACAGCTTCATGCTAGCGTTAGCTGCTAACCTTTAGCTTGAGCTGTTAAATGACCGACAGCTTCATGCTAGCGTTAGCTGCTAACCTTTAGCTTGAGCTGTTAAATGACCGACAGCTTCATGCTAACGTTAGCTGCTAACCTTTAGCTTGAGCTGTTAAATGACCGACAGCTTCATGCTAACGTTAGCTGCTAACCTTTAGCTTGAGCTGTTAAATGACCGACAGCTTCCTCTCGAATAATCCACGCCATTCATGTAAAATCCATGTGAAATAAAGCGTATCTGACTCGTATTAATCCATAAATATTCCACTGTCTCTGAGTTTGGTTTTTATCACAGAAATACTTTATTCCCGGAGTTTATTGAACTTTTATCAGATGTAGTGACTCAATCTGCTGGTGTTCGGACACCGGCCTGTGACCGACTCTCGGCGTCTCTGAGCTCACGCTGGGGTGTTTTCTTTGTGATGACAGTAACGCCTGTAAAGGTGCCAAAACAGTCGTTCTGTTTCATAAAATAAACGTTTGTAACAATAAATAAATTCAGATAAAATAAAAATAAAAAACATATCTGCAGCTGCAGCGCGCACGACGTCATGCAGCGCGGAGAAAGTCGTGTCTTGTGTCCGAATCGCCAACAGAATCGGTGACTATATAGTGACTATATTCAACTTGTACATGCTTCCATTGGGTCAGCTAATAAACAGCAACAATGTGTCGTACCACAACTATGCAGATGACACTCAAATCTACGTGTCACTGACGGCTGGTGAACATGGGCCTGTAGATACTCTCTGTCACTGCATCCAACAGATCAGTTTGTGGATGCAAAACAACTTTCTCCAACTAAACTCAGACAAAACTGAGATCATTGTTTTTGGTCCACAGATACAAAGACAAAGTGTTATCAGTCACCTTGAGTCTCTCTGTCTAAAACCAAAAAATCAGGTTAGAAATCTAGGAGTAATCATGGACTCAGACCTGAACTTAAACAGCCACATCAAAGCAATAACATCATCAGCTTTTTACCATCTGAAAAACATTAAGATCAGAGGAATAATGTCAGAACCAGACTTAGAGAGACTTATCCATGCATTTGTCTCCAGCAGGTTAGATACTGTACCGGCCTCACTGGCTTCTCTAAACGAGCTGTCAGAGCTGCAGAACATCCAGAACGCTGCTGCTCCAGTCCTGACCAGAACCAGGAAACACGACCATATTAGTCCAGTGCTCCGGTCTCTGCACTGGCTTCCTGTCACTCAGAGAATAGACTTTAAAACAGCTCTGCTCGTGTACAAGTCTTTTCATGGTTTAGCTCCAAAGTACATCTCTGACATGTTAGAGCCGTATGAACCATCTCAGCCCTGAGAACTTCAGGGAGGGGCCTCCTGGTGGTTCCAGAGTCAGGACTAAACACGGTGAGGCTGCGTTTCAGTTTCATGCAGCTAAAATCTGGAACAGTCTTCACGAGGATGTGAGACAGGCCTCAACTCTGACAATGTTCAAATCCAGGCTGAAAACAGTTCTTTTTGCCAATGCATATGACTGAAAGTATTTTATCTGCACTGTCGCCTTTTACTGTAATTGATTAATTTTATGTTGATGTTTTTTATTGATTCTATTTGTTTTCTTGTATTTATGCAACTGTGAAGCACTTTGAATTGCCTTGTGTATGAATTGTGCTCTACAAATAAACTTGCCTTGCCTATATAGTGCGGGCCTATGTAGTGAATGAGGGGTCAGGGAATAGTGTGGACATTCGGACACAGCCCGACTCACTGGTTTCTTCACATAACGTGCTGTCAATCATCATAATTCTTTTATATCGTGAGTAGAGATATTGTTACATGTTGTAGTACTGCATAATTCTACTTTGGCATTCAAAATGGCCGCCAAAACAACAAAAGTCACATGACTGGAAGGCATGTATAGGTTACATTTAAAGAATGGGCAAATACACACACATTTGCTGAGATCAAACTCCGCTGTCACACACACTCCAGAGGAAGAAGAAGAAGAAGATCTTTATTTATACAGCGCCTTTCACAGGACAGAGACGTCACCCATGACAAACTATGGCACCCAAGGAAAGAGTAAAGGGCTTTGTCGAGCGCACTTTGGGAGTCATTTCAAACACATTAGTCATGATCTTATATCTTCTTGGTTAGATGATTGGCTTGGTGATACACTTTATGTAAATCAAATCTTTCTCCACTGATAAAACACCAAACTACTGTAAAACGAGCGTATAAAAGCCCATAGAAAGGCCGTTTTCCCCGTGCAGTCTCACCTTTGTAAGGATTCTAACGAAATCTGAACAGGCCTCTGACTCAGGCTTTGCTTACACGCTACACAACAAGAAGACCATGTCACTGAGATGAGCTGATAGACAAATGGTCCACACCATAATCATTCTGAACATAACGCAAAGTACAGATAATATACAAACACATAGACACAAAACAACTGACTCACTGATAGGCAGTCACCCTCTCTGCGTAGAGGAGTGCAAGACTAGGATAAAGGGGGACTGTCAACGGAGGTCTGGACTTCACTTCTTCTCTTTCTCTGAAGTCACCAGCTGGTTATACAACTTTGTAACTAGGAACAATGGCAATAAAAGCCTTATCTTTGAGACGACTTCTATCTCCAGTGTCTGCTTTGGCTATATCCAAATAACTGTTCTCGCGTGATACAAAAGAACCAGATCCTAACACCTTGTTTGGCCCCACAGCTCCAGCCGGTCCGTTTCCCAGAGCATGAAATCATCCGGGCACAGCGATGATGTTCGGCTGCGGGAGCCTCATGTTTGTTTCTGTGCAGATAAACATGCTCGAATGCTTGTCTCGCTGACGGAGACGCTGTTTGAGCCTGTAAGCTACAGCATGATTGCACACAAACCAGACTCACCTAAAACTGGCCTTGCAGGAGGAAATATTGAAATGTATTTAAATCATGACACAGTTTCAGCTCCAGTGGACTTTTGTGGCTCGAGATTCTCAGTGTCGCTTTAGCCAGAACTATCTCAGACTGAGAGAAATGGCAGTGTCTTCACCGAGTTTGTACAAGCACTCAATCGTCCAGGAGTTTTCCATCGGACAAAGGTTCTCGAGCAGGAGTTTAATTGTTTGTTTTTAGGAACCCCATTCTTCCTGGGGACCGATTTGATAAATTTCACACAAAATACATAAAATGGACACACATTTGACAGCACATAAGTCACTTGGTCCAACGTTGTAGCTGATTTCCTGTGCTTCCTGTTTGTTTGGGCCGAGTGTTTCCCTGGGATTGACCTGACAGGCGCAGCAGCATTGCGGCGTCGTCCATATTGTTTTCCAGACGGCGACGGGACCGGCCAATTCTCCTCAATTAAAACGCAACACGCGATGATCATGATCGACCTTTATTAAAACCACAACCACAGTCTGACTTTCAACTTACCCAGAGATTCACCACCATTCCTCCAACTGCACCTTCAGCTAAGTAGCTAGGCTAGCTGCTAGAAAAACGTTGCCGAGCAACGCGCAAACTTTTGGGAACTATTTGTCGCGGAAGTCATTAAATAAACCTTTCGACCTTCATAAAAGTGTACGAAGTTTATGTTGTGTGTGTTCAGTTGGAAAATGGCCGAATAATAAGACCCCTCTGCTTCGCGTCGGGGTCCGGTTCGCCCTGTCGGTGCTTATTTTCCCGATAATGACCAGCGTTCTATACATTATCCCTGATTTAAGTCGTTACGATGTAAAGTTGCTCACGTTAGCTCTGACCTTTAGCTTGAGCTGATAATGATCGATAGCTTCCTCTCTCAGACAAAAAGGCAATAAAACATTCATGTAAACTCCATGTGAAGTAAAACGTATCTCATATTAATCCATAAATATTCCACTGTCTTTTGAATTTGGTTGCTTTTCACCACAGAAATACATCATTAGCTGTAGTGCACTCATTCTGCTCTGGCTTTTTACTCACATATGGAACAAAGAAAAAAATGTTTTAAATTGAAACATTTCCACTTTTGTCCATGTTCCGCAGGAGTCAGCCTCACACGTTAATCAGACGTACCACATTCACATTCTGCAGTCTCTCCTGCTCAACAGCCCTGCTCTGGTGTTGTGTGACTCACTGGGTCGATGAGGCAGCGCTCTTTGTCTCCTAATAATCACTTGAGGTCTTCTCCTGCCCACCGCCGCTGTCTAATCTCCATCCATAATCACACAGCTGCCAGGGGCTGAGGCAGGAGAGGAGGCGGCACAGAAGCTGCTGTTGACTGTACCAAATAAAAGGATTAGACAATAAGGCCATGGGGATTTTGGAATGTAAAACACCGGAGTTATCATTTACAGAAGTATTTGAAGATTGCAGCAGGTTGGATGTATTTTTGGAGTTGTTTTGTCACTCTTTTCTCCACTTTACATTGTTTTTAGCTAATGTCGTCTATGTTTCCTAGTTTCCTGTTTTCCATGAAGGCGCTGGATCCCAGACTCTAATGTCTTCTTTCCCTTGACGTCACCAAACAGAGCAGGTTTGAGTGTGAGTGTGTTGGCAATCTCTGAACTGAAACTGAAAACTTAAAGGATCTGTATCTGCTATTTTAGCCATTCCAAAGTAAAGTATATGCATTTATATGATATATTGTACCTCGACCGCTATGGAGCACTATCTTTTTTGTGAGAAATATAAGTATTTTCTGGGGGTATTTTGCAAACCCGGAAGACAAGACGCTTCAATCAGTTAACTCCGCCCCCTCTTTCTGAGCGGATCTGCTCATGCATTATTAGCAGTAAAATACATATAAATATCACAGCAATAAGTGAAGTTACTTCACAATACAGTTATAAGGAGTTCACATCTGCAACACATAAATGGCTAACACACAAGCTAACACACAAGCTAACACACACGCTAACACACACGCTAACACACACAAGCTAACACACACGCTAACACACACGCTAACACACACGCTAACACACACGCTAACACACACGCTAACACACACGCTAACACACACGCTAACACACAAGCTAACACACAAGCTAACACACACGCTAACACACACGCTAACACACACAAGCTAACACACACGCTAACACACACGCTAACACACACGCTAACACACACGCTAACACACACGCTAACACACAAGCTAACACACACGCTAACACACACGCTAACACACACGCTAACACACACGCTAACACACACGCTAACACACACGCTAACACACACGCTAACACACACGCTAACACACAAGCTAACACACACGCTAACACACACAAGCTAACACACACGCTAACACACACAAGCTAACACACACGCTAACACACACGCTAACACACACGCTAACACACACGCTAACACACACGCTAACACATACGCTAACACACACGCTAACACACAAGCTAACACACAAGCTAACACACACGCTAACACACACGCTAACACACACGCTAACACATACGCTAACACACACGCTAACACACAAGCTAACACACAAGCTAACACACACGCTAACACACACGCTAACACACAAGCTAACACACAAGCTAACACACACACTAACACACACGCTAACACACACACGCTAACACACACGCTAACACACACGCTAACACACACGCTAACACACACGCTAACACACAAGCTAACACACAAGCTAACACACAAGCTAACACACACGCTAACACACAAGCTAACACACAAGCTAACACACACGCTAACACACAAGCTAACACACAAGCTAACACACACGCTAACACACAAGCTAACACACACGCTAACACACACGCTAACACACAAGCTAACACACAAGCTAACACACACGCTAACACACACGCTAACACATACGCTAACACACACGCTAACACACACGCTAACACACACGCTAACACACAAGCTAACACACACGCTAACACACACAAGCTAACACACAAGCTAACACACACGCTAACACACACGCTAACACACACGCTAACACACACGCTAACACACAAGCTAACACACACGCTAACACACACGCTAACACACACGCTAACACACACGCTAACACACACGCTAACACACAAGCTAACACACATGCTAACACACACGCTAACACACACGCTAACACACACGCTAACACACGCTAACACACACGCTAACACACACGCTAACACACACGCTAACACACACGCTAACACACAAGCTAACACACAAGCTAACACACACGCTAACACACACGCTAACACACACAAGCTAACACACACGTTAACACACACGCTAACACACACGCTAACACACACGCTAACACACAAGCTAACACACACGCTAACACACACGCTAACACACACGCTAACACACACGCTAACACACACGCTAACACACACGCTAACACACAAGCTAACACACACGCTAACACACACAAGCTAACACACACGCTAACACACACAAGCTAACACACAAGCTAACACACACGCTAACACACACGCTAACACACACGCTAACACACACGCTAACACACACGCTAACACACAAGCTAACACACACGCTAACACACACGCTAACACACACACGCTAACACACACGCTAACACACGCTAACACACACGCTAACACATACGCTAACACACACGCTAACACACAAGCTAACACACAAGCTAACACACACGCTAACACACAAGCTAACACACACGCTAACACACACGCTAACACACACGCTAACACACACGCTAACACACAAGCTAACACACACGCTAACACACACAAGCTAACACACACGCTAACACACACAAGCTAACACACAAGCTAACACACACGCTAACACACACGCTAACACACACGCTAACACACACGCTAACACACACGCTAACACACACGCTAACACACACGCTAACACACACACGCTAACACACACGCTAACACACACGCTAACACACACGCTAACACATACGCTAACACACACGCTAACACACAAGCTAACACACACGCTAACACACACGCTAACACACACAAGCTAACACACACAAGCTAACACACACAAGCTAACACACATGCTAACACACATGCTAACACACACGCTAACACACACGCTAACACACACGCTAACACACACGCTAACACACATGCTAACACACATGCTAGCACACACGCTAACACACATGCTAACACACACGCTAACACACATGCCAACACACATGCTAACACACATGCTAACATTGGGGACTCGCGTTGGATATAAAAGTGAATCCACTTTGAGAAGATTCACAAACATCCATCAGAGACAGTCACAGAAACACTGTTTTGACTGAGAGTCGCTGAATCCCGGTGTTTGAAGGAAATAGCAAAACAACACGGCTAAAAGCTCCAAAAAGTCGATTTTGCATGATACAGGCCCTTTAAGGAAATGTGCAGTTTTCCTGGTAAAGTTGTTGTTGTTCTTGGCGTTTTAAGGCGATTTTCTTTCTGTCGAGAGGGATTACACGAGGAGCACGGCGCGACACAATCACACCGCGGCAGCAGCCACATATAGCATCATCCAATTATTTCCCCACGTCAGTCGAGAAGTGCTAATGCGCTAACAGCACGGACAGGAGCCTATAGTGAAGAGGCGGGAAATGACACGGGATCGGAGAATTAGCAGGAGCTCAGTGAGGAAATGATGCGGCGGCGTGTTGTCGAGTGAGGCTATTCTAGATTAATTTAAATGAACTGGTAATCGTCAATTTAAACGCCACAACAGACGGCGCTTTCGCCTCAAAGCAAGAAGGTCTCCGGTCCGATCCCGAGGAGCCAAAGCTTTCAATGTGGCAGCTTTAAACTAATGTCTGGTAAATTTAATATATGTGTTTTTTAGTTCATTCATGGGCTTTTTCTCATATTTTACTTCCCTGATGAAAACCTGAATACGGTCCGAATGCATTGGTGTTATGTCCCGTCTATAATAAAGGACCTTTTCTATTTATGTGTCTGGTTTTGAGTCATGGCCGGAGGGTTAACCTGTTGTACATGTTTTTAGTGGTAGAGGAAACCGGAGCGCTCCAAGGAAACTTAACCAGACATGGGGAGAACCAGAATGTCACCCCCACCCAGGCGGATCAAACCCTGGACCTTCTTGCTGTGAAGTGAAATCACTAATCGCCACCAAGACCATTTCCCCATATCTGATGTCTGGTCATATATTATGAGGAAAATGTTTTACACGTGTGACTGACTTGGTGAATATATGTTTTGATAGGATTGTGATGATAACTGTGCCGATGTAATAACATGAAATGTTCCTGAGACACAAACGGGATCATGGGACATAAAGTTCAATGACACCAGTTTGGCATTGTAAAAACAAATGTAATATATATATTTTTTCAGGCGACATAAATTGCAACATCGGTTTCTCAAGACGGCTCGCAAAGTGTTCACTCGATGAGACACAAAAGCACTGGCACTTGTCCATTGGCGCTTTTTAAATAAAACTGTTAATGCATCATTGTTTGAAACTAAGTCTATGGAAGCAGGACTTTTTATAAAGGGGAGGAGCCTCATGAACCCATCCATCTAACCATTCACTTTCTTCTCTTTATCCGGGGCCGGGTCGCGGGGGCAGCGTCTCAGCAGAGACGCCCAAACTTCACCTCCTCCAGCTGTTCTGACCCCGAGGCCACACCTCCTCCAGCTGTTCTGACCCCGAGGCCACACCTCCTCCAGCTGTTCTGACCCCGAGGCCAAACCTCCTCCAGCTGTTCTGACCCCGAGGCCACACCTCCTCCAGCTGTTCTGACCCCGAGGCCACACCTCCTCCAGCTGTTCTGACCCCGAGGCCACACCTCCTCAGAGACATAGTCCCACCAGCGTGTCCTGGGTCCACGAGGCCTTGTCCCACTAGGACATGCCTGGAACACCTCCCGCGGGAGGCGACCAGGAGGTATCCGGAACAGATGCCCGAGCCACCTCAGCTGCTCCTTTCCACGTGAAGGAGCAGCGACTCTACTCCGAGCTCCTCCCGGGTAACTGAGCTCCTCACCCCCAGACACCCTGCGAAGGAAACTCATTTCGGCCGCTTTTATTCGCGATCTCGTCCTTTCGGTCATTACCCAAATCTCATGACCATAGGTGAGGATCACATGACCATAGGTGAGGATCACATGACCATAGGTGAGGATCACATGACCATAGGTGAGGATCACATGACCATAGGTGAGGATCACATGACCATAGGTGAGGGTCACATGACCATAGGTGAGGATCACATGACCATAGGTGAGGATCACATGACCATAGGTGAGGATCACATGAGGATCACATGACCATAGGTGAGGATCACATGACCATAGGTGAGGATCACATGACCATAGGTGAGGATCACGTGACCATAGGTGAGGATCACATGACCACAGGTGAGGATCACATGACCACAGGTGAGGATCACATGACCATAGGTGAGGATCACATGACCATAGGTGAGGATCACATGACCATAGGCGAGGATCACATGACCATAGGTGAGGGTCACATGACCATAGGTGAGGGTCACATGACCATAGGTGAGGATCACATGACCATAGGTGAGGATCACATGACCATAGGTGAGGATCACATGACCATAGGTGAGGATCACATGACCATAGGTGAGGGTCACATGAGGATCACATGACCATAGGTGAGGATCACATGACCATAGGTGAGGATCACATGACCATAGGTGAGGATCACATGACCATAGGTGAGGGTCACATGAGGATCACATGACCATAGGTGAGGATCACATGACCATAGGTGAGGATCACATGACCATAGGCGAGGATCACATGACCATAGGTGAGGATCACATGACCATAGGTGAGGGTCACATGACCATAGGTGAGGATCACATGACCATAGGTGAGGATCACATGACCATAGGTGAGGATCACATGACCATAGGTGAGGATCACATGACCATAGGTGAGGGTCACATGAGGATCACATGACCATAGGTGAGGATCACATGACCATAGGTGAGGATCACGTGACCATAGGTGAGGATCACGTGACCATAGGTGAGGATCACGTGACCATAGGTGAGGATCACGTGACCATAGGTGAGGGTCACATGACCATAGGTGAGGGTCACATGACCATAGGTGAGGGCGGGGTCGACAGACCGATACAGCGACCGCATCACTGCTGACGCCGCACCGATCCGTCTGTCCATCTCACGCTCCATCCGTCCCTCACTGAGAACAAGACCTGAGATACTTGAACTCCTCCACTTGAGGTAAGGACTCCCCACCGACCTGTAGAGGGGAAGGAGAACCATGGCCTCGGGTTTGGAGGAGCTGATCCTCATCCCGGCCGCTCCACACTCAGCTGCAAACCGCCCCAGGGCAGCTGAAGGTCCCACAGAACATTAAGTGGGGTGGCCCTCCCCTGTAGAAACATGCAGCATGTGATAAGCACTGAGTTGACTTCCTCGGTTTAGGTTCCTTAAAGAGCACAGATTCCTAGAGGACAGGCCAATGACATTAAAATGGACTGCGTTACGTAAGCTGCCCTGACTAACGCCCGCTCAGACACTTGCCTCCGCGGAGTCACGGCGATAATGAAGCACCGCTTTACACGTGGGGTATTTAACGTGGCCCTGCGTCCGCCGCGGGCCGGCCCTCTAATGTGACAGGATGATAAATCGTGTGAGTTCAGAGGCAAAACACAAAAATGTGCGCCAGTGTTTTCTGAGAGAGCGGAGACGTGGCGTGAGAGGAGAGGAACTGTTTATGAAAGAGAGATGATGAATGACCCGGCGCCCACGTTTTGCTGATGCTTTTGGAAAGAAAAAAAAATGCTTTGGAGAAATCCTCAAACAATGTGTAGCTCAAACGTATAAACGGCAATAAACTGGCAGAAACGACAACACAGAGAGACTGTGTTTGAGGGAGAGGGAGGTGTGTGGAGGCTGATCGTAAACGCTGAGGGAGGGAAACGGCGATTGTAGAGGCTGCAGATTTCAGAAAACGTGTGACAGAGGGAATACCGGCAGATGGATCTTCGTTTTGACGCCATTTTCTTTAGATTTGGGATCATAAAGTGGAAATATTGTGCATTCCTTTGGCAAAGCTCAGCATTCACATTTTACATTTCAACTTTTGAAATAACATGGAAAAGGTGGAGGGTCACAGATCAACCGTCAACATTAACTGGGTGAATTAAAGCAGCACTAAGTAACTTGTATACCTAAATAAATCCTTTCCGTAGTCTAGGGCCGCAACTAACGATTATTTTGATAATCGATTAATCTACAGAGTATTTTTACAATTAATCGATTAATCGCTTGGCTGTGAATGGTGCATTTTTTAATTTTTTTTATCACATAAAGCGGGGGGCATAAGGACGTGTTGATGGGGTAAACTTAAACTGAGTGTTTTTGGAGGCTCTTAGTGCCAGTTCTGCTTTATGATTGGATGCTGAGGGATCCTTGGGCCCTGGGTCTCTATAGCCTGTCCGTCCATGGGAGTGGATCTCTCCTTCTGTGGTTCTCCCCAAGGTTTCTCTTTCCTCCTGCCGGGTTTGTGAGTTTTTCCTTGCTGTGCTGGAGAGTCTAAGGACGGGGGACGCCCACGCCGCTCGTCGCTGCCTCCTATTGGACATTATATTTGCCTGGATTCACCTGAACTTTTAATCGTCATATTTATTGCTCTGTTTTATTGCCTTAATGTTCGGTGCAGCTGCGAGGCCACGTCTGTTGTGATATTGGGATTTACAAAACCATTAAACATGAACTTGAAACTTGAGAAACAGACAGATATTTATGAAATTTTCAATGTACAAAACACTAAAGACCCAAACTTGAAAAACAAAGTAAGTTTCCATCAAAAATAAAATTTGTTCACGTAATTTTTGCTCTTTTTAAGTCTGTGTTTACTAGAAAACGATTAATCGATTAATAAAATAGTTGACAACTATTTCACTAATCGATTAGTTGTTTCAGCCATATCGTCCTCCCTCTGGGGGTGATACAAGTGTTAATGGGATGATTGGAGGGTCTTTCATCTCCCCCGGCGTCTCTGACCAGAAAACCACACTTGCAACTTCCCTGTACCGAGTCCGAGTCACCAATACACACTAATGGAATCACGAAGAAGAAGCTAACAGGCTAACGGGCAAAGCTAGCGTCACTTAAACAGTATTTACAGTTTCAAGTTTGAGAGAAAAAAAAGTATCTCCATTGTGTAACTGGATGAACATTATCCCTCTGTCCCTTTGTCGTTTCTGTCAGCGTAGAATTTACTCTCATGGACGATTAATGAGTAAAAATCCGTAACTTGCTACGACTCCTGCAGTGGCGCTTATGGCCTCTGGGGGCACGACTTACGGTGCTGGTTTAAAATGTTCCCCACACCTTCATTTAAACTTGGAACTTTAAAGGCAGCTCTGTATCTCAATAATATGTTGGGTTTTGAGGTTTAATCATATTGAATTATTGATTATTATTATTACAGTAGAAATGAGCACCTCTCGGGATGTGTAGTTAACAATAAGCTATATTGAGGGCTTGAGGACCGCACTTTGGGCACCACTGCTCCAAAGAAAAATAACAGTATGAGTGGAGAGAAGGCTGGTCAGGATTTCAAAGTGGCCTGGAGCGCCCTCTGCAGGCAGTGAGGGGAATGACACATTATGAAACAGTGAAAACAATGTCATAATGGAAAGTCTAAAGCAAAAAAGTACATTTTGCACGACAGGTTTGTCTCACATCAAAACCCTTAAAGGAACAGGCCAGCGTTCTTCCACACTGAGATATGTTCTTACCTGAGCTGTGACGAGTTCTTTAGGACCTGTCTGATCTTCAGTCACGTAAACACAGCGCAGACGGCGTTAGCATTTAGCCTCTCCCTCTCTCCTCTATAGCTCCAAAACAGGTCAAGATAGAAGCTACCAAGCTCTTCCACGTTTCCCCTATTTAAATATGGTTACGTGAAGTGTTCCACTACAAAGTATAATTACACACAATTAAACAATGTGGATTTTCTAAGCGGATAAAAGGGGGGACTATATTGTAAGGCGTAATAATACCAGGAGTAGTTTGGCATCCGCGCAGTAATCTTCACTTTACTGTGGCCCATTCCTTTAAAGGGACTTTACCTGATGGTTTTTTTTTCTTGTAGTGGAACAAAAACAAATGTCTAGTGTATGATATACATTAGTGGGAAAAACACTGTGTATCTAATTATAAAGCATTTGAATCAGTTTTGTGAACTTGCAGCCAAGTTTTCAAGCATTTCTGTGAAAGCGAATCCCAGTCATGATCCTGCAAGTTGTAAAATGTCCCAGTGAAGAATTGGGACACTACAAACATGTTAGGAAAGGAAGTGTTAGGATTCCTCTTCCATTGCTTGTAATAAAAGGATTTCAGGTATCAGGACTATTATTTGAAGGTATCATCAAATAACCTACTCTGTCAATACAAATCAACAATAATAATAAGAAACACTGTGTATGTGTTGAGTAACTGGATGTTATTTGGACGTTGCTTAGGTATGTTCAGTTTGGTGATGTCCTAATGAAGAGCTTTGTGTTTTGGTCCAATCACGTCCTCATCAAACAAAGGTATAATCTGCCCACAGTCAGTGACAAATGATGCGATTAGATTCAGATCCTCCGTCGGCCGCGCATCAGAGTGACAGATCACTGCGCCTTCACAAATTATTCATCTCAATAAACCGAGTGTAAAAACGTTTCCACGACGCCGCTCTCAACATGATGTGTTACCGTAAACCTCTGCGGGGAAGTGAGGACTGATGACGGGCGGCGAGACAAATGACTTCCCCACAAAACTCCCGGGACAGGACGAATGCGCTGGACACGGCTGACAACAGTGATGAGGAACCATTTTGGATAAACAAGTTACCTGCAGAGCTGTTGTCAACCTCATGTCATTGTTTTTTTGTGACTGTATATGTGGCATAACGAGCGGCAGCAAGCGGCCTTTACTTAAAGGGGGGTATTCTGCAAAATGTACTTTTTCAAGCTTTCCCTCATGTTATTCTGTCACTCCCTCATTAAAAACATGGCTGAAGTGTTGCCTTGGCACATTCACGTATTTCTGAGTAATCTGTAAAAACTCTGATGGCGGCCATTTTAGGGATAGGTTTGCCTGAGTCCTCCTAGGAACGCCCCCACCTCCTGGAGACGCCTCCGAGCTTTGGTCACCAGCCGAGTAACCAACCACTGCTCCTCAGCAGAACCCCCTCCCCACTGATGCCACAGACAGCGTGTGGAGGGGGCGTGTCTAAAGGCTCAGAGGTTCTTAAAGAGACAGAGGCCTATTTCAAGACATTCACTACAGCCATTTTGAGAGAGACATTTTATACAAGGCAGTTATTCTAATTTACTGCATTTACAGACCAACAGAAGGTTTGTCATCATTGTAGTGAGATATAGACTGGTGCTATGGGGCTGACAAAAGCAGAACACGCCCTCTTTAAGAGACCCTTAAATTGTTTTTACAACACCACCCTTAAAGGAACAGGCCACCGTTTTCACATACTGAGATATGTTCTTACATCAGCTTAGACGAGTTCTTTTGTACCTGGATAAAAGGGGGAACTATATTGTAAGGGGTAATAATACCAGGAGTAGTACCGTATAAGACGCACCAGCCAAAAAATGCCTAATGGGATAAAAACAACAGGCTGAATAGGCGTTTGCTAACGTGACACATTACACAACAAACTAAACAGGAGTCTGTTATGTTAACGTCACATAAACAGTTCAGATAAAGCATAAGGAACAAACCACTGCACCGTTGACAAACCTCTCCCAGCAGCAGGTTTTTCAAGCTCTCATTTACAAAGTCGTTCCTCTAAATAAGGCCAGCGAGCTTTTAGCCCGTAATTAGCTTTGTTTTGTTTTCTTCTAAAAGCAACCTCCGCTTCTCGCTCACTCCTAACTTTCTTTCTGTTGCTCGATTAGCCTGCAGTGCCCTCTAGTGGCAAAATTATATAATTAAATAAAAATGTTTAAAAAATCCACATATTAGTCGCTCCGTATAAGACCCTGTCTATGAAAAAAAGTGCGACTTATAGTACGGAAAATACGGTAATATCTTCACTTTATTGTGCGGACGCCGAACGACTCCTGGTATTATTACGCCTTACAATATAGTCCCCCCTTTTATCCACTTAGAAAATCCACATTGTTTAATTGTGTGTAATTATACTTTGTAGTGGAACACTTCACGTAACCATATTTAAATAGGTGGAAGAGCTTGTTAGTGTATCGGGTGTGGATCAGTTCAACATAGTCTTATGGACGTGGGGCACATCCGTTAACCCTTTGTGGTCTCTGCGTTGTGTTCGATTGGAGAACTGCACGGAGAAGAAGGACCAGGAGACGAGTCGATCACCGGGAGCACTTTTACTGCTTCTGCACAAAATAAAATAAAATGTACATGAAACGTACTGTAGTCTCTCCCAGGCACACAGCTCACCAGTCCCTGTTAGCAAGTGAACACATAGATGGTGCTTTTAGCTAAGTCTCTAGCACATTTTACATAAGCTTTGCTAAAAAGACAAACACGGTTTATACATGGGCCAACTTCCTACATGCTAACTCTTAAAAATGTACATTCAGATATTTTAACCTTGAATTATTCTTCTTTGGAGTGTCCAATTATCTAATTAATATTGCTCAATTTGACGAGCACAAATGAATACCCACCTCTCAGAAAGCCTTGCGCAGACTGAGGGGGGCGCTGCTGTAGCTCAGAAAGCACGTGGTGTGGGCTTTCTCTTAAACACTTCTGACATGCTAATAACAAACGAAATATGTCTAGAACTTGCCTCTAAACATGAAATACTTATTAAACAACTAGTAAAATGAGGGATTTGGTAAACTTCACTTACAAAAATTGGTTACAGTAGCTTCTATCTTGACCTGTTTTGGAGCTATAGAGGAGAGAGGCACTGTGTGTATATGACCAGACAAGAACTCGTCTAAGCCAGGATTGTTGTTATAATTGGGTGTTTTGAGCCACTTACACATATTGGAGTAATCTTTGAATATTCCCCATGTTTTAGCATCGAGGCGGCGGCTCCTGAAGAAGCTCCTCCTTAAATACGACTTAAACACTCGCGCCATCGCTTCACTACAGCCACACGTGCAGTCGCTTTTTCCCCTTTATTTCTCTTCTTTGAAACATCTGCACAGTGAAGGGGAGCAAGAGGAGCGGATGGAAATGAGGAAGTGAAACAACCGGATGTTTAGTTTCAGCTGCTTTAGATCAATATTGCATTTTCTGACCAACACAGATTAAGATAGTGATACAGATGTGTTTGACATTATTAACATTATTCCCAAAGTCCTGTTAATGCCAACTCCAAAAAAATCACTAAAGCATGAATTAGATATTATATATATTTACTTCTGCTGCCGCTCTCTCCTCATGCTTCATAATGTGAATCTATTTTCGTACAGAAATCCGACAGCATGAAAAGAGCGGGATACGTGACCTTTAGCTGTTTGCCATGAAAAAAAACACTGTGACAGACCTGCATTTGGCAGTGACTTTTACTGTGCGGGGAGTGTGTGTTTATGGTCATATAGAGAGAACAGGAACGGCCCACTGCACACGAACACATCACCGAGGAGCTCAACACGTGGGGGTGAATGATTTTGCCTGAAACAAACGTACGACATAAAGCTAGAGAAATGACTGGAGTACAAACAAACTAGTTATTTGCGAGCTGGTTGATATGCAAAAAGAGATTCTATATTTGATTGTAAGTAAATTATAACTACAGGCTAGGGCTGCTCGATTATTGAAAAAATAATAATCACGATTATTTTTGTCATAATTGAAATCACGATTATTCAAACGATTATTTGTTGCCTTTAAAAAAAAATCCAGCAAAAAAAGACAAAAATCCAGCAAAAATAGTGACAAAAATCCAGCAGAAAAAAGACAAAAATCCAGCAGAAAAAAGACAAAAATCCATCAAAAATAGTGACAAAAATCCATAAAAAAAGACAAAAATCCAGCAAAAATAGTGACAAAAATCCATAAAAAAAGACAAAAATCCAGCAAAAATAGTGACAAAAATCCATTTAAAAAAAGACAAAAATCCAGCAGAAAAAAGACAAAAATCCATCAAAAAAGTGACAAAAATCCAAAAATAAAAAATAAAAATAAAAAAATTTGAAGAAAAAAAAAAAATGGAAGAAAAAAATTATAATTATTTTTTTGCGATTATGCTAATTTTTTAATCGTTTACTGTTGTAATCGAAATCGTAATCGAATTTCAATGAATTGCACAGCCCTACTACAGGCTGCAGCAGGAGAAGAAGAGGCTCGTGTTCCTGAATCACGACACGAGCGGAGTGTGACAGCAGCTGACATTAAGCTGCAAACTCACAGACTCAGAGAGACAGAGGGCGATTTCACAGCTGCCTCTGCAAAAGTGAAAGAACACAGGTGAAGGTGCTGAGGCAGGAGCAAGAACTGGGACGTCTCTGCAGCGGGTTTGTCACATTGTGTAAAAAAAGGAAAAGTCAGGAGCGATGGTAGAGTTGGATAGTTTTACCTTTTCCACCGGCCCAGTGCCAGGTCTGGGTCGGGTACAGGCTTTTGGGGCCGAGCTCAACCCTGCGTCACCCGCACTGATGCTAACGTGACGTGAACGGACTGACCAGAGAGAGGACAGCACACACAACAACAGGCAGACAAGATTTAATAATAATAATAATACATTTTATTTGTATAGCGCTTTTCAAGACACTCAAAGATGCTTTACAGAAAACAAGGATAAAATCACACATAAAACTAGCACATTAAAATGAGGGCAGTTACTCGATGTGAGGAAGCTGCCACGAGGGGTTGAAATGGGCAGACTTAACAAAGTTAGAGTTCTCACCAGACATTTATTGCTCAAGCAAACAGAACTTCTGACACACAGATACAAAATGGCCCCCATGACTACAGCAGTCAGCTTTTATACCTTCCCTAATGGGAAAGGACCTCCCATAGGTACCATTCCTAGTTTCCCCCCTTCCACATGGTTCAGCCTGAGGTTTTTAAAATGGCCGACAAAGACCACGCCCCTTCCTTTCTCACCAGGTGGTACAGGTAAATGTTAGAGTAAATGAATAAACAAAGTTGTAAATGGATAATTATTAACTTAAACATGAATCTGAGGTTATTGTCGGCTGGTGTTTATCGCAAACGAAACAAACGAAGCAAAATAACAAACACACACAACGGGACAAACCCACTTTGTCACACTCGACATGAAAAGCCTTTTTAAAGAGGTGGGGTTTGAGTTCTCTCTTGAAGGTGGGGGGGTCAGAACAGGCACGGAGCGGTGGGGGCAGAGTGTGGGGGCGATGGAGAAGGCGCTTGGTCTTACAGGGGAGGGACAGGAGGCTGGCGTTGGAGGAGCAGAGGGAGCGAGATGGAGTGTGGTGGTGGAGGAGGTCAATGAGGTCTGGAGGGGCCACATTATTAATTATTTAATATTTCACAACATAACGCCGCTGTGGAAAGAGGTGATGTACGGTAGATACAGACGCATCTCGTCATAGAAGAGGCCGTTCGCCGAGGGGGGAAACATATTCTTTTGGGAAACACAGTTTTTCACTCGTTTTAGCCATTTTCTGACGACATATAAAATTATTTATCACAAACAGATAAAGTCAAGCCTAAATCAGGTCCATGTGGATGTTTATTCACAGCAGATTGTTCAGTAGAAGCGACAAAATGGCAGTCGTAGCTTCTAGCGCTAGCATTAGTGCGATACTAACATGTAGCATCATGTTAGCATTCTCCGTGTTTTATGTGTTTATGGTCTGTTGAACCACTTTGCTCCATGTCTTTGTATCTTTATTTAGTATAAAACTATATTCATAATTCAGCATGGTTAAAGTTTGAATAATTAGAGAAAGTTTAGATTTTTCTCAAAATTGTTTTCTCTCTCAACTGTTTTCAATTCCAGAGATGCCGTCTGTATCTATTGCCGATGAAAGCATTTAGCCGTGTAACCCCTCGAAGTTTGACCCAGGCTGCAGTGATGAGACCACTCGAACAGGTTTTGTGGCTTTATACGAGTCTCTGGAATCACACATAACCAGGACAGGGGATTACAGGTGGTCTGATTCTCTCTTCTGCCCCGTTGTCACATCACACAGCAGTCAAAGGGGCGGCATGATCGTATAGTGATTTAAGTATTTACACAAAATTCAAACACAAACAACAATGAAACTGATATAACTGAAAATTACTAATATTACACTCCCCATTAATTACATACCTGGAATCACACATAACCAGGACAGGTGATTACAGGTGGTCAGATTCTCTCTTCTGCCCCTAAACGCACCACACCAGATACAAGAGTATTATTTACAAAGTATTAACTGTGCATTTTATCCATGGAGCTGTGGCAGTTACTCCCCTGACAAGCTGACAACGATTGACAACATCTAAACTTGACCAAATGATAATATAAATCCTCCAAAATTCAAATAATCACTTAAAACATAGCTTTAGCAGTGTTATGTCACAGATAACACAAATTAAACTGATATAAAGTTGAGTAAAATTTCCAAAATGATCATAAAATCACAGAGCCAAACCAGTTACAAACCGTTGTCACATTACACAGCGGTCAAAGGGGAGGAGCAAAGGGCGTAGCCATGGAAACCACCTCTGCCAGGCAAAATACACTCCGAATAAAAAGGGGGTTAAATCTGATTATGATTTTAATAATCGGATACATATTGATGAAATTCAATAAATAACATTTCCTCGTTACAGCCACTGTTAGCACAACTGATGTTAGCAGCATAACTTTTGCATGTAGCTTACCTTTATAACGGCTTCTTTCCTCTAGTATTTGCTTTGGCACCTCTGAATAATTCCATAAACCCACCAAAAGGCAGTTTCTGTCCACAGTCCTCTCATTGCAACTCTCAAAACCTTTCATGGCGGTTCTGTTTCCATAAGGAAGGTGCGTATTCCAGTGTTGCACATGTTGCTGCCCACAACAACTGCCACAACAACTGCCACAACGACCGAGCAGCTTTTTGTTTTTGTTTTTTACCAATGACCAAAGTAGCTGACTGTGTTTAACCTCATCTTTCAAGAGAACTTCATTTTACTATTCAAGGTATAACTTTGCTGTGGGATTTCAGATCACAAATCCATCTAGTAAAGTCCTCACTGAACTCACATCCTCTGGTTTATTATCACATTTGTCACAGGCACGTTTATTTTCAAAGTGCATAAATTAAACCACTTTATAAAGCACGGCAGGATTTATCGGCTAAAACAAAGCGAGTCAAATCCAACAGCAAAGTCCGTCCTCCACTGAAACTCTGATTCCACATTGAAATGACTTTAGAATTACTTGCACAGTAACTTCCCTTGTTTATTGCCAGGTTTGGATGATTACTGCATGAATAACACTAGACATCAGAAGTCCAGTGTCAGCCTGAAGAGATATCATGACCAGGCCTTTCCATCATTCCGTCTCAGACCGTGGTGTTCCCCAGGTTTCGATTCTGGGGCCCCTCTTGTTCAATTTGTACATGCGCTCGATTAGCCTGCAGTGCCCTCTAGTGGCAAAGATGATGCGCAGATCAATACAGATAAAACTGAGATAATCGTCTTTGGCCCATAAAAACACAGAGGTTGTCATTGGTCATCTTGAAGCTCTTTCACTGGCACCCAAAAGTCAAGTTAGAAATCTCGGGGTAATCTTGGACTCAGACCTGAATTTGAACAGTCATGTTAAGTCCGTTACATCAGCGGCCTATTACCACCTAAAAAACATTGCCACAATAAAAAACAAAGTGTCCAAACCAGACTTGGAGAGACTAATTCATGCATTTGTCTCCAGCCGGTTAGACTATTGTAACGGCTGCTCACTGGCCTCTCTAAACGAGCTGTTAGACGACTGCAGTTTATCAAAATGCTGCTGCTCGAGTCCTGACCAGAACCAGGAAATACGACCACATTAGTCCAGTGCTCCGGTCTCTGCACTGGCTTCCTGTTGCTCAGAGAATAGAGTTTAAAACAGCCCTGCTTGTGAATAAGTCCCTTCATTGTCAAGCACCAAAGTCCATCTGACATGTTACAGCTGTATGAACCACCTCGGACCCTGAGATCGTCAGGGAGGGGCCTCCTGGTGGTTCCCAGAGTGAGGACTAAACATGGTCAGGCTGCGTTTCAGGTTTATGCAGCAAAAGTCTGGAACAGCCTCAGTGAGGATCTGAGACAGGCCTCAACCCTGAGCAAGTCCAGGCTGAAAGGACACCTTTTTACTGCTGCCTATGGAGACTGAAACTTTTTTAATGTAATTGTAACTAATGATTTGTTTTCTTGATTATCATTGGGTTTTTAATGCTTTTTATTGTGTTTTTAATGCTTTTTATTCTATTTTTACTATGTTTGGTGTTACTGTGAGGCACATTGAGTTGTCATGTACATGAAATGTGCCATACAAATAAACTTGCCTTGCCATCAGTCTTTATTTTCTCCTTCTCTGTTGGCACAGGCATATTACCAAGATGAAAACTCAGGAATCAACACGCTCGAACAGTAAACGTGTGGTTCAGGTGAGACTTCATCTTCACGCGTGGATTGGCCACCACAGAGACCCAGCCTTAACCCCACGGAGAGCTCTGTCTGTCCCAAAACAAACCACTCGCATTAACATCGCAGCACTGACTGAGAGGCTGAACGGAGACACATCTGTCTGTGAACAGAGTGGAGTCACTAATGCAGAAATGTGCCACCTTTACCCTGGGCTTGTCAGGGCAGGGCTGACAGGAGCCCAGGATAATTACACAAGTGAACTCTGGGAACTGAAAGGCGCTGGCACACGTTTAAGAAAAGTCTGTATTCTCCACAGAGACAGACAATAGCACCGAGATTCTAAAGCAACTCGTGATTTCCCTTCAGCTTTAGCCTGGTGTCAACTCAGCAAAGCATCACAGTGAAGTGTTTGTGTTATAGATACAAACACTTTATCACGGTGCAAGTGCAATCTAAAAAATAATAAGTAGGTTTTGAAATGAAATAACCTAATGATCGTTATTAGACAGTATTTATAATTTTAGAATGAAATTGTCAATGCTTTCAAAGCTTTATAATGAAATGTAGCTTTGGGCTCACAAAGCGTGAAAGCAAATAGAAAAGAAATGTCAGGCACCACAGGAGCAGGGCAGGCCATGCGCTGGTTAAGCGGTGGCTTCATTTTGGTTTTCCTCACGGAGGTTGAAGCTCTCGGAGCAGCGCGTGTGATCTGAAGCTCGTGTTGGGTCAGTTGTTGGACTTTCTGCTGTACTTTTGTTCTGAGACAAAGCTTTGGAAACGGAGACGGCCAGGACTGGATCTTACGCACGTGTCTGCGCCTCTGACATTACAGCACTAGATCTATAATGAACAACATTCAACAGATCATTTTGCTTGAGAGCCAACAAACCTTGGCCACACTTCGGTCCCCACAGCAAACAGACAGTTTTGTTCCGGATCTCAGTGGATGATCAGATGCAGACGACGCTCCGCTGTCTGAACTATGTATTCATTTTTAATTGCTTTTACAACTATTCCACATGATGAGAGTGGCGATCCATTAACCACACAGCAAAGGAACGCTCTAAGGAATCCTCTCATCAGCACCTGGATCTGATCCACCGTCATCACCCTGTGGAAGTCGTAGTAATAATAAAAACTCCCAGAGAGGAGTCGAGTCGTGTCCAGAGCCAGATTTATTAACAACAGCAACAACCAGAAGTTCACAAATTCAGAGGCAACATTCTGACTTTTTGCAAAAGATAAAAACAAACTGCAAAGCATCGAAACCTGCTCTAAAGTCACTGGAGTTAAACACTTACAGTCCGTCCTCTATGGAGCCGGTGCAGGAGGATAAACGGATCTTCAGCCTCTCCAGGCTCCGTCCTTTTCGCTCATGCCATCTGGACGTCGTTTTAGAGTCAGAATCAGAACAGTGTTTACTGCCATTGTTGTACAATCGTGCAACATAGAACACAGAGTTTAGATTAAGAAAACTATAAGGTTATGAGGGCATGTACCGTCTCCCACCAAATCCACACGACACAAGCTTTGTCTTATCCCAGAACATTATAAGACGTCTACTAAAACAGCGCCCCCACGCTCCCATTGAGGGTATTACATTACATTTAACCCGATTCAGAAACGGCTTCATTGTAGTGTCACTGACGATCACGATTCCAAAACTCAAACGTTAAGAAATAAATCACAATTCAAAGTAAAAACAATGCAACATGTGCTACAGGCTCCCCCCGTGTGACCTAGAATACAGTCCAGCCACGGGAGAGTTCTGCTGAAAAGTGCATGTTTGAAGAACTGCTTGTTGTGTCTTTATTCCTCCACAAAGTCCTGGTCTCTGTCAGAGTTCCTCTGGAGAACGAGCTCCAAATGTCCTGATCAAACTGAGCTCCTTCATTTCTCCACAGATAAAACATGTACAACATCACAGCTGTGTTTAGCTCGCGGGTTTTTGAACACGCGCTCCGTCCAATGAAAGCACGTGATTCAGCTGGAGGGCGTCTGGGCAGGTGAGCCTGCGCTCTGATTGGCTGAAGGGTCTGTACGTCATAATGCGTCATATCCAGGAGTGTTTGTTAATAATTATCATCATTATATTATTATATCATAAACAACCTGAAATAAACTGTTGTAAAGCTTTTCCTCTGAAGAAGAATTTTAAAGAAAAAAATAATCAAATATAGAGAAAGCTGCAGGCGTGTGGTCGAGTTTAATGATCGGGGTTTATGTGTTTGATTCTATTTATTTATTTATTTATTTATTTATTTAGTTATTTATTTATTTATTTATTTATTTATTTATTTATTTATTTATTTATTTATTTATGTATTTATGTATGTATTTTTCCACAGTAATAGTCAGTCTCGTGGGATCCATGTATTTGTTTTTCTAACTGTTATTTGAGTTTTATCACAATGTTTAAAATTTGGACTATTATTGTAATGAAGTCGTTTCTGACTCGTGTTAAATGTAATGTAATGCCCTCAGTGGGCGCTTGGGGGCGCTGTTTTAGACGTCTTTTATGGTCGAGATTTGGGGATAAAACAAACAACACGTGTGTCTCACTCATTGGTTTTCCAGCTCTTTGTCCCGTCTGCCCCCGAGCTGTTGCATTCTGGGGGAGTGGGTTTACTGGGATTTAAAGCTATCAATCAGATCACCCACATCTCACACATGAGGGAGGTGTCACAGAGTTTGCATAAACATGATCCACACACACACAGTCTCCTGTACCAAAGCAGCCGAGGTCGACGCACAGATTTTCATTCAAAAGACAAAAATGTTTTCAAATCAAACTCATTTGAAAGACCTACAAAACTAAATGGATCTTTTTCCTCACGTCAGATTTTTTATCATCACTTTTTTTGTCGGGCAGTCGTCTCATTTTTGTCAAATTTTCGTGACTTTTTTGTCACTTTTTCGTCAAATTATTCGCATTTTTTTGTCAATTTTTTTTTCCATTTTATGTAATTTTTTTGTCATTTTCATCCTTGTTTTCATCTCAGTTTTGTCGCTATTTTCACACCTTTTTCCCAGAAGCTTTTGGATTGGGGTAAAGCTGGAGATAATGTGCTCGGTTCAGGCGGGAGTTAAGGGGTTAATATTGCCTGCAGTTCACAAACTATCCACCAGGGGGGGCTGCAGCGCCCTCAGCACCCTGGGTTCCCACGGCCTTGCCTCTCAGATTAAACAGCAAACCCTCTCAAACCGTCTGCCTCAGTCTGACAGCAGCGCCGTCGCTCCACCCCCCTCATCACCTTGGCTCCTCCTCCTCGACGCCACTTTCACCAGAACCACACGAGCAAATCACCCAGACGACGAGCGAGCCTTGAAAATTCACATCAGATTTGTTTTTTTGGTGAATCCCTTTTGCGATGAAGTCAAAGCACATTCATGTTTTCAAATATTGACCCGGATGAGACAATGTACCTTTGAATGTTGATCTTTCAGAGAAAAAGAAAAGGCCTGATTTAGATCAATAGGAAGAGAAAGAGCGACGCGTCAGTGCCGTGCAGGGGATGAAGCCAGACGGAGACAGGTGATGATTAACACTGAGGCTCGTGAAGGTGAGAAACACAAACCCCACATGTTTGTCACTATTTTAGAGAAAACAAATACGCACAAAAATGTCAAGGTTCTTTTTTCTCACCAGCACACATCTTATTATTTGAGACTTATCTTTGTTTGTTTCTATTCAGTTTTGTGTAAAAGATCAGACAAATGACATCTTTATTTTTCTCTCTTCATATCCAGCTCCACCTGATGCACTTTTATGTGAACATGTCCCACAGATGATCATTCAGAATGTGCCACTGTGTGTTATTAAAGTCCATAAAGCTCCATTCCAGCGCTTACACTGAACCAGAGTCCTGCTGAGCGCTGGTTCTCTTTTGTTTTCCAGAGAATCGCAGACCATTGCTGCAGATGTTCGTTTAACATCCATCCATTTTCTTCCACTTGTCCGTTGCCGGGTCGCGGGGGCAGATGTTGGAGTTTCCCAAATCACATGGCACCAGCCCCTATGGCTCCTCCTGCAGGGGGGGGGGGGTCCACGGGAGGACGGCCTCACGATTAACCGGGCCTGTTGGTCTCTCATCAGGAGCTTCTGACCCGCTCTCTGTCTGACCCGTCACCCAGGACCTGTTTGCCCTGGGAGACCCTACAGGAGCACCAGACCCCCCCACGACAACAGAGCTCCAGGATCATTCAGGCTCAGACCCTCCACCCCGTTAAGGTGGCGGCTCCAGGAGGGGTGTTAGTTTAAAAAATATATGTATATAGTAGTTTTGTATTGCAGTATCAAGTGTATACAATATCCAGACTTTTTTCCATGAAGGGTCCCATCATGAAGCGGGTGCACGGGGGGTGAAGGGTCATAGATCGCTGGTCAGTAATTACGCCGCAGATCTTTATTCATGCTGGTTATACGGCTCTTCACAAAGCAAGTGAGTGGGATTTTCCAACGCTCTAACGGTCATTATTTCCTGATAGTTCTGAGTTGGTGCTTGTATTACAGGCCTTTGGCATCACTCACACGTCGTAGTCGAGGACACTCTGTCCTGGTTCCTGAGAGAGAAGTCGGGGAATCGAGTCTGACTTTCAATTTACCCAGAGATTCACTGCCATTCCTCCAACTGCACCTTCAGCTAAGTAGCTAGGCTAGCAAGAAGAAGCTAGCCTTGCTGCTACTAGCCTAGCCACACTGCCTGGAATCATGGCCATGGGGCACGCAAACCTTTGGGAACTATTTGCCACGGAAATCATTAAAAAAAAACGTTTGGGCCTTCATAAAAGTGTAAGTTTATTTTGTGTGGGTTCAGTTGGCAAATAGCGGCTATTTCAGGGCGAACCGGACCTCTGTCTGTGTTTATTTTCCCAATAATGACCAGCGTTCTATACATTATCTACATGAAAAGGACTGGATAAAGTCATATAAACAAAAGAGTAAGATGCTAATGTTATATAAATATTACTATGTCATTGTGACATTCTTTTAAGGTGTTTTTCAATGATAAAAACATCTGTGATAAACTAAATGCTTGTTATTTATTAGTTGGGTGTGGCTTTTATTGAGAAAACTCTAATATTTAGGCCAGTGGTTCTCAACCTTTTGGAGCCGCGACCCCCATTATAACAGTTAAAGGTGTTCTTGACCCCCCGCCCGGGTCACACCGTGAGGAATCGAAACATTATCCGACATAATTCTTAAAAACTAAGAAAAACACAAATGGCTAAAATAAAATTCATCAAATTTCGAACATATAATGGCACTCTGGTAAAATGGCAACACATGCTACAATAAAATATTATAATATACGGTAAAAAAAAGTATGTATATTTTATCTACATGATCTGGCGACCCCCAGGTTGAGAACCACTGATTTCTGTGACTGGGAGCAACGTTCACACATGTGCACTTTAAATGTCCCGGTGACTTTTCCAGCTCGAGGGAATCTCCCTGTCACACTTTGAGCTCTGCAGATCAGATCTGGATGATCCTGAAACGTCGGCCGTTTGTGTCAAACGTCCGGCTGTGTGGATTTACCTGCGGCGACAGAAGCTCAGACGGTCGAGCCGGACAGTCCTGTAACCAAGAGGTTTGTCTATGTGAGCGGATCCTTCAGGCAAATGTAGGAGGAAAATATAGATTTATTTCCCTGACTCAAATTGATATTTCTATTTTGGTTCTAAGTATGAATAAGGAGGAATGGAAGGAATACGAGTTAAGGAAGCAGTACTTACATTATACACAAAATACAAATGCAGAAGTAGAAAATAACAATAAGCAGAGAAGTAGCTACTATGTATGAATGTTTTGTGGTCCGTCCACACCTTCACCTCCACAAAGGAGAGAGTGAGTGATAACCACAAAGAAACACCAGGAACTCTCTGCAAAGCAACAATGGCCGCCTCATTACGTTGCGCTGAAGTGAAATCAGAGGTCGAGATGTGCCGCGCTTCATTGAATCGCGCTCGTGTTTCTGCCTCTGTATCTCAGCTCTGAAGGACTTTCATCACAGGCTCCCCTCGTTTAATCACAGGCTCCCCTCGGGCCCGGTTCAAGAGCCGCAGTGCTTTGTTTGTGGGTGTTTTTGGTATCAGAGGCTGCATGAAATATTTACAGAACTCATCTCTCTCTGAACTCTGAGGCCACAACACGGGTCGGTCTGGTCAGTCTTAACACTGAGGCGTCAGACAGGGCTGTGCTGCTTATTCATGGTTTTAAAAGCTATTCAAATCTTATGACACTCTTGTGGATTTAGGAGCAAAAACAACACTTCGACCGTGAAGTGAACGATGCAGATGCTTTAAAGGATGTTTGACATAGGGCCTCATTTCCTCGTTATCCAGAGTGTTGCTGATTTTTGGAGATATTTTTTTTCTGTAATTCATGCAGTTCTTCTGTTTGAAGAGTTTCGTGGCGCTAGGCTAATGCAAGGCTAGTGCATGTCTATGGTATCAGCTAGCCTGCATTAAAACAGTGTGACCCGCTCCACAGAGCACCTGAGGCAAATCACTGATAACACCAGACTAACCATATACATGTCTGTGTCCATAGAGTCATGTTTGGAATATAACTGACCTGCATCACATGAATGATCGCATTCTGAGGGACTATTTTCCAGCAGATCACTCCGCCGCCGCGTAGCTTATACAACCACGAAGCTGATGCTGCTCAAATATAAGGTCTTTTAAATGCAAAATGGTTAAAATGATTCTATGGACACAGACATGTATATGGTTAGTCTGGTGTTATCAGTGATTTGCCTCAGGTGCTCTGTGGAGCGGGTCACACTGTTTTTAATGCAGGCTAGCTGATACCATAGACATGCACTAGCCTAGCGCCACGAAACTCTTCAAACAGAAGAACTGCATGAATTACAAAAAAAAAAAATATCAGCCACACTCTGGATAACGAGGACATGAGGCCCTATGTCAAACATCCTGAAACATCCCTTTAAGTGTGTTTCCTGTATTTGAACGTGGCTCCAGATTTTAGCTGCATAAAACTGAGCCTCACCATGTTGAGTCCTGACTCTGGGCCCGACAGGATGGTTCATGCGTCGCTGACGCGTCGTCCTCAAATGGACCAGGATCTGGACGTCCAGGTCCTTCAGACCCCAAAGCATTTCCATCCTCAGACCCATGAAGATTATGACTCATTATTCAGTAAATAATGAGTGCATTGTCCGGACCCCAGATGGAGAAGAAGGTGAAGTTTGTGGACCTTGAGAAGAAAAGAGGTGAAATGTTAATGATCATTCAGAAATAACCAGAAGTGGGTGGAGCCCAAATATTTACTCAAGTAAGAGCAACAATACTTTGAAATATTTTTACTAAAGCCAAAACCACCAGACGATCTACAGCCATGTTCCACACTCCTCCTCAGATAAATGTAATACAACAATACTTCTGCTCATGTAATGCACAGACCAGGACGCCCAAAGGCACTGCACGAAATGTACAATGAAGAATAGGCTGTGGCGCCCCCTTCTGGCAACAGCAAACCAAACCTAATGCATAGATCAGGACACACTGACATGTACTCACAAATGACAAAAGATACAAGACACACAAGAGGAAAACCATGTGTTTGTATACACATGTACTGTCCGTGTATATTAAATATAAATACGGTAATGTTGGTGCTATATGGGGCAGTGTGAGGTGGTATAACCTGGTACTATTGGATGCTTAAGAATATACAGAACCACGTATTGTTGGACAGCATTCTTGTAAACTTTGATTAAACTGATTTCCAATGTTTGATTATGGTTTTGTATCTATATCTTACTTATACCATAATGAGTGTAAAGTGTAAATAAGTTGGATGGGGCATAAAAAAGCATAGTTTGCTTCAGCCGACTCCTTTTGGGGCATTATTGTGTTTCTACCTTTTGTGTATAACAACGTGGAACTTGGAATCGCTCAAATAAACTAAACTATAACTAAACAAACATTTTGCAGACTTTGCCACTTAAATATTTATTCACAGTGACTGAGTAAGAGCACAGATACCTCTTTATAATTGTATTCAAGTAGAAGTGAAAAGTGCTGTATGATATAACTACTCTAATACAATTCCTTCAAATAGTTCCTCCAGTACATGTAACTGAGTAAATGCCTCTGAAAATAACTAAATAAAAGTAACTTTGTCACTAATTCTCTTTTACTGGCTTGAATCCGCAATGATTAGATTTTCCTCATGATTAATGATTCAGGCAGATGAGCAGCAACATGAGGTTATTCCAACATCTGCACGTGGAGCTAAAGACATGATCTGTCTCCATCTAGTGGCCAAGTCACAACACTGCATGTAGTTATTACAGTGTCCAGAAATGTTTTGAATCACTCAGTAAACAACATTTATATTCCTGTCTCATCCGTGCTGTCGCAGTGCGGTCAGTTACCCGAAAAACAGAGGCAAAAATCTGAGAAATCTGTTTTGCTCAATTCAACAGAGTTTGTGTTAAGTTACAGAATCCCACCACACACGTGCACACACACACACACACACACACACACACACACACACACACACACACAGGGGCGTAGCACCAAATTCTGGGCCCTGGGTACAAACTATCTTGGAAATTCACAGTTCATATTCTATGTTCTCTGGTTTAGTGGTTTGACAGTGCAGTTCAATATAAATATAAAGTAGAATATAAATATTCTACTTTCATTGGACCAGTTGAAATGGCTAGTTTTAGGTAGAGCATAATGATTATTAGCATCACATTAAACAGGACGACTGCACCAGGAACATGGGATATTTGTGCACATGTGTGACTTTAAAATAGGCATTAAAATGCTCTTTTCCAAAAAAATGATGATACTATGATGTCTCTGTGGCCACAGGCCTGAACACAAAACTCACGGGCTTCAGTCTGATTTAGTCTCACCATATTTGAAGCCTATACCTTTAAGTGTATTGTCAGTAAATTGTTGTTGTAAAAAGTTATGTTGGAATTGGCTAAATGGCTCGAGCTCCACCTTTCACTAGAACCAGGTTGACTCGTCTCCAAAGCTGTGCATTTATAATGCCTGAATCCAAATGTGCGCGGCTAATTAGCATAACTAGTATGTCGAAAACGGCGTGCGCGACCTGTGGCTTTTGTCACTGTATTGGCCTGATGGCTCAATTATAATAAACATGAGGAAAAAGAAACTTTACTGACTCAGCGCAGGCAGAGGCAGGAGTCATGTTTAAGTCTCATTTATGACAGAAAGTTTCCTCTCAGCGCCGCTAGAACAGGCTAGTGTTAAATAAAAGCACATTAGAGCGAGGCCAGACTAATATCTGTCTTTCCTCATAGCTCTGTGTCATTACATCACAGAATCCACCTCATCAAGTCACTGCTGAGCTGAAGCGCACGGTGCTGAACACCGGTGTGGGCTGAACCATTTGGCACATTTTTAAAGGGGTGTCAGGGCCCTGAGATATGATCCATCATTATTGTTTGTGCAAAATTCTGTGTAGCAACCATTGTATTTCAGCCCGGTTGTTCAGTTCTTATAGTATCAATTATGAGGAAACTTAGAAAGTACAATACAGAACACTTTTTTGAGGCATTTTTGAGGGGCCCCTACCCTGCTCTGGGCCCTGGGTACTCAGGACCCTTTACCCCCCCAGTCCGACGCCCCTGCACACACACACACACACACACACGCACACGCACACACAGACTAAAGCAAGTTTTTTTTTTTTTTTTTTATAGCTCAACTGCCATGTTTTGTTTTTGTGGTTAATCTAGAATTGCATGTGTTTGGAACAGTAAGTTAATGAACACGTGATGAAAATACAACCAAAAACGTGACGAGGGCGAAGCTACGAAGACTAAAGCGAGGTACTTATCAGTTACTTACCGACCTAAAGGGCGAGTCTTAAAGCAGCACTAACGTGTTTACCTTAATAAATCCTCTGGGGGGGGGGCCTATGGGATGGTTGGAGGGTCTTTCACCCCCCCGGTGTCTCTGGCCAGAAAACCATGTTTGCAACTTGTCTGCCACCGGACCGGAGCCACCAATACACACTAATGGAATCACAAAGAAGAAGCTAACAGGCTAACGGGCAAAGCTAACTGCTAGCACCACTTAAAACAGTATTTACAGCCAAGTTTGAGTGAAAAAAATATTTCCATTGTATAATTGGATGAACAACATCCCTCTGTCCCTTCGTCTTTCCTGTCAGCGTAGGATTTACTCTCAGGACATTTAATAAGTTAAAAAATCGTAACTTGCTACGACACCTGCAGTTGCGCTTATGGCCTCTAGGGGGAAGAGTTACTTAGTACTGCTTTAAACATAGTTGCAGTTTGTCAAAGCTGAATACGTTGTAAGTATTAATGTCGTTCAGTCAGTCTGTTCCTGTTTTCCTTTCCCTTAATGAAGTGAACCTGCTGCTGCTGTGTCTGCAGTGACTGACTTATAATGAACTGATTTTATAATGAACTGATTTTATAATGAACTGATTTTATTGTGTACATGGCTGGGCAAATGTATTAGAATGTATGAGCGAGCCAATCATTGTGCATGGTAGAAGTTTTTTCTATTCTATTCAAAACTGGGGCAGACTTTGTTTAAACCAGAAAAAAACAGATACTTAAAGGAACAGGCCAGCGTTTCTCCACACTGAGATATGTTCTTACCTGAGCTTAGACGAGTTGATGTGTACCTGTCTGGTCTTTGTGTGTGCCCTCAGTCATGCAAAACAGCCAAAGATGTTGTTAGCATTTGGCCTCACTCAGTATATTCCTATGGCTCCAAACGGGGGTGAAGTTTGAAGCGACCGAGCTCTTCCACAGACACAAAGACCAGACAGGTACGGATCAACTCGTCTAAGCTCAGGTAAGAACATATCTCAGTGTGGAAAAACGGTGAACTGTTGCTTTAATCTTAAAGAGGGGGTGTTCTGCTTTAAAGAGGGGGTGTTCTGCTTTAAAGAGGGGGTGTTCTGCTTTAAAGAGGGGGTGTTCTGCTTTAAAGAGGGCGTGTTCTGCTTTAAAGAGGGGGTGTTCTGCTTTAAAGAGGGGGTGTTCTGCTTTAAAGAGGGGGTGTTCTGCTTTAAAGAGGGGGTGTTCTGCTTTAAAGAGGGAGTGTTCTGCTTTAAAGAGGGGGTGTTCTGCTTTTGTCAGTCCCACAGCACCAGTCTATATCACACTACAATGATGACAAACCTTCTGTTGGTCTGTAAATGCAGTAAATTAGAATAACTGCCTTGTATAAAATGTCTCTCTCAAAATGGCTGTAGTGAATGTCTTGAAATAGGCCTCTGTCTCTTTAAGAACCTCTGAGCCTTTAGACACGCCCCCTCCACACGCTGTCTGTGGCATCAGTGGGGAGGGGGTTCTGCTGAGGAGCAGTGGTTGGTTACTCGGCTGGTGACCAAAGCTCGGAGGCGTCTCCAGGAGGTGGGGGCGTTCCTAGGAGGACTCAGGCAAACCTATCCCTAAAATGGCCGCCATCAGAGTTTTTACAGATTACTCAGAAATACGTGAATGTGCCAAGGCAACACTTCAGCCATGTTTTTAATGAGGGTGGGACAGAATAACAGGATGGAAAGCTGGAAAAAGTCCATTTTGAAAACAATCTCTTATTAAAACCATTTGAAGAAGCTCAACACGCCCCTGTCTGAGAGTCGGTGCGTTTAGAGCTCACACGACAAGGCCACAGTGTTGTGATGAAATCCGAAAACCCATCTTACTCTGCAGTGGCTATTCTAGTCTGTATTTTATATTTAGCTCACACCTCTCACCTCTGGCAGATAAGCTCTGGACACATGTAGTCCTGAGCACCACGCGCTGAATTCTGATTTCTATTGAACAAAGTGGTTTCCCGGCGGATGTTCATTATCTCCGTTATAAAGGTTACACTCACTGCACCAGAATACCAGATGGAGGAACAGGCAACACGGAATGTTAAACACCATGTGGGAGTTTTTATGAATTCTCGATGCATTTTTGCAAGGCTGGCCACTTTCCCCGCTTCTTTTTTTCTTCTCTGACTTGCAAGTGAAACACTTTACAGACAATTAGGAAAAGATACGGCTTTCAAGGACAAACAGGACTAAATCAGGAGGCGCAAAGACTGGATTTGAACCTGTAGCGGCCAGGATTTGCCCTATGCAAAGGTCTGGCTACAGTAATTAGGCGTCTTGGACGCGTGTCTTCCAAAACAAATCGTCGTTTGATACTGTATTTTCAAAGGTTTATTTGGCAAACCTCACAGCCATCAACAAGTACACAGATTTCCAACTCCATAGACACTAGACACGGTCAAAAAGATGTATGCCTCCATACTGCAACACCTGAATTTGCCTTCCTCGCCCCTTATATAGGGCAGGTAATTATGTAAACACACACACAGCGCCACACAGTGGCAGGAGGATCAAACGTGGCTGAGATGGCTCCAACAGAACCTTTTGAATCGACATCTGGGCTGTTTAGAGCGTAGGACATTTTGTCTCTTGGAGACGTCTTCCTCATGGTTGCACTGGTTTGCTTTCTGGATTAAGTATTAAGTATTAAGACTTCACTTCTCTTCCTATGGTGAGAAGTGAAGTCCAGGATCATGACCGGACTCGTTTAAACAACACAAAGTCTCGGAATCACCCAATGTAAGTAAATTAAATAATAGAACTGTTTGACAATCACTGGCTCATCAGGTAATACTGTACGACAATGAGGGCTGATTTTTGAGGTCTGAAGCAAGTCACGTTCTCGTTTGCTCTCAGGGGAATGTTGACTTTGCCTTTCCATTGTAACTGGATGAGACTTCCTGAGTTTTTCTTCTCAGCTAAAACTTCATTGCGAGCCAAGCATGTGCAGTGAATGGGGTTTTAGTGTCCCGGAGTCCCTCTCCTCTCTCGACGTCACATCCACCATGCAGCACTCGGGTCAGGCATGACATGGAAGAGTTGTTTTTGTTGTACAAGTCGTGTTGGAGCGTGAAGCTGCTGCTTGCCCTGGTCCGGACGCCTCTGCACAGCTGGGCAGATGCTCGGGGTCCAGGAAAGGCTCGTCTGAGGGGCACAAGCGTTCACCTGGGTCCGGATGCCCAGCTCCCTTTTTCAGTGTTTTATAACTGCTGTGATAATCTCATGGACATGGATTCTACAAACTGTCACTTGGATCGATGATTGTGAACCTATGAACTGAAAGCTTTCTTTTTTTTTTGTAACTTGTCCTCGTCCTGTAAATTTTAACTGTCTTTCGTTTGCCCATGGGTTAACTTGTTTTATTTGATCTGGGTCAAAATGCCCTGGCGTTGCCTCATGAGTTAAGCACTCGTAGCTGGATGGATGAACAGTCAGTCATAGCTGTCTATCTTCAAGCCACACTGCAGACTAACTCACAGAGTAAGTAGAACAAAATACAAGTATTTATTTGATTATAGATATTTTTATTGAAAAATCCATCTCTTAAGACCTGACTTGTAACTTTACCGAGAGCGGGGACGTTTCCAGCTCGTCTCCATGATGTTGAATAAAGGCAGATTTAAATGGGTTAGGCCCTGATCCACATCAAGTCTTCAAATGACTACTGCAAAACTAGCATTTATGAGTCCTGCTGGAAACAATCAAATCAACCAAAACTTTATTTATAAAGCGTTTTTCATACAAGGTTGTAACAGAAAGTGCTTTACAGATTAAAAGCAGTTCCCGCCCACCCACTCTTCTTCCATTGTCTCCGATCACAGCAGCTTTGGGACGGCGGGGCTGCCTCTGATGGAGGAGAACGCCCCGATGTGGCTGACGAGGTTGGGCTCTAAACTGAGCGCACGTTCCCCCGAAAGCGTCCGCAGCGTTTGGTACAGAGCCGTGTCTTTGGCGTTTCCCGCGTAGCAGAACAAAGCGTGGAGATGGTTGGCCACGCGGAGAGACGAGTTCCCCGGGAACAGCATGGCTTGTGTGCAGCACTCGGTCACTGGAGAAAGCTGGTAAAGCTGCGGAGAGAAACGCCGCAGCTCCAGAAGATAGTGACGCCCGAAAAGCTCCACGACCGCCATGAAATACAACGTAAAGAAGAGCAGATTCGTACGAGAGAGAGAGACGGAGAGACATTTACGATAAGGCACGACGAGGAGCAGCACTGTCGCCAGCACCGACCCGAGACCGATCCATTCCAGAATCCGGTACGGCTCCGGGTTCCAGTAGCGCTGCAGTCGCTCCGGATGATACAACTTCACGTAGAGAGTTTTCTGAACAAACGTGTGTGAAAGGAGGTTAAAAACAACATCAAAGAAGTCAGATCTCGGCAAAGCGTCGTCCTCCAGAACCACCACGTTTTTAGCGTGCGTTAGCTCCAGGCCTTTGCGTAAACAAAACACGTAATCGCGCTTTTCCCTTTCGAACACGTTCACAGAGTTTATGTTTGCATCACGTTCCTTCACACTCCGGCGGACGACTTTAAAATGCTTCTGGAGTAACGAAGCGTCTTCGTTTCCTCGCCCTCCGTGCTCCACGTCGCAGATTAGCACATCGGCGCATCGTAGCTTCCCCTCACAGCCGGACAGCAGGTGGTTCAGCCGCTGCGTCACCTGTAGAAGGTAGTGAAAGTCCACAGCTCTGCGGCGCCTCACCGTGATGATCGTCACCAACAGGTCCGGCTCTGTGGAAAGTCTGGAAAGATCAGAGTTTTCTTTGGCTTTCCAGAAGTGCAGCGCGTCCTGCCCGCGGGCGAGGCTTTCTCTGAGCGCTGACTCGCTCATGGAGTCAAGGAACAGCGGTTTGTTGTAGTAGTAGGAGTAGACCAGACGGTGGCAGCAGAGGGGCAGCAGGACGCCGAAGGTGACGAAACACAGAAGGAGAGTGCGACACATGCGCCCGGAGCACCTGCGGAGGGCGCCATTGAGGCACTGGTGACCCATCACACTGGAAGGAGAGAACAAGAGACAGATGTGGATTACAGAGAGCAGGGCTGTTGGAGTGAGACCATGGTCGGCCCAGAGCCTTTTCTAGGCTAAAGTGTCTCATAATCGTACAAAAGTATCAGCCAAAAACAAGTTTATGCTGTGGGGGGCTGAGCACAGCAGGGGTTCCATAGTGTGTGAATGGATCTGTCAGAGGGGCTGTTCATTTTTAGCATTCAATAGTTGGCGCATTATAGATCATAATACTTTTAGGTGGTCCATTTGCTGGTGTTAAAGAATTGATTTTCTGGAGCCCCCTTCAAATTGAAGCCTGTCAGCGAATGCCCAGTGAGCCCCTTCACTGTTACGGCCCTGCCAAAGGTACCATTACACACAGCAGAGTCGTGTTTAGTTGAGGGAGTCACAGGCAGCTCATGTTTGAAACATCCTGCACTGAAGTTAGTGATGTTTGACTCGTGGTCCTTTTAGTCGATTATAATGTATTATTTTTATATTTCCATCAACATTTCATATTTTCACTTTTAAAAACATTTATTCTCTGCATTGTTTGGATTTTTGGGGATATTTTTTTTGTCATGTCTCCTGTTTCTCTGCCTCATGTTATTCTAATTCTTCCAACAAAAAACAAGGAGCAGAACATTTTGATAATCTGAAGTCACTTCCTGTCGTCTGGAGTGTTATAGAACATGTTTAATGATTGAATTTCATATGATTATTACATTGAAGAGCGATCAGAGGTGCATAAAGAAAGATATACAGCGGGAACCACATGTTTACATCCACTTTATGAAAAGACACAGAAATAGAAATAATTTTGAAAATTCTAATTGACCTAAAAAAGAAAAAGTTAATCATGGTTTCATGTCAGACAGTGAGAAAAAAAATGCAACATTTTATAAAGTGTAATTACTGTAAAAACATCCGATTCCCACTGTATAAACTAAAACGATTTTCTAAACAAGAAAAAGGCCATCGAACTCTGCTACACTGTGTCTACAATATGCATGATGAGCACACGAGACTTGTTACATAACATATACTGTACTATTCACTACTTTTTTACTTCTTATTGAGTATTTTTGTTGCAGTTGTTCTCAGTTGTTGAGCACATTGGCGACTCTCCCCACCTCTGTCAAAATGTGCCTCTGAATTTGAACTTCTGATAAGGACAGTCTCACCTTTGGAAGAGCCGTTTCCTCAGACTGAGAGCTACCTGTTCCTCACCAGTAGGGGGCAGGGCTTTGCTCGTTTGTTTTCATCTGCCAGAAAACATCACACCATGTTTTTAGACAATCTCTAACATTTCTAACATACTTGTAGCTTCGCCGTCTCCACACTCAGACACTCAGCACTACTTACACTGATCTGCTGCTGTTTGAAGGCACCTGCAGGCCGCTCCACCCGCACAGCTCACATATAGAGTTGGGGAATGTAATGTCAAACCACTAAGCATCATGGGATTAGCAGCAATAATAAACTAATGGAGATTTAAAAGGTTTAATACTAGAGTCATTGTTCACATTAAAAGGCTTGGACACCAGTGAGTGACTCTGCAGCTAACAGGGTTTTTACACATCTTTTTTCTCCAGTTTTTTATACTGTTTTAAGCTAATGCTAGTCTATGGAAAAGGTATGCTAACAGCTGCAAAGATGGCGGATCTCCATAGTAACTTTCTGTCTGTTTGACTGTATTATAGTTCTGTGATTCCGAGGGAACGTCTCATGTTGTTTGTTGTTCCTCGTCCTGTGCACAAAACGCCATTATCGGACACGGAGCCAATCACACGCGAGCTGAACACCACAGGGCGGGGCTTAGTGGTCCAATGTCCAGTCAGGCGAGAGATGGACGGACAGACAGACCCACCGCTCTCACTTTCACACACAGGCAGTACTTTTCCTCACGGAGACGGGCAAACAGGCAGCAACCTCCCCCTCTCTTGGTACAGCTGCATTTGTGGTTCCACCTCGTTTTACTTTTGTATGTCTTTGGTCCTGGAGTAAACAAACAGCAGCTTATGAGCTAAACCCATGTGAGACTTACACATTTCTTCTTCTGAGACACTGAAGAGGCACCGAGAGCCCCCACACCTGCAGCACAGAGGAGGCGTCACAAGAGGGAGAAACGAGGAGGTATCTGGGCGAGACTCACAGCTCAGCCACACATGCCTGCTGTTGTTCTGGCTAATGGACGTTCCCTGGAGGATAAAACAGATGATTCCCAGAAGATGGTGAAAGACTGCTGTGGAGCGGAGGGAGCTGCGCAGGAGGACGAGGAAGGAGGAGGAGGAGCTGACCAGTGCAGGACACCACGCTCTGAGACAGGGACAAACCCAGGAAGTGCTGCACCGTTTCAGAGGATCAGAGGCTGAAGGCAGCCCGGTTTCCTCCACCTTAGTTTTATTTATTTTTTATTTTTTTTTATTACTTTATTTTTAAAGAAGTTTTCCAAATAAAAAAGAACAGAGAACACAACTCTTACACTCGGCAGAAATCTACATTGAATATTCTTTGTTTACAGATTCAACAGGGGTACAATTTGCATATTAAACATTTTGAAAATATTTTGTCCATTTGTCCCACCTCGAGAAATAAAGTTTAGCCTTTAGCCTCAGCATAAAAGTCAAGCTTTCCATGTGGTGGGTCTCCTCAACCACCTGCAGCCAGTCTTCGACCGTTGGTGAAGCAACGTGAAGCCATTTCCTTGTAATTGCCTTTTTCGCTGTGACAATTAAAATTTGTATTAAATATTTATCCTTGGTTGTCAAGTCCATCGGAAGATCTCCAAAGTATAATACTAACATTGTTTGAGGAATCCTAAAAGCTACAATTTCTTCTATTTTTTGACCAACTTCAGTCCAAAAAAGTCTTAATTTTGTGCAAGACCAAAGAATGTGAGTGTGATGTGCTTCCTCCTCTCCACAGCCCCTCCAGCATGATGAACTACGTGAGTTAATACCCATTTGTTGCTTAGGGGTCACAAAGAAACGTATCATGTTTTTCCAGCAAAATTCACGCCAGGAAGCTGAACTCGACGTAGAGTAAACGGTTTCACAAATATTATCCCATTGATCATTAGTTATGTCGAACTTCATTTCTTTCTCCCATCTTTTTTTAATATAATCTGTTGAGTACCCTCTACTGTTAATCAGATTTTTGTATAGTTTGGATATAGTCGATTTACTTCCTTTGGAGTAAGTTTGTGTAATTAAATTAAATTAATTATTTCGTTTAGTTTTGGGGTATCTATTTTTTGCAATTTTGATGATAAATACTGCCTTAATTGTAGATATCTGAAGAAATCGTTTGATTCCAAGTTATATTTCCTCTGACATATTTGAAAACTTGGGACAGCCTTCTTGTCCAATATCCCACAATAAGCTGTAATCCCATTCTGTACCAAGTGTTTAAATCGTGAATCTATTTGATTTGGCTTAAATTCTGTATCAAATGCTGCCCATCTAAGTACCCATGTCTGATTTGATAGTTTTAGTTCTTTTACAACTTGGACCTCCACCTTAGTTTTAAAGTTGTATTTAACCTGCTATCGAAAAATGAACTCACAAGTTGATCAAGATATTTTGCTGAAAAAACCTGAGACATTCACAACAACGTGGAATAAGTGAGTGACCCTTGTATTGAATGGCTGATCCTCTTTTGCAGATTAGACGCTCACGACGATCAGGATGAATCTGACTCTTGGGTTCACTCACTTATTCCTCCCTCCTCTGTCAATGTTTACATGTTTTGTCCAATAAATATATGATCAAATGTAAATGTTTGGGTGGAATCAGTTTAAGCAGACACTGAATACTTATTGTTATGATTTTAGTACAGATCAGACCACATTTTATGACCAATTTAGGCAGAAATGGGAGAAATTCCAAACGATGAACTCACTCCCTTCAGGTCTGACCCTCAAATCCAAAGCTTAAATAAATCCTCATCTCTCCTTTATCATCTTAGTCCTGCTTTAACCCTGTTTCAGTCCTGCAGTAGTTTGTAGGACTGCTTAAAGTATCCGTTATCCTCTAATCAAACCAGTTGGACTTCAAATACTCAGCCTTGTCTCAATGCCAGATCTAAAGCATGATGTGACAAGTGCTGATGGGACTGGACACTTTCCCTGAACCTGCAGGTGTTTCTCCTCAAGTCTGCGGTTAACCTGCCTTGGCAAACTGCCCTGTGTAGCTCAGCCCGGAGTGGCTTTTAGTCTGGAAACTATATCACAAAACATAAGGGCTGGTGGGATTAGTAATACACTACAGTTTAAGTATTAGTTAAATAGTAAAAAAGAACAGCAATACTTTACCCTGTAAGTTTAATCCAAAAGACAAGTCTTGAGCCGTTGGGGTTCAGCCGTGTGTCTGTGGTTTCTGCTCCGGTCTGTCCTTTTCAGACTCAAACTAGTTGTTCCTCATTCTTTGGTCATAAATCAAACACTCCTTGAGTTGTTCAAAAGGTGACAGTCTGGTACAGTGTTCATTTTAACAACATATCTTCCTTTAGTCTTAGTCTTTTACTATAATGTAATTTAATTTTAGTCGAGATTTAGTCCAAAAAAGTTTTAGTCGACTAAATTTAAGACAAATTTAGTCGACTTATATTTATAATATTCATTGTAATCATGTTTAATCAAGGCCCTCGACTTAATGGAGCTGCTCCACATGTATAAAGGCAGGGGCTGGAAGAGCACAGAGGGGCCACTGGTCTGGCCTCTCACTTTTCTCTCACCCCCCGATTTAACCAAGCTTTATCCAAATCTAAGCGCTTAAAAGAAAAGCATCAAAACACCGACGAAACAAGGATGAAAAACGGAACAAAAATGTGCCAGAAAAGCAACAAATAAATGACAAAAAAGAGATGAAAACCCAACAGCAAAGCAATGAAAAACAAAAAACATGACAAAAACACAACAAAAAAGTGACAAAAACGCGAGGTCTTAGCTTTCAAATGAGTCGAGAAGCTTTTCGATTTGGGTAAAGCCGACCTGGAGAAAATGCAGGTGGGGGGCAAGAGGTTAATATGTATTTTTAGAAGTACGTATTTATGCAAATTTGGGCCTGGCTGGTCAGAGTCCAGTTTTTCAGTCCCAGCCCCTGAACAAAGCTCAGAGCTGATCCTTTAAACATGATCTGAGGCTCTTTCAGACGCTCAATACAAGTTTGGATGATTTTAGTCTCTCCTTTTCAGTTTTATTTAGTCTGATTTTAGTCGACTCAAATATCTGGACATTTTAGTCACAGTTTTAGTCTCATGAGAAACTTTTAATTTAGTTTTAGTCGGAAAAAATATCACTTTGACTCAAATTAAGACTAAATATTTTAGTCGACGACATTAACACTGGTCTGGTGCTGCTCCTCCGTAGAGATTCGATTGCAGTAAAAAGATTTAAAAGTAAAAAATGTAATAATAAACAAAATAAAGAAAATACTGAGTTTGTGTCTCGGGCACAGCAGCCCCAGTGTGCCTCACCTTTATCAGAGGTGGGTAGAGCAAAACTGATTTAGATTTACTCAGGTAAGAGCAATGTTACTTTTAAATCATTTAAACTAGTTAGTAAAAAGTAGTGAAAAAATAAATACTCAAGTAACAGTAAAAAGTCCTTGAGTACTGTGAGTGTAAAAGTCTGAGTACTGTTTCAGTTGTGAGATGAATGACAATGATGGCTGAATATTGAAGACAGTTTGAACTAAAGAGTGAGCGATGCCTTTGTTTCTTTCGCAGAGGGAATGTTGACGTCGGATGAGCAACACTTCCTGAGCGTCTGGCCTTAGGATAATGCAAATCCATGTGCGTTCATCGGTACATATCCATCTCTAACTTGTTTTATCCACTAAAACTTAATTTGCAAACCAAGCGTGTTCAAAGTGAGCCACAGTTTGTCTCCCTGAGTTGTAGTTGACAGTGGGAAGTTCTGTACACTGGGAGTAGTTTGTAAATGTTAAAAAACATTGCAGGGCCTTGTTATAAATTGGTCCTTTACATTTACTGTACTGTATGCTATAGAATTTCACTAATGTGTTGTTTTAAATAGCTTTGAAGACTTTAGCCTTTTCATAAACAAACTCCGCTTCATTGGTCTCTTGATCATGAGCAAATGTGAAATTGTGTTTCCACAGCTTCACTTGATGTCGGGGTTGTGTTTAAGGAGCATTGCAGGTAATTCATTCAAATATTTATAAAAAGAGAGCCAGTAAAATGTATTTTTTCGAATTGTTTTTTTTTATCCAGAGTGAAACTGTGCCCATGTCGGTCCTCTACTGTACTGTAGAGAGTCCTCTGCCAGGAAGAAGCCCTTACTCCAAAAGAAACAGAAAAAAGCCAGTTTGGAGTTTGCAAATAAAATAAGGATAAAGACTTTAATTTCTGGAGACAAATCCTGTGGTCTGATGGAAAATATATAAATATATATGCATATTTTTGGCCATAATGACCATCGTTACATTTTGAGGGAAAAGCCTGAGAACACAAGTAGCATCCCAACTTTGAAGTACGGGGGTGGCAGCATCATGCTGTGGGGTTGTTTCGTTGCGGGAGGGACTGGTAGATGACATCATGTAGAAAGAACACTATGTGTAAATATTTGAATAACATCTCAAGACATCAGCCACAAAGGTAAAGTGTGGGCACAGATGGGTTTTCCAAACGGACGTGACCCAAAGAGCTGCAAAGGCACATGTGGCCTAGAAATGTGTCTCAGTTACACCAGCTCTGTTTGAGGAACAGACAAAACTTCCTGCCAACTATTGTGAGAAGCTTGTGGAGGGAAATCCAAAACATTTGTCCCAAGTTTAAAGGCAATGCTACCAAATATTAATGAAATATATGTCAACTTTTGGTTTTGTAAAAAGTAATATAAAACCATGTAGAAAATTCTATCTCTTATTCTTCTGCCATTTAGCAAATAGAAATTATTTCTAAAATTGTAATTGACCTAAAAAGTAAAAGTCAATTCTGGTTTCATGTCAGACAGTGATTAAAAAAAAAGTGTCTTTCTATAAAGTGTATGTAAACATCTGGTTTCCCGCTGTAAGTGGGTTTGGTCCTGATCTTGAATTCTTCAAGTTACCTCCTGAGTCCCGCTGGGCATTAGGAGCATGTTTTGTGTTGCATCAATCCCAAATGTTACACAGTGTGCCTTTAACTTCAGGCACTTCCATTCCCTCCCGATCACAGCAGCTTTGGGATCACATCAGCTGCCTCTGATGGAGGAGAACGCCCCGATGTGGCTGACGAGGTTGGGCTCTAAACTGTGCGCACGTTCCCCTGAAAGCGTCCGCAGCGTTTGGTACAGAGCCGTGTCTTTGGCGTTTCCCGCGTAGCAGAACAAAGCGTGGAGATAGTTGGCCACGCGGAGAGACGAGTTCCCCGGGAACAGCATGGCGGGCGTGCAGCACTCGGTCACTGGAGAAAGCTGGTAAAGCTGCGGAGAGAAACGCCGCAGCTCCAGAAGATAGTGACGCCCGAAAAGCTCCACGACCGCCATGAAATACAACGTAAAGAAGAGCAGATTCGTACGAGAGAGAGAGACGGAGAGACATTTACGATAAGGCACGACGAGGAGCAGCACTGTCGCCAGCACCGACCCGAGACCGATCCATTCCAGAATCCGGTACGGCTCCGGGTTCCAGTAGCGCTGCAGTCGCTCCGGATGATACAACTTCACGTACAGAGTTTTCTGAACAAACGTGTGTGAAAGGAGGTTAAAAACAACATCAAAGAAGTCAGATCTGGGCAAAGCGTCGTCCTCCAGAACCACCACGTTTTTAGCGTGCGTTAGCTCCAGGCCTTTGCGTAAACAAAACACGTAATCGCGCTTTTCCCTTTCGAACACGTTCACGGAGTTTATGTTTGCATCACGTTCCTTCACACTCCGGCGGACGACTTTAAAATGCTTCTGGAGTAACGAAGCGTCTTCGTTTCCTCGCCCTCCGTGCTCCACGTCGCAGATTAGCACATCGGCGCATCGTAGCTTCCCCTCACAGCCGGACAGCAGGTGGTTCAGCCGCTGCGTCACCTGTAGAAGGTAGTGAAAGTCCACAGCTCTGCGGCGCCTCACCGTGATGATCGTCACCAACAGGTCCGGCTCTGTGGAAAGTCTGGAAAGATCAGAGATTTCTTTGGCTTTCCAGAAGTGCAGCGCGTCCTGCCCGCGGGCGAGGCTTTCTCTGAGCGCTGACTCGCTCATGGAGTCAAGGAACAGCGGTTTGATGTAGTAGTAGGAGTAGACCAGACGGTGGCAGCAGAGGGGCAGCAGGACGCCAAAGGTGACGAAACACAGAAGGAGAGCGCGACACATGCGACAGCAGACATACTGGGCCAGCCAGGGAGCCATCCAGGCATTGGTCACACATCAGACTGGAAGCAAAGAGCAGAGACAGATGTGGATTACAGAGAGGTACAGCTGAACACAGAAATTAAATAGAAATGTACTTCCTGAGCCGATGTCACTTTATACACGTTTCTTATATGTTGTCAGTTTGATCAGCTTCACCTTCTGCGCTGGATTTTTGACACAAACAAACCTCTTCCCAGACCAAGGAACTCTGACTCCACCAGGGACAGATATCCTTCACCAGTGCCTGGAACGGGATCCCATAGAACATTACTTAAAGAGACTATGTGGAGTTTAAAAATGTTCAAATTAAAGGGGGGGTATTCTGCAAAATTGACTTTTTCCAGCTTTCCATCCTGTTATTCTGTCACTCCCTCATTAAAAACATGGCTGAAGTGTTGCCTTGGCACATTCACGTATTTCTGAGTAATCTGTAAAAACTCTGATGGCGGCCATTTTAGGGATAGGTTTGCCTGAGTCCTCCTAGGAACGCCCCCACCTCCTGGAGACGCCTCCGAGCTTTGGTCACCAGCCGAGTAACCGACCACTGCTCCTCAGCAGAACCCCCTCCCCACTGATGCCACAGACAGCGTGTGGAGGGGGCGTGTCTAAAGGCTCAGAGGTTCTTAAAGTTCTTCAGTTTTGTGCATATGAGAAAAGGACATTCCGAGCTATAGTTCAAGTTGCCAGCATACAATCTTGCTGCTGCTCTCTTCCCCAAACAAAAGTGAGCAAAACAATGGATGGAAAAAAACAAGCTAAAAAGCAGGTTAAAGAAATTCTTTGTTACCCGTGTGTAAAAACTGATCCTCAAATCCAAAGCTGAAGTCCTCATCTCTCTTTTATCATCTTAGTCCTGTTTTAACGCTTTAGCCCTTCTTCAGTTTTTGTACTGCTTATAGTACCCAGTGTTTTCTATGTAATCAAACCAGTTGGACTTGACTCCCTCAATGCCTAATCTATTGCATGACGTCACGTGACAAGTGCAGTGGCAACAGCAGCTGTAGCATTAGTTGAACCCTCCTGTTGCTCCTTGAGTTTGCTTTGCAGATGATGACTAACAGGGCCCTGGCTGTGGGAGCTTTTCTGCAATAACCAGCCTGAAAATGCCAATGTTGATGTAAGGATTATAACAAAATCTGAACAAACCTCTGACTCATGCTTTGCTCACACGCTACAGAGCAAGAAGACCCACTGAGATCAGCTGATAGACAATGGTCCACACCATAATCATTCTGAACATAACGAGAAGTACAGATAATATACAAACACATATAGGCCTCACCCTCTCTGCGTAGAGAAGTGCAAGACTAGGATAAAAGGCGACGGTCAGGTCTGGACTTCACTTCTTCTCTTTCTCTGAAGTCACCAGCTGGTTCTACTGCTTTGTAACTGGAACAATGGCAATAAAAGCCTTATCTTTGAGACGACTTCTATCTCCAGTGTCTGCTTTGGCTTTATCCAAATAACTGTTCTCGCGTGATACAAAAGAACCAGGTCCTGTCATTAACTTGCCCTGGGGCTAATAACCACTTGGTTGCCCTCTGTGGGTAGCTAGGCCCGGAGCAGCTTCAGTCAGGACATCATAGATATCACAATAAATTAGGTACGATTTGTATTAAGTATTAGTTCAATAGTAAAGGAACTACAATACTTTACCCTGAAAGTTCAATCCAGACGACAAGTTTCCAAAAGTTAGAAATGAACAAAAAAATCCGCCGTCTCCCTTTGGTTTTCTGCTCCGTCCTGTCGCAGTCAGTCACAAACAACTAGCTGTTCCTCATTCTTTTCATTTCTGTCATTTATTAAACACCTCCTCCTTGATTTCCACAGCAGGTGACAGTCTGGTACTGCCCCATGGGGATTAGATTGAGGCAAAAATATTCAAAAAGTAAAACGTTCTTGAGTGCTGTGAGTGTAAAAGTCTGATTAATGTTTCAGTTGTGACATAAATTATGAAAAACAAAAGTTGTTCACGTGAAAATCCAAATATTTTCCAGAAAATACTGATTCTTTTTTAAATTGAAAAGATATTTCCGGAGAAAAATTAGCATGAAACACAAACTACGTGTATTTTAGGTCGAGTCAAAGCTTTTGTGAAAGTAACTAGAATAAAGATACTTCCTTCCAATATTACTCAAGTAAGAAGTACTGAATGATATAACTGCTTTAAAACAACAGGCCACCGTTTTTCTATACTGAGATATGTTCTTACCTGGGCTTAGACGAGTTGATTGACGTGTCTGGTCTTTGTGCGTTCCCTCAGTCACGCAAAACGACCAAAGATGTTGTTAGCATTTGGCCTCTCCCTGTATATTCCAAAGGGGGGTAAATTGTGGGATTAGCAGCAATTGTAAACTAATTGAGATTCTAAAAGTTAAAATACTGGAGTTATTGTTCACATTAAAACACTTGGACTCCACAGTGAGTTAGATGTTTTTACCAGCACTTTTTATACTGTTTTGCTAATGTTAGTCTATGGAGATGTACTGTATGCTAACAGCTGCAAAGATGGCGGATCTCCATGGTAACAGCAGAATTTCCCGAACTCTATTACTACAGCGATTTTTAGGTCGACTTGAAGTTTTTGTTGCTTTAAAATGTACTCACATTGACACAAGTAAAACATGTTTTACTCAAGTAAGCGTAGAAGTAAAACGTACTGAATGATATCAGCACTATAACAAACAGTTTCATCACTTGGGTAAATTTAGGCTAACTGACAACTAACCGCCCGCTTTTTTGGTAGAAAGCTAGCCATAGCTGTCATTTACCTGGGCTTTGACGAATTGATGCGTACCTGTCTGGTCTTTGTGCGTACCCTCAGTCACAAGTTAAAATGCTGGAGATATTGTTCACATTAAAACACTTGGACACCACAGATGTTTTTACCAGCACTTTTTATACTGTTTTTAGCTAATGTTAGTCTATGGAGATGTACTGTATGCTAACAGCTGCAAAGATAGCAGATCTCCATGGTAACTGGAATTTCCTGAACTCTATTACTACATCTATTTTTAGGTCGACTTGAAGTTTACTTTAAAATGTACTCACATTGACACAAGTAAAAAATGTTTTACTCTAGTAAGCGTAGAAGTAAAACGTACTGAATGATATCAGTGCTATAATAAACAGTTTCATCACTTGGGTAAATTTAGGCTAACTGACAACTAACCGCCCGCTTTTTGGTAGAAAGCTAGCCATAGATACAGACGGCATCTCTGGAATCGGCCATATATGGTCATTTTTGAAAACAGTTAAGGGGGAAAACAATTTTGAAAAAATTTATATTTTCTCTAATTATTCAAAAACTACTGAACAAATGCTGAATTATGAATATAGTTTCTACTAAATAATGATGCATAGACATGGGGTGGAGCAAAGTGGTTCAATTGGTGGGTTGCAGGTTCTAGAATGTGATGATGTCATCGGGCCCAGCGGGGGGCAGGGGCCAATTTTTCCTATTAACAGCATTACACTTTCACAAGTCATAGCTCAAAAGAAAATATATGAATTACAAAAATGATCATTAATATCATTCACTGGGTCCATGATCTCTCTGTATAAGACCAAAAAATTCCTCAAAAACAAAATATTTTTTCCTCCATACAATAGTATTAGCCTTTAGAACGCTGTGATGTCACCTGCAACCCAGCAATAGCCCATAAATACATAAATAACGGAGAATGCTAACTTGATGCTACATGTTAGCATCGGGCTAATGCTAACGGTTAGCTAGCGCAAGTTACAACTGTCGTTTTTTCACTTCTACTGAACAATCTGCTGTGAGAAAATATCCATATGGGCCCGATTTAGACTTGACTTTATTTGCATGTGATAAACAAGTTCATATTCCACCAGAAAATGGCTAAAAAGAGGGAAAAATTGTGTTTCTCTAAAGATTCTATTGTGCCCCTCGGCGAAGCCACGCCCCCTTCTATGACGAGATGGGTTGCTTTTTTATTATTATTATTATTATTATTATTATTATTATTATTATTATTATTATTATTATTATCAGCTATATAACATGTATAATACTACCACAGATGTATTATTATTGAATGTGGGCAGTTTGCGGCAGTACCGTTTCCCGCCACTGCAGTCGCTCCTGTTTACGGTCTGTTTACGACAGTCCAGTCCAGGAGCAGACGGAGCATGGCGCAGACAGAGCAGGCCAGGCATCTCCAAGCTTTTAAACTTCCATTTCATGGTTTTTGACGCTGTTTCCGTGTGTGTCACCGCGTGAATACATCGCAGTTGAGAAGAGTAACATCGGATTTCCGGTAAGAGTTTGAGTAAGTGCGTTAGAAAGGTTTGAAGGTCGTTTTCCCCCCTCTCTCTCCCTGAGCGCAGCAGCTGACTGACCAAAGCTAACCAAATATGTCGTGTGTTCGAGAGCGGGCGGTTGTTTGACTTTTGGCTAGGCTGTGTTAGCTTCTAAATAGCCTAAATTTGAAGTAAAAGCCTGCTAATCTAAGCGACACCATGCGTGAAGACGGCGCAGACTGAGTGGACGTGTGGATTGTGTTATGGAAGTCAGCTGGCTCACAGATGTTCAGGTCCATTGTAAACTCCACAGGCTCTGGCTTCGTGGTAGATGATGCTACATTAATAGCCTGTTTATGCCGATGTTTGTTGTTATTGGGCAGTAGATCATACAAATAGCACCACATAGGAGGGAAACCATATACATATTAGCTCCACAATGTACCAGTTTGTTTGCTTGACTTCACTGTGGCTCCATTTATGCCAATACACAGTAACTAACAGTGTAGTAGATTTATATGTAACTGTTTCATGTGGTTAAATCCAGGGCCGTGGGAAGATGTTTTAGTTAGGGGGCGCTGAGGGACACAATGTACCCCCGAAATACCTTTTCTGTGCATAAATCCTGTTTATTAACCTCTTTACTCCCGCCTGAACCGAGAGCATTTTCTCCAGTTCAGCTTTACCCAAATCCTGTAGGCCAGTGTAACGCCTCATTTAAAAGACCTACAAAACTAAATGGATCTTTTTCCTGACGTCACATTTTTATTCATCACTTTTTTTGTCGGGCAGTCGACTCATTTTTGTTACATTTTTGTGACTTTTTTGCAATTTTTCGTCAAATTTTTCTCACTTTTTTGTAAATTTTTTGTCATTTTTTGGTCAAATATTTCTCACTTTTTTGTCAAATGTTTGTCAATTTTTGTCATTTTTTCTAAATTTTTTGTCACTTTTTCCATCAAATTATTTTCATTTTATTGTCAAATTCTTATACATTTTTCGTCAATGTTTTCTCACTTTTTTTCACATTTTCATCCTTGTTTTCGTCTCAGTTTTGTCGCTATTTTCACTCCTTTTTTCCAGAAGCTTTTGGATTGGGGTAAAGCTGGAGAAAATGTGCTCGGTGCAGGTGGGAGTTAAGGGGTTGATATTGCCTGCAGTTCACAAACTATCCACCAGGGGGGGGTGCTGCGGCGCCCTCAGCACCCTGGGTTCCCACGGCCTTGGTTAAATCAAACTTTCAGACTGTCCGATCCCTTTTCCAGGTCCTTCTGCGAACACAAAGTGCCTGGAGTCCTTTTCCACTGGCACAGCACGAGCACATCGGTTTAAAACAGGCTGAAAACAACAGCTGACATTGATTCTGTTTGTAGAGAGTGGAGGATATTGAACTCTGAGATGATATGAGCTCAGTAAAGATGTTGAACTCAAAGAAAACTGAACTAGTCGTGTTTGGAGAAAAGAACATTCATGGGCATAATATACAAATCACCATAAATAATGAAGTGATCAAGTGAATGACAAGTACAGTTTTGGATCATAGGTAAAGTAAAACATATATCTATATATCTCTAAAGTCACGTGCATAAAAGGTTGAGGATTTGATCAAATTCAAAACTCTACAGATACTATGTATAAAGTCAAACATAATCAGCTTCCTTCTAATATTCAGAAGATGTTCAGCAATAGAGATGAAAGATACAATCCTTTAAAACAACATGTCCGCAGCTCCTTAAAGAGTCTGTTCCTGACTGAAGGGGGAAGATCTTTGGAATGACCAAGATGAGGAGCTTAAAGGAACAGGCCAGCGTTTTTCCACACTGAGACATGTTCTTACCTGAGCTGTGACGAGTTCTTTAGGACCTGTCTGATCTTCAGTCACGTAAACACAGCGCAGACGGCGTTAGCATTTAGCCTCTCCCTCTCTCCTCTATAGCTCCAAAACAGGTCAAGATAGAAGCTACCAAGCTCTTCCACGTTTTCCCACCGTTTTACCAGGAGTAGTTTGGCATCTGCGCAGTAAAGTGAAGATTACTGCTACTAAAGAACTCGTCACAGCTCAGGTAAGAACATATCTCAGTATGGAAAAACGGTGGCCTGTTCCTTTAAGCTCCTCATCTTGGTCATTCCAAAGATCTTCCTCATTTTAGCAATTAAAACATAAATGAAAAACAAAACAATATTAGACCAATATGCTAATGTCAAACCATGACCCAGACTCTTGTTTGTTTGCATCTCGTATGGACATTAGTGTCATTATCAACTAAGGAATTGTTAAGCTTCTTTTTATGGAAGTATTTTATGCGCATATTAAACACAACAACAGCAGGTATGTATGTGTTGATCATGAGGAAACATCCTTCACATCAGATACAAGTTCAATAAGTCAGTTTTGCAGAACATTTATTACCCGAGCATTATTCAAATGTCCTTCCTTTGCAGCTTGGCCTTCGTCCTTATCTCGCCCCGTGTTCCTCTCCTGGCGGCTGGAATGGCTGTGCCTTTTTATGGCCAGGCTCCAGGACAGGCTTATGTCTGTCCAGGGCCAGGAGCCGAGCAGCTGCCTGAGCCGAGGGCCGAGCAGGTGCTGCCCGGTCCTCGTCTGTCCGTGTTACTGTTCTACATGTTCTGCTGCTCATTATGGGTCCTCGTCTGTCCGTGTTACTGTTCTACATGTTCTGTTGCTGGTGATTATGGGACCTTCTTCTGTTTGTGATTACTGCTCCATGACCCACTTTATACTGAGGTTAGTTTAGACAGTAGACAACAAACTGGCATACCATAGATTATCTTACCTTAGGGCTGTGCAATTAATCGAAATTCGATTACGATTTCGATTACAACAGTAAACGATTACAAAATTAGCATAATCGCAAAAAATCGATTTTATTTTTTATTTTTATTTTTTTTTCCACATTTTTTTTGTTTTTATTTTCAATTTTTAATTTTTGGATTTTTGTCACTTTTTTGATGGATTTTTGTCACTTTTTTGATGGATTTTTGTCACTTTTTTGATGGATTTTTGTCTTTTTTTGATGGATTTTTGTCTTTTTTTGATGGATTTTTGTCACTTTTTTGATGGATTTTTGTCTTTTTTTGATGGATTTTTGTCACTTTTTTGATGGATTTTTGTCACTTTTTTGATGGATTTTTGTCACTTTTTTGATGGATTTTTGTCTTTTTTTTTGATGGATTTTTGTCACTTTTTTGATGGATTTTTGTCACTTTTTTGATGGATTTTTGTCTTTTTTTTGATGGATTTTTGTCTCTTTTTTTTTTATGGATTGTCTTTTTTTTGATGGATTTTTGTCACTTTTTTGATGGATTTTTGTCATTTTTTGCTGGATTTTTGTCACTTTTTTGCTGGATTTTTGTCTTTTTTTTGATGGATTTTTTTAAAGGCAACAAATAATCGTTTGAATAATCGTGATTTCAATTATGACAAAAATAATCGTGATTATTATTTTTTCAATAATCGAGCAGCCCTATCTTACCGTATAAGTGTTTTATTTCCTATTGATTTTTGAGGCAAAGAATCCAGGAAATGGTAGAGAATGGTCACAAACAGTCCCGCATCAAAATTCTGATTAGATTTTCTATAAAAAGCCTTCATTTACAGTGGCTACAACTTTCCCCAGCACTTTGAAATCTGACCTTTTCATCCAGCGAAAGTTTTGGAGGATTCAGCAAATATCTGAAATGAAAGAATAGCACGTCATGTTTATGCCTGTTCCCCAAATCCATCAAAAATCCTCATATTCCTGTTTCTCATGAGAACCATGCCTGACCCAAGACAAACGCTCAGTCTCTGATCTGTGAAAGCAAAGAAAGATCAGACTCTGTTCCTACAGGGAGAGGAACGTAGGAAGCTCGGTTTGGATCCAGCTCTGAACTTTGCATGTTGTTTTTTTGTCCTCGGACAGGAGGAAACACATGTAGTGTTGCAGGGCCATTGGCACAGATTAACAGTCATGCTTCTGTCATGCTGTCCCGGGGTCGTCTCCCGCCGCCAGTCTGGTGACTGAAGGAATAATGCAATGTTAAAGGAACAGGCCAGTGTTTTTACATACTGAGATATGTTCTTACCTTAGCAGTGACGAGTTCGAAATGCGCGCAGTAATCTTCACTTTACTGTGCGGATGCCAAACTACAAAAAAAATGACAAAAAAATGACAAAAAAATGACAAAAAAATGACAAAAAAATGACAAAAAAATGACAAAAAAATGACTAAAAAAATGACTAAAAATTTTACAAAAAATGACAAAAAACACAAGTTTGAAATCCGCGCAGTAATCTTCACTTTACTGTGTGGATGCCAAACTACAAAAAAAATGACAAAAAAACACAAAAATGACAAAAAAAATGACAAAAAAAAACACAAAAATGACAAAAAAATGACAAAAAAACACAAAAAATGACCAAAAAAAACACAAAAATGACAAAAAAATGACAAAAAAACCCACAAAAAATGACAAAAAAATGACCAAAAAAATGACACAAAAATGACAAAAAAATGACAAAAAAACACCAAAAAAATTAAAAAAAAAAAAAAAAGAAAAATGACTAAAAAAATGACTAAAAAAATGACTAAAAATTTTACAAAAAATGACAAAAAACACAAGTTTGAAATCCGCGCAGTAATCTTCACTTTACTGTGCGGATGCCAAACTACTCCTGGTATTATTACGCCTTACAATATAGTTCCCCCTTTTATCCGCTTAGAAAATCCACATTGTTTAATTGTGTGTAATTATACTTTGTAGTGGAACACTTCACGTAACCATATTTAAATAGGGAAAACGTGGAAGAGCTTGGTAGCTTCTATCTTGACCTGTGTTGGAGCTATAGAGGAGAGAGGGAGAGGCTAAATGCTAACGCCGTCTGCGCTGTGTTTACGTGACTGAAGATCAGACAGGTCCTAAAGAACTCGTCACAGCTCAGGTAAGAACATATCTCAGTGTGGAAAAACGGTGGCCTGTTCCTTTAAAGCAGTACTAAGTAAGTCTCGCCCCTAGAGGCCATAAGCGCAACTGCAGGTGTCGTAGCAAGTTGTGATTTTTTAAGTTATTAAATGTCCGTGAGAGTAAATCCTACGCTGACAGAAAGGGCAAAGGGAAAGAGGGATATTGTACATCCAGTTACACAACGGAAATATTTTTTTTTCACTCAAACTTTGCTGTAAATACTGTTTAAAGTGACGTTAGCCTGCAGTTAGCTTTGCCCGTTAGCCTGCTACCTTCTTCTTCGTGATTCTATTAGTGTGTATCGGTGGCTCCGACCCGGTGGCATTCAAGTTGCAAGTGTGGTTTTCTGGCCAGAGACACCAGGGGGAGATGAATTGTAGCTCTCTGGGCTCTCACACTGGGCTAGTCTGTACCCGTCTCTCACCCTCTTTTATTGCTGTCAGATTGTTCGGTTTCCCTGCAGTTCCTCTCCAGCCGCTCTGTGGGCTCGGTGCTTGTTTTGCCACTGGGCATTTCTGTCTATTCTGGGAGTCACTGGTAAACACTGGAGGTTTCTCAATAGTTCTGAGCGGTGGTGTTTTGAGACTGGTTTGTTCCACAGACAGATCAGATCAGGGCAATACGGTGATAAAAGTCAGATTGTGTTATTCTTGGAGAGATCCTTAACATATTGTGATTCAGTGTTCACCTCTAAGAGCATAAAGAGTGTATTGTAATATAAAAAGATCAAAAGTTTAGGGATTGAAAACACAAGTTGAAAAGAATTTGAAATAAGTGGAAAGAATTAGGAAGATTTTTTTTGTAAGAAGAGGGAAATTTTGAAAAAAAAATTGTGAAATTTCTTTGGGGGAAATTGTGAAAAATTCAGTGGGAAAATGAAAAAATGGGAGAAAAAACGTGGCAAAATTGGTTAAAAAATGTGGATAAAATTGGGGATTTTTTTTTTTTTTTCTGCCCTTTTCTCATTAAAGGAACTTTATTTGGTAACACTTTACATTACGGGCCGGTAAGTCCATGGTACTTACAGTGGTACTTACTAGTAATGACAGTGGTACTTATTGTGGTACTTACAGTGGTAATTACTAGTAATGACAGTGGTACTTATTGTGGTACTTACAGTGGTAATTACTAGTAATTGGGGTTAGGGTTAGTGAGTCACAGAGTTACCCCTGTATCGCTCATTACTAAGAGAAACAGGGGTAACTCTTACTAGTGAAGGTTGTACTTCTATTTACTTTGGTACTTATTGGTAATTCAAAGATACTACAGCAGCAATTCATAAGTAGTAAATGTGGTACTTCTACAAACAGAAGTCATTTCTAGGATTGTGTGACTATAAAACAACATAAAACAACATTAGGGAAAACAAGAACCTTCATTACTAAGAGTTACCACTGTTTCTAGAAGTACATACCTTGTAATTCTCACTATAGTATCCTTTAAGTACCACAATATGTACCTAGAAGTACCACTATTATTACTAGTATTTACCACTGTAAGTACCACCATAAGTATCTATAATTACCACTGTAAGTACCAAGGACTTAAAAGAAATTAAATGGAAGGAAAAGGAAAATATTAATATGATTCATTTGTTTCATGGTTCTGTATGACAAACAATTTAGCATAAGTATTGGAAAAAGTATTGTTCAGGTATCGGCATCAAAAACAAAATATCGTTAAAGTACCGAATAAAACACTTTACCAGTGCCCAGTCCTGGTGACGATTTAACCAATCATGAAACGATTTAACCAATCATTGTGAAACAGATCCTCAATGACTGCGGTCTCTCCTATGTTTGGAGATCCCAGAAAATCACCAATGTGGAACGAACCCAAAAGGACCAGTTTATACAGAGATGGAGAGGAGAATGTGGCACTATGTCGTCCTGTGATGTTTATGTGGAATTTAAAACTGTATTTGAATTAGAAAAGTATCTTTTGTGTGAGAATGTCTCCCACAGTCACGCCATTTGTAATTTAAGAACCGGAAACAATCGACTGGCAAAAGCAGTGGCCGATATAAAGGCATTGACAGAAAATTTCGTTATTGTAATCTCTGTAATGATAATGTTGTCGGTGATGAGTTTCATTTACTGTTTGAATGTTCAAATGCGGAAGTTGTCATCAATAGAGAAAAATATTTGCCAACATTTTATGTAAGACACCCTTCAATGTTTAAACTTATTTCACTTATGCAAAATCAAAGTCAAAATGTGATTAGTAAATTTGGTACCTTTTTGAAAAAGGTTCTTCTTCTGTTAAAATGATATCTGTTATTACTTTGTTCTGTTTTGTTTTTGTGAACTTGTGCTCCATACCATGGGTGTGGTCGTGAGCACTGAAAAAATAAAGAAAGAAAAGAAGAAGTGGGGACTCTCAGATGCAACTACTGATACAAAATCAAAGCTGGCATTAGATCAGCCGATATCTGATACTGAAAAGTCCCCGATATCAGTCGACCTGTGATCTCTCCCCAGACAAGGGCACGATGAGGCTGAAAACGCTCTGAAATGTAACTGCGAATGTCCATGAAGAGGAATGTAAATACTGATCCCTCACAGAAAGACGAGTCGTGTTGATTCCTGTGTTTTGAAACTGCTCTGTGCCCTTGAGGAGAGTCGGATCACACAGAGGTACAGTGTGAGGCTGTGGGTTTGTTGAACCTCGGATCACACGGAGGTACAGTATGAGGCTGTGGGTTTGTTGAACCTCGGATCACACAGAGGTACAGTGTGAGGCTGTGGGTTTGTTGAACCTCGGTGTGGAATGTCCGTCAGAAGCCGGGGCCACGTCACCTCTGAAAGCAGACACCTGTGTATTTTAAGGAGTTACGGCTTTGAGTATTATCCAGGGCTTCTGTGTGATGCTCTGTTATTCTCCGGTCACAAACAGTCTGCCTTAATGTGCCCTTGTTATGGCACTAGCCGTGACCCGGGAGAAATCATTACCAAAATGTCAGGGGGTTCCTTATTTATCATGTCATTTCTATTTTAATTGGCTTTACAGAACAGTGAGTAAATGTGGGTGAAGTGTAAGGCCAACACTATCCTCACACTCCTAGTCCAATACTTCTCATGTCAGGGCATTTTTAGGGAGGTTTAAGTTCAGTAATAGCATCAGCCTGGGAATAATCTGCATCATATCCAAAAGAAGTCTGAGTTTATGACATATCATTTCTTAGTAAGACTCTTTTAGTCTGCAGGTGACTCACTACAACAGGAAACGGTGCGTAGGTCTGATCAGTAATGGAGGTTTAGTCTGACAGAGACATACCAGGGGGGGCGGGAGAAGGGGTGGTCTGGCCCTAACTCATGTAGGTGCTCTCCAAACCCCCTCCCTCTGGAAACGGACACTGGGGATATTTATAGCCCCTCAGCACAGGCACACACTGTTTCTTCAGGCTGTGAGCAGCAGGGCCAGAGCCGCTCGGAACTCGGATATTCTAGAGTGTTCTGCTTCTGTAACAGGCCAAACAGGTAGGATTCTGATGAAATGTTTCAGTAAAGCGTGTCTTAGAGGTGGATCGTAGTCGAGGGTTAGAAAAGAAGAGACTTTGTTGACCTGCTGTATGAACCTTCTGTCCTTTAGGTTTAGACTTGTGTGACTTTGTTGACCTGCTGTATGAACCTTCTGTCCTTTAGGGAATAGACTTGTGTGACTTTGTTGACCTGCTGTATGAACCTTCTGTCCTTTAGGTACAGACTTGTGTAGCTTTGTTGACCTGCTGTATGAACCTTCAGACTTGTGTAGCTTTGTTGACCTGCTGTGTGAACCTTCAGACTTGTGTAGCTTTGTTGACCTGCTGTATGAACCTTCAGACTTGTGTAGCTTTGTTGACCTGCTGTATGAACCTTCAGACTTGTGTAGCTTCATGTCTTGTTCTCTCTGTTTCAGAGCGAGCGTTCCTGATGAGTCTTCCCACAGAGGAGATGGAGAAGCCGGTGCTGCAGACGCAGACGTCCACGCTGCCGTTCTTTGACACGTCTCATGCCTTTAACCTGCTGCGTGGGATCCACGAGCTCCGCGCTGAGAGGAAGTTCTTTGACGTGACTCTTTGTGCCGAGGGCCGTGAGTTCCACTGCCACCGCACAGTCCTGGCCGCGGCCAGCACGTACTTCAGGGCCATGTTCACTGGAACACTGAAGGAGAGTGTGATGGACCGGGTAGTGCTTCATGAGGTCTCTGCGGAGCTGCTGGGGCTGCTGGTGGACTTCTGTTACACAGGACGCGTCACTGTCACTCAGGACAATGTGGATCTTCTCTTGAAGACCGCTGACCTCTTCCAGTTCCCCTCGGTCAAAGAGGCCTGCTGTGCCTTCCTGGAGCAGAGGCTGGACGTGTCCAACTGTCTGGAGATACAGGACTTTGCCGAGGCCTACGCCTGCCGAGAGCTGGCCGCCAGCGCGCGGCGCTTTGTGCTGAAGAACATCATGGACCTGGCCAAAGGCACAGACTTCGAGCGGCTGTCGTGGAAGCGTCTGCTGGAGTTTGTGACAGACGATGAGCTGTGTGTGGACAAAGAGGAGACGGTGTATCAGATCGGAGTGCACTGGGTGAAGGCGGACCTCCAGAGGAGGCTGCACTATTGGCCGGAGCTGCTCCAGCAGGTCAGGCTGCCCTTCGTGCGCAGGTTCTTCCTCTTGGCTCATGTGGAGAGTGACCCGCTGGTGTACCTGTCCCCCACCTGTCTGCGGCTGGTCAATGAGGCTCGCAGCTTCCAGTCGTGCGAGTACGATCGACACGACCGGTCCTGCAACCGCATGAGGCCCCGCCCCTCCACGGGCCTGGCGGAGATCCTGGTGGTGATCGGCGGCTGTGACCAGGACTGTGACGAGCTGGTGACGGTGGACTGTTATAACCCTCAGAGCGGACAGTGGAGGTACCTCGCCGAGTTCCCTGACCACCTGGGAGGAGGATACAGCATCACTGCCCTGGGGAATGACATCTACGTCACAGGTGCCTTTCACATTCACATTCACACTCGCATGTATCGCATGTATCGCATGTAGCGCATGTAGCGCATGTAGCGCATGTATTCATTATGGTTGTTCTGTTAGCTGTGAAATGCTTCTGTGAGCTTCCTGTCCAGACCCATCACCAAATGTCCTGCAGTTGCATTTGGTTTCTTTCTATTCATACTCTGGACCTGATAAAATGGCAGCCAGACTGTGCTTATAAATAAATTGGTATCTCTGTGGCTTAAGTCTAAATGTGTGAACAAACTGAGATGGAACAAGGCGTTCTGCCAGGACCCCCAGCCTGTTCTTAGAATCCCAACATTAAGACTTCTCTCTAAAGAGGACCAGCTTCACCTTAAAGAAAGTCTGATGTTTACTCACATCTGAGGAATCCCGGTCTGAGCAGGACACTGACAGACTGGTATAAATTTAGCAATGCCATCTCATCGTCCAGTGACAGAGTTACAGCAGCAGAACTGTTGTGTAATGTCGACTTACTGGCTTTGATTCAGAGCCACAATCGTATGTGATATTCTAACGTTAAGATTATGCTAGTTTTGCTCTGTACTTGGGAGCATTTTCAGCTGCAAGTCTTTCCCAACGAACTGTAGATATTTATATTGCAGCTTTAGCGACTTCTCAGTGATGCGTATTCCACTATAATCTACAGATAAATATATGTTTTACATGATATATAACAAATGTAATTAGTATTTGTGGCCGGTCATCTTAGTGTTTTCAATCAGTGTCTTTATGATCTTCATGATGCATTGATGGTTCACATAATGCTTTGCTGCTAACGATTCTACACTAATCCAAGTTGTTCCTGTAGAAGCTGAACTATTTAGTTGTTTTAAGTTTAAACAAAGCGATTGTAAAGAGTGTAATAACGCATAAACAGCACTGTAACACTGTTCTGATGAATAGTTCATGTTCATGTATGTCTCACAGGCGGCTCTGACGGCTCGCGGCTCTACGACGGCGTGTGGCGATACAGGTCCAGTGTGAACGAGTGGACGGAGGTCTCTCCGATGCTGAAGGTGCGGGAGTACCACAGCTCGTGTGTCCTGAAGGGCCAGCTGTACGTGGTGGCCTCCGACAGCACCGAGCGCTACGACAACGCGCTGGACTGCTGGGAGGCTCTGCCCCCCATGCTGCACCCCATGGACAACTGCACCACCACCACCTGCAGGGGGCGCCTGTACGCCATCGGCTGCCTGGCGGGAGAGGACACCATGTCTGTTCAGAGCTACGACCCGGAGACCAACCGCTGGGCTCTGGTGAACTGTGGAGAGCTCCCGCCCTGGTCCTTCACGCCCAAAACCGTCACTCTGAACGGCCTCATTTACTTCGTCAGGTGAGAGAAGCAGCTGAGGTTAGCTGGTACATGTACGGGCTGTTAGAGAGGGACACGAGCGAGTGTTCCTGGTCCTTCACGCCCAAAACAGTCACTCTGAACGGCCTCATTTACTTCGTCAGGTGAGAGGAGCAGCTGAGGTCAGCTGGTACATGTACGGGCTGTTAGAGAGGGACACGAGCGAGTGTTCCTGGTCCTTCACGCCCAAAACAGTCACTCTGAACGGCCTCATCTACTTTGTCAGGTGAGAGGAGCAGCTGAGGGAAACTGTGACATGTACGGGCTGTTAGAGAGGGACACGAGAGGGACACGAGCTCCCGCCCTGGTCCTTCACGCCCAAAACCGTCACTCTGAACGGCCTCATTTACTTCGTCAGGTGAGAGAAGTTACATGTACGGAGGGGCTGTTAGAGAGGGACACGAGAGGGACATGAGAGGGACACGAGCCAGTGTTCCTGGTCCTTCACGCCCAAAACTGTCACTCTGAACGGCCTCATCTACTTCGTCAGGTGAGAGGAGCAGCTGAGGTCAGCTGGTACATGTACGGAGGGACACGAGCCAGTGTTCCTGGTCCTTCACGCCCAAAACCGTCACTCTGAACGGCCTCATTTACTTCGTCAGGTGAGAGGAGCAGCTGAGGTCAGCTGGTACATGTACGGAGGGACACGAGCCAGTGTTCCTGGTCCTTCACGCCCAAAACCGTCACTCTGAACGGCCTCATTTACTTCGTCAGGTGAGAGGAGCAGCTGAGGTCAGCTGGTACATGTACGGAGGGACACGAGCCAGTGTTCCTGACAGGGCTGCAAGCTTTATCACAAGTGAATATGAAGTGTAATTTCAACAGCTACAAACAAAAACAATCACTGGCTGCAATGACTTAGATAATATTATATTCTCTTCAGAGAATTCACCTGTGTCTCTAAGGTTGGACAGTTGCAGTCTACAGCTTCCTGTGGCGCTAACAGCTCATGGTTTTTTAGTTTTGACAGTGAGGAATAAAACACTTGTTTTGTGCTTTACACGCCTGTAGCCATTATTCACTTCATACTCTCTGTTGGTCAGCTCCTATTGTGGCCACAGCTGCCTGGGGCAGACTGACGGCTACCCGTCTGTGGAAACCAGAGTACTCTAACCTCCGCAGGCACGGGGAGAACATGCCCCACAGAAAGGCCCCCTCCAGTCAGGGATCGAACCCAGGACCGTCCAGCTGTGAACCACGAGTGCTAACCGCTGCACCGCCTTAAGCCTGGCCTGGTTCATCCAGAATCACCAACAGTGTCCCGTGAGCTGAAGCCACAGCTCTGGCTCCGTGCACGTTCATGCAGCTGTGCACTCTGCCCCTCAGACTGCTGACTGTAGCCGACTGTGACTTATACAGTTTATCTGGAGAGAAAGACCGCAGCCTCTGGATCTCAGCTCTGTTTCGGCTACAGATGATCATCCAGGCAAACTCAGGCCCAGTGGCCAGATGCCCTTCCAGCCAGTGTTGGCCAGAGGCTGTTTTAACAATGTCTCAGCTCATAAACGTAGCTTTACTGTCCTGCCAGAGCGGCTCCAGTGGATCTATGTTGTTTTTCAGCTGTTTCTATTTGCAGGGATGACTCGGCCGAGGTGGATGTTTATAACCCTCTGAAGAACGAATGGGACACGATCAGCCCAATGACCCAGGTGAGACTTGTTTATGCACATCTGAGCAGATCATCTCATTGACCCCAGTGTTAATGTCGTCGACTAAAATATTTAGTCTTAATTTTAGTCAAAGTGATATTTTTGTGACTAAAATTGGACTAAAACTAAATGAAAAGTTCCTCATGAGACTAAAACTATGACTAAAATGTCCAGATATTTGAGTCGACTAAAATCAGACTAAATAAAAATGAAAAGGAGAGACTAAAATCATCCAAACTTGTATTGAGCGTCTGAAAGAGCCTCAGATCATGTTTAAAGGATCAGCTCTGAGCTTTGTTCATGTGGAGCAGAAACATGAAGCAGAGGAAAAAGACTAAAACTAAATTAAAATATGTTGTCAAAGTTAACACTGTACGACTGCACTGTTCATGGGGAATAACGGATAAAGCAAACGTCAAGAAATGTACAAAAGTAACTGAAGAGCAAATAGAGACGACTCCAGAGTAGGGCTGTGCAATTAATCGAAATTCGATTACGATTTCAATTACAACAGTAAACGACTACAAAATTAGCATAATCGCAAAAAATCGACTATAATTTTTTTTGTTCCATTTTTTTTTCAATTTTTTTTTTTTTCAATTTTTTTTTCCACATTTTTTTTTTTTTCAATTTTGGGATTTTTGTCACTTTTTTGCTGGATTTTTGTCTTTTTTTAATGGATTTTTGTAACTTTTTTAATGGATTTTTGTCACTTTTTTGCTGGATTTTTGTCTTTTTTTTGATGGATTTTTGTCACTATTTTGATGGATTTTTGTCACTTTTTTGATGGATTTTTGTCACTTTTTTGCTGGATTTTTGTCACTTTTTTGCTGGATTTTTGTCTTTTTTTTAATGGATTTTTGTCACTTTTTTGATGGATTTTTGTCTTTTTTTTGATGGATTTTTGTCTTTTTTTTAATGGATTTTTGTCACTTTTTTGATGGATTTTTGTCTTTTTTTGATGGATTTTTGTCACTTTTTTGCTGGATTTTTGTCTTTTTTTGATGGATTTTTGTCACTTTTTTGCTGGATTTTTGTCTTTTTTTGATGGATTTTTGTCACTTTTTTGATGGATTTTTGTCACTTTTTTGATGGATTTTTGTCTTTTTTTTTATGGATTTTTGTCTTTTTTTTAATGGATTTTTGTCACTTTTTTGCTGGATTTTTGTCTTTTTTTGATGGATTTTTGTCACTTTTTCGCTGGATTTTTGTCACTTTTTTGATGGATTTTTGTCACTTTTTGATGGATTTTTGTCACTTTTTTGATGGATTTTTGTCTTTTTTTGCTGGATTTTTGTCACTTTTTTGCTGGATTTTTGTCACTTTTTCGCTGGATTTTTGTCACTTTTTTGATGGATTTTTGTCACTTTTTCGCTGGATTTTTGTCACTTTTTCGCTGGATTTTTTTTAAAGGCAACAAATAATCGTTTCAATAATCGTGATTTCAATTATGACAAAAATAATCGTGATTATTATTTTTTCAATAATCGAGCAGCCCTAACTCCAGAGTTGTTAGCACGATCACTGAAGACTGTTATACTTTCAGAGATTGAGTTTGCTGTTTCCACCCAGAAAAAAAGCCTCTGTTCCTAATGTTTGTTCACCCCCATCCCAGAGACGTTCTGAATCCCAGAGACATTCTGAATCCCAGAGACATTCTGAATCCCAGAGACGTTCTGAATCCCAGAGACATTCTGAATCCCAGAGACGTTCTGAATCCCAGAGACATTCTGAATCCCAGAGACATTCTGAATCCCAGAGACGTTCTGAATCCCAGAGACATTCTGAATCCCAGAGACATTCTGAATCCCAGAGACGTTCTGAATCCCAGAGACATTCTGAATCCCAGACGTTCTGAATCCCAGAGACGTTCTGAATCCCAGAGACATTCTGAATCCCAGAGACGTTCTGAATCCCAGACGTTCTGAATCCCAGAGACGTTCTGAATCCCAGAGACATTCTGAATCCCAGACGTTCTGAATCCCAGACGTTCTGAATCCCAGAGACGTTCTGAATCCCAGAGACATTCTGAATCCCAGACGTTCTGAATCCCAGAGACATTCTGAATCCCAGAGACGTTCTGAATCCCAGACGTTCTGAATCCCAGAGACGTTCTGAATCCCAGAGACGTTCTGAATCCCAGAGACGTTCTGAATCCCAGAGACATTCTGAATCCCAGAGACGTTCTGAATCCCAGAGACGTTCTGAATCCCAGAGACGTTCTGAATCCCAGAGGGGTGAATGAAAGCTGCCATACGGAGCTAAATCAGATCATTCCTGTGGCATCTATAGAAAGTATTTATTGTGTTGTTATATTTTCCTCAGCCTTACAAACCGGTCAGACCCGTGTGTGTGTTTCAGGTGCACGTGGGGGGCAGCGTGGCCGTGCTGGGGGGTAAACTGTACGTCTCCGGGGGCTATGACAACACGTTCGAGCTGTCCGACGTGGTGGAGGCCTACGACCCCCGGACGCGCTGCTGGGCGGTGGCGGGACGGCTGCCCCAGCGCACCTTCTGGCACGGCAGCGTCAGCATCTTCAGACAGTTCATGCCTCTGGTGTCGAGCGCCTTCGAGCCCGCGGAGGTGCCCGACTCCAACGCCATCCAGCTGCACCGTCACCACCGGCAACAAGTGCTGCAGAACCACCTGAACAATGTGAACCAGGACGTGGACGCGGCGCACTGACCCCTGACCCCCTGAAACCCCCTGACCCCTGACCCCTGACCCCTGACCCCGGCACAGGCGGCGCTCAGGTGGTTTGTAGAGCCCGTGTTCATGGCTCAATGACTTTCACACCATCCGACATGTCTACGTTTATTTATTCATTTCGAGCCCCTTGTGTCAGGTCGCAGTTTGGCTTTTTATCAGCTCATAATGAGGATCTGATTTGATAATAGACAGTTTTCAGCATCAGGGAGTCGGTGATGAGTCACAAAATGATGTACACTAGGGCTGCATCTAACGATTATTTTGGTAATCGATTAATTGACCGATTATTTTTACGATTAATCGATTAATTGCTTGGCTGTGAAAGGTGCATGGACTTTGTATTTTTTCAATTTTTTTTTATCACATAAAGCTAAAGTGGCGCCGCTTGAGGACATGTTGATGGAGTAAACTTAAAGTAACCGTTTGTAGGAAGCTCTTTGTGCTAATTCTGCTTTGATTGGACGAGACAAAGACAGATATTTATGAAATTTACGATGTACAAAACACTGCAGACCCTCACTTTAAAAACAAAGTAGGTTTTCATCCAAAATACATAATTGTCATGTCTTTTTTGCTCTACTTTAGTCTGTGTTTGCTAGAAAACGATTAATCGATTAATGAAATAGTTGACAACTATTTTAGTCATCGATTACTTGTCGATTAATCGATTAGTTGTTTCAGCTCTAATGTACACACAACTAGCGAGCTGCCTACTAAGCTGAGTAATCCATAATTAGCATCCAATCACTTTAATCACTTTGTGGCTTCTACAGCACCGCACACTGACCCACATGAGCTGCTCCAGAGTCCTCGTCTCTCCCGCAGGTGTTGCTCATCACACTGTGGACATGAGCGCCGTTAAAATGTATTACTTAATTCATTTTGATTGAATACATTATTATTATTACAGACAGAGAGGTTTAAACAGGGGATGCATCATCAGTGATGTTCCCGGGGTCATGGGGGGTTTCGGGTCTTTCAACATCAGACCCCCTCCCTGGGTGCTTCCTCACACTATGTAAAAAAACAAACATTTAAATCTTCTTTCCTCCAACCCAGCACGTGATGATGGCCATATAAAGATTCAGTCGCCAAAATATTAGCAAATTTAAAGAGTATTTAGAACTTGCTCAATGCGATTAATTGTTCAAAATACAAAACAATGCATTTTTTTGAAACTATTTTTATCAATGACCTGATGGGAAGTGCCACAGTATTAGCGCTGTATTAGTCTGTAACTCTGCACACATTAAGGAGAAAACTTTTGTTAAAGCAGCACTAAGTAACGTGTTTACCTTAATAAATCCTCCCCGTCGTCCCTGTGGGGGTCATACAAGTGTTTATGGGATGATTGGAGGGTCTTTCATCGCCCCCTGGTGTCTCTGGACAGAAAACCATGTTTGCAACTTGGCTGCCACCGGACCGGAGAAAGCAATACACACTAATGGAATCACGAAGAAGAGGCTAACAGGCTAACGGGCAAAGCTAACTGTGGGCTAACGTCACTTTAAACAGTATTTACAGCCAAGTTTGAGTGAAAAAAAATGATCTCCATTGTGTAATTGGATGCACAGTAACTCTGTCCCTTCACCTTTCCTGTCAGTGTAGGATTTACTCTCCAAGACAATTAATAAATTAAAATATCGTAACTTGCTACGACACCTGCAGTTGCGCTTATGGCCTCTAGGGGGAAGAGTTACTTAGTACAGCTTTAACAGATTCTTAAAGTTGGCCGAGACCAGTGGTTCTCAACCTGGGGGTCGGGCCAGTTGTTTTTTTCTTTGATTTTTAAGAATGATGTTGGATAATGTTCCGATTTCTCCCGGTGTGACCCGGGCGGGGGGCCCGAATCCCCCGAACCCCTTTAACTGTTCTAACGGGGGTCGCGGCTCCAAAGGGTTGAGAACCACTGGCCTAAACCACGTGTAGCTGAGCTGGTTTGGATTTCATTGAAAGTAATAAAAGAACCTCGGGGTCGGCGCTACGTGACTTTCCAGAGGGAAAAAGTTCAATAGTTGAGCAAGTCCTAAATATCAATATTTTCAGCTAAAACTGTTTGTAAAGCTCATCTATCATCATGTAACGGAGGGTTGGAGAACACGGACCTGAAACTTTCATTTTTTAGAAGCACCCCACCCCTCACCCAGGTGACCCATCCCGGAGTGATCCCCGGACTGCATCCCACCAGCACCCATCCCCGGGCCTGCCTTCTTTAACCAAAGCCTGGTGGCTTCTCCGCTGCTTCTGTGATGGAGTGTGTCGCTTTCTTCTTAGCTGCTCCAGTCGTCCCGAGTCCAAGCTTTACTCATGGAGCGTCCGGCAAACCCTCGGCAAACGACTTCCACTGGATCACACTGTGCTCGCCGCCCTTTGCTCCGACACTGCTCCTCCAGTTCAGCTTTCTCTCGTGTTCTCCTCCATGTTCTCCTCCCAAGGGAGACTTGTCTAAAACATCACCAGGTCCAGTCGTAGTTTGGTTTCTGTAATGTGGCCTGGGAGCTTTAGCTGCTTTCCCAGGTCCAGGTCCAGCCTTTACGAACACGATGCTTTTCAGAGGATGGAACTTTGATCCCTGTAGAGAGAAAAGTAACAGCAGCGTCCCTGACTCTGAGACCTCCCACCTCGATGAAGCCTCTGAGCGTGAAGGAGCTTCACTTGTTCTGCTCATCAGCCCAGTCAGGGACGGGACGAACACTGGCCTCTGGATTTGATCCGCGTGTGAATCCATCTCTAAATGTTTCAGTGTGAGGAGGACAAACAGTGAAGTGCTATTCAGCTTATTCCGGAGCCTCGCGTGGGCGTCGCCATGAATTGGTCCCGCCCCTTTTCTCCTATGTGTTGACACGGGGCTGGAGAATCCACATAAAATCAGTCCCTACAGGAAAACAAAGCCGTTTTCAGACCGACAGAGAAACGCTGCAGTGTCGACATGTCGCTGCAAATGAACGTTTTACACAAATCAATCGACTAAACATCAGATTTGAGAATATTTTCCCTCGTTCTCCGTTAAAATGAACGGGCTTCATGCTCGACCGGAAGTGTCTGGACAACGAGGAGCCGAGACAACGTGAAAAGTGGCAAAAGTGGGCGGAATAAGGTGAATACAGTAGCAATAAAAAACAAACAGTCAAATATTCAACACGTTTTCCCAGGACTTAAATCTCACGTTTTATTACGTGTTGATTGGACCAATATTGACGCACAAACTTATAAACTATAATAACATTTTAGCAAAGTCAGGTTTATAAAGTCGCAGAAATGGAAGCAGTGCTAAGTAACTTTTACCTTAATACTAGTCCTTCTGGGGGTAATACAGGTGTTAATGGGGGGGTCTTTCATCTCCCCCTGGGCTGCAGGTTCTATGATATGATGATGTCACCGGACCCAGCACGGGGGGAGGAGCCAGTTTTTCCCATTACAAGTCGTAGCTAAAAAGAAAATGTATGAATTTGAAAAATGATCATTAACATCAGTCACTGGGTCCGTGATCCCTCTGTACAAGAACAATATTCTCCTCAAAAACAAAATAATGTTTCCTCTATGTAAGAGTACAGGCCTTTAGAACGCTGTGATGTCACCTGCAACCCTGCAATACAAACTGATAGAATCACGAAGAAGAAGCTAGCAGGCTAACGGGCAAAGCTAACTGCGGGCTAGCGCCACTTACACAGTATTTACAGCCAGGTTTGGGTGAAAAAAAGTATCTCCATTGTGTTGTACAATATCCCTCTGTCCCTTTGTCTTTTCTGTCAGTGTAGGATTTACTCTCACTTTACTTTACTCTTTACTCTTTACTCTCTTATGGCCTCCAGGGGCAGGATTTACTTAGTTCTGCTTTAAGGAAAAGAGGCAGGTTCTTGTTTGTCGACTAATAAATGTTAAAAAGTTCTCGATTTGGAAAAGAAGAAAAGAAGTGCCCAGAAACAAATCCCTACCAGTTCTTTACTGTTCAAGAAATATGAAGCAAGAAAGGGAAACGGCGACTGAGCAATGTTAGATTATCTGAACTTTGGGACAAAACTCCACTAGTTAAACTTTCAGACACCAGACAGTTCAGAAGTAACAAGGCTGACTGTGCTGTGTTGATCTCAAGTTTGTAACTTCCTTTTTGTTCCTAATGCAGCCCAGGCCCCAGAGTAAATACTGTTACACGTCAGAAATGATGTAACGCATCAGCTGTGCCAACCCGAGCTCCGCAGCGCCTAAAAAGGAAGACCTTTCCCAGTGTGGAAACGCCTCCGTGAGACTGAAGCCTGAACCTGAGCTTCCTCACTTTAGCTGGAGCTGATTCTGTTTACGAGCGCCGTAAAGCGGAGATGTGACCGCGCCCCGTCGTCCTCACCTGGAGCTCCGAGTAACTGAGATGTGACCGAGCCCCCGTCGTCCTCACCTGGAGCTCTGAGTAACTGAGATGTGACCGAGCCCCCGTCGTCCTCACCTGGAGCTCTGAGTAACTGAGATGTGACCGAGCCCCCGTCGTCGTCCTCACCTGGAGCTCTGAGTAACTGAGATGTGACCGAGCCCCGTCGTCGTCCTCACCTGGAGCTCTGAGTAACTGAGATGTGACCGAGCCCCGACGTCGTCCTCACCTGGAGCTCTGAGTAACTGAGATGTGACCGCGCCCCCGTCGTCCTCACCTGGAGCTCTGAGTAACTGAGATGTGACCGAGCCCCTGACGTCGTCCTCACCTGGAGCTCTGAGTAACTGAGATGTGACCGCGCCCCCGACGTCGTCCTCACCTGGAGCTCTGAGTAACTGAGATGTGACCGCGCCCCCGTCGTCCTCACCTGGAGCTCTGAGTAACTGAGATGTGACCGCGCCCCCGTCGTCCTCACCTGGAGCTCTGAGTAACTGAGATGTGACCGCGCCCCCGACGTCGTCCTCACCTGGAGCTCTGAGTAACTGAGATGTGACCGCGCCCCCGTCGTCCTCACCTGGAGCTCTGAGTAACTGAGATGTGACCGCGCCCCCGTCGTCGTCCTCACCTGGAGCTCTGAGTAACTGAGATGTGACCGAGCCCCCGTCGTCGTCCTCACCTGGAGCTCTGAGTAACTGAGATGTGACCGAGCCCCTGACGTCGTCCTCACCTGGAGCTCTGAGTAACTGAGATGTGACCGCGCCCCCGTCGTCCTCACCTGGAGCTCTGAGTAACTGAGATGTGACCGCGCCCCCGACGTCGTCCTCACCTGGAGCTCTGAGTAACTGAGATGTGACCGCGCCCCCGACGTCGTCCTCACCTGGAGCTCTGAGTAACTGAGATGTGACCGTGCCCCCGTCGTCGTCCTCACCTGGAGCTCTGAGTAACTGAGATGTGACCGCGCCCCCGTCGTCGTCCTCACCTGGAGCTCTAAGTAACTGAGATGTGACCGAGCCCCCGATGTCGTCCTCACCTGGAGCTCCGAGTAACTGAGATGTGACCGAGCCCCCGACGTCGTCCTCACCTGGAGCTCTGAGTAACTGAGATGTGACCGAGCCCCCGACGTCGTCCTCACCTGGAGCTCTGGGTAACTGAGATGTGACCGACCCCGACGTCGTCCTCACCTGGAGCTCTGAGTAACTGAGATGTGACCGCGCCCCCGTCGTCCTCACCTGGAGCTCTGAGTAACTGAGATGTGACCGAGCCCCCGACGTCGTCCTCACCTGGAGCTCCGAGTAACCGGGGCAGTGATCTGTTTACATTCCTCCTCTCTCACACGAGGCGCTGTCCTGGTTCAGCCTCGCCGGGTTCCTGAAGGACAGACGTTTACCAGATGTGCCAAGACCTTTTCCAGATGGATTCACCACGTTTGATCTGTGCTTCACCTCTTTGTAACCGCGGCTCAGTGCATGAAGGTATTTTTATAGCAGTTATTTTATACACATATTTTTATTTATAGATTTATTTTTGCCGTGTCGTCTTAAGATGTTTGTTTGTTTGTTTGTGAAGTGGGTTTTATTTTAAAACTGGAAGTGCTCAGTCTATCTCAGTTGTTGTTAAAGGGTGTGTGGACAAACTGGTGACGCTGTCGGCCCTTTGAACGTGTTGCTTGTTGTTTCTGGTCCGTTTGGTTCTGTGGTTTTTGTTCATGCAGCTCTTTGTGAAAACACTATAATAGTTTACATGAGGGGGGGGGGAAACCGTGGGCGGGCTCTTCGTCTGCAGGTTTGTTTGTGTGACTGTGGAGCTACTGTGATCTGCAGTATTAGCAAATATGAACCACACGCAGTGACTCGTTTTGTAAGGAAAGACTATATATTGTTGCATTTACAAATAAAGCTATGTTTTGTAAAACTGTAAAACGTGTCGTGTTCAGTTTGTGACACGTCCTGACTGTGGAGGTGCAGGAAGTGCAGACCCACAGCGGGACAGAGTTAATCATATCTGTAGGAGCTCTTTGTCAGTTTTTTGATTTAAAGCTAAAATGTCACTTTTTGTTTATTAGTCGCACATGAGTATGTTTTCTTTTTTGTTATGTGGTCTTCAATACGCTGAGTTAAGTCTAATTTAGGGCTGCTCGATTATTGAAAAAATAATAATCACGATTATTTTTGTCATAATTGAAATCACGATTATTCAAACGATTATTTGTTGCCTTTAAAAAAATCCATCAAAAAAGTGACAAAAATCCATCAAAAAAAGACAAAAATCCAGCAAAAAAAAGACAAAAATCCAGCAAAAAAAAGACAAAAATCCAGCAGAAAAAAGACAAAAATCCATCAAAAAAAGACAAAAATCCATCAAAAAAAGACAAAAATCCATCAAAAAAAGACAAAAATCCAGCAAAAAAAAGACAAAAATCCATCAAAAAAAGACAAAAATCCAGCAGAAAAAAGACAAAAATCCATCAAAAAAAGACAAAAATCCAGCAGAAAAAAGACAAAAATCCAGCAAAAAAGTGACAAAAATCCAGCAGAAAAAAGACAAAAATCCATCAAAAAAAGTGACAAAAATCCAGCAAAAAGTGACAAAAATCCATCAAAAAAAGTGACAAAAATCCATCAAAAAAGTGACAAAAATCCAGCAAAAAAGTGACAAAAATCCATCAAAAAAAGTGACAAAAATCCATCAAAAAATGACAAAAATCCAGCAAAAAATGACAAAAATCCAGCAAAAAAGTGACAAAAATCCAACAAAAAAAGACAAAAATCCATCAAAAAAGTGACAAAAATCCAGCAAAAAAGTGACAAAAATCCATCAAAAAAAAGACAAAAATCCAACAAAAAAAGGACAAAAATCCAGCAAAAAAGTGACAAAAATCCCAAAATTAAAAATTTAAAAAAAAAAATGTGAAAAAAAAAAATGTGAAAAAAAAACCATTTGAACAAAAAAAAATTTAATCGATTTTTTGCGATTATGCTAATTTTGTAATCGTTTATTGTTGTAATCGAAATCGTAATCGAATTTCGATTAATTGCACAGCCCTAGTCTAATTTGCTTACTTTTTGTTTTATTTTTCTTGGTTAGTCTTTTATTGCGCCCCTAGGGGATATAGGGGAGTAGCGCACATTGTCCAACACGCACCTGGGGGGGTCACGTCGGAGAGGCAGCGAGTCGGCCTTACATGAAGTCTCGCTGTTTGCCTCCAAATCTGGAAAATAAACCCTCTGTTTGAACCTTTAAGTTTGTTCGGACATTGCTCTCTTCTGAACGCTGCATAAACCAAAAACCCAGGGCGCGTCTGAAGAGTTTATTTGTTGCCTTTAAAAAAATCCATCAAAAAAAGACAAAAATCCATAAAAAAAATGACAAAAAAAACATAAAAAAAGACAAAAATCCATAAAAAAAATGACAAAAAAAACATAAAAAAAGACAAAAATCCATCAAAAAATGACAAAAATCCATTAAAAAAAAGACAAAAATCCAGCAAAAAAGTGACAAAAATCCAAAAATTAAAAAAAAAAAAAAAAAAAATTGAAAAAAAAATTGAAAAACATTGAAGTGTTTATTTGAAGTTTTCTTATGTCGCAGTTTAAGTTTTTGTTGACAAATACTCACTACAATATCTAAACTTTTATACGAGTGGAGCCTGACCCTCCTGGAGCTTAACATGGTGGAGGGTTTGAGCCCCTGAAGGATCCTGGAGCTCTGTGGTCGGGGGGTCTGGTGCTCCTGTAGGGTCTCAGGGCAAACAGGTCCTATAGGTCAGGGGTTCTCAACCTGGGGGTCGCCAAAGCAAACAGATAAAAATGTGTATTTTAATATTATTATGATGGTGTTGCTGTTATACCAGGGTGCCATTATTGGTTCTAAATTTGATTCATTTTATTTCAGCCATTGTTTTGTCTTTGTTTTTTTAGAATTATAAAGGTTAACCCCTTAACTCCCGCCTGAACCGAGCACAGTTTCTCCAGTTTGGCTTTACCCCAATCCAAAAGCTTCTGGAAAAAAAGGTGTGAAAATAGTAAGAAAACTGAGACGAAAACAAGGATGGAAATGTGACAAAAAGTGAGAAAACATTGACAAAAATGTGACGAAAAATTACAAAAAAGTTACAAAAATGAGTTGAATCCCCAACAAAAAAATGATGGTAAAAATGTGATGACGTGAGGTAAAACATCCTCTGGGTTCAGGTGGGAGTTAAGAGGTTAATGTCCCTGTTTTTCCCACGGTCTGACCCAGGTGGGGGTCACGATCCTAATGAACTGTTGTAATGGGGGTCGCGGCTCCAAAAGGTTGAGAACCACTGCTGTAGGTGACGGGTCAGACAGAGAGCGGGTCAGAAGCTCCTCATGAGAGACCAACAGGCCTGAGAACCATGAGGCCGTCCTTCTGTGGACCCACCACCTGCAGGGGGCGCCATAGGGGCTGGTGCAGTGTGATCTGGGAAACTCCAACAGCCCCCACGACCCGGAAACGGAGAGGTATATTTTTGATGCTTCTTTGTATTTTCCTACATTTTTACTTAAATGTGAGAACTGTGTGATCATTTCAAGCACTTCAGAGACAGCACAGCAGCTGCTTGGTTTTGTAGAAGGATCTTTTTAAGTAAGTTTGGGCTTAACTGTGTGAGTATTTAAGTTTGACAGTAAAATACTTGTTTGCTTTATACTGTGTTTGTCCCTAAGTGAAGTGCTTTACATGTCCTTGTGCAGTTATACGATGATACTACAATCTACACATGAAAACCCACTTGTTTCAGCTACAGCAGCTCTGCCATCTCCGTTTGTTCGTCCCATCTGTAAAGCGTCTTCCCCCGAAAAGCGCTATATAAGACTTATGCATTATTATTATTATTATGATTTCAGAGCGTGGTGTCCTGCACTGGTCAGCTCCTCCTTCCTCTTCCTCCTGCACAGCTCCCTCCGCTCCACAGAAGTCTTTCACCTTTTTTTTTACTCTCTCACTGTTCTCCACGCACTCCGCCACTCCCAGCTCTGATTCATATTTTATCACATTAAACCTTATGTCCTTAATTAGTTGGAATTCATGACAAAAATGTGACAAAAAAATGACAAAAATGTGACAAAAAAATGACAAAAATGTGACAAAAAAATGACAAAAATGTGACAAAAAATGACAAAAATGTGACAAAAAAATGACAAAAATGTGACAAAAATGTGACAAAAAATGACAAAAATGTGACAAAAAATGACAAAAATGTGACAAAAATGTGACAAAAATGTGACAAAAAAATGACAAAAATGTGACAAAAATGTGACAAAAAAATGACAAAAATGTGACAAAAATGTGACAAAAATGTGACAAAAATGTGACAAAAAAATGACAAAAATGTGACAAAAATGTGACAAAAATGTGACAAAAAAATGACAAAAATGGATTAAAAAAACGACAAAAATGTGACAAAAATGTGACAAAAAAATGACAAAAATGTGACAAAAAAATGACAAAAATGTGACAAAAAAATGACAAAAATGTGACAAAAAATGACAAAAATGTGACAAAAAATGACAAAAATGTGACAAAAAAATGACAAAAATGTGACAAAAATGTGACAAAAATGTGACAAAAAAATGACAAAAATGTGACAAAAATGTGACAAAAATGTGACAAAAAAATGACAAAAATGGATTAAAAAAACGACAAAAATGTGACAAAAATGTGACAAAAAAATGACAAAAATGTGACAAAAAAATGACAAAAATGTGACAAAAAAATGACAAAAATGTGACAAAAAATGACAAAAATGTGACAAAAAATGACAAAAATGTGACAAAAAAATGACAAAAATGTGACAAAAATGTGACAAAAAATGACAAAAATGTGACAAAAAAATGACAAAAAATGTGACAAAAAAATGACAAAAAATGTGACAAAAATGTGACAAAAATGTGACAAAAAATGACAAAAAAATGACAAAAAAATGACAAAAAATGTGACAAAAATGTGACAAAAATGTGACAAAAAATGACAAAAAAATGACAAAAAAATGTGACAAAAATGTGACAAAAATGTGACAAAAAATGACAAAAATGTGACAAAAAAATGACAAAAATGTGACAAAAATGTGATGAAAAAATGGAGAAAAATTCATCAAAAACAGTCCCGGCCCTAATCAATATGAAACAGTTAAAGGTGTGACCTGTGTCTTGTAGAAAGTGCCACGACACAGATTAGATTCTCATTCCATAATCAGCTCTGTGGGGATAGAAAACACATGTTTAATTAAAGATTCATCCTAAACTTTCTAAACCGAAAAGTTTAAAAAGCAAAGCTGTATTTTCCAAGTATTTGGCCCTTACCTTAAATTATTCACACTGTGATCAGAAGTTACATCAGAGCTGATCCGCCTCTATCCGGCCTTTAGATCAGGGGGGCCCAAACGTTTTGTCTCCGAGGCCTAAATGAAGAAGTGCCTCTGAGTCGCGGGACAAACACGGCGACGTCAAGCAAGAAAAACACATAACTGTAAATTATAAAGCTACTTTATTTTATTTACTTTTAATGTTTTCGATTCCCACCAGGACTGGGCCTTTCTGTGGAGTTTGCATGTTCTCCCCGTCTCCCCATTTGCATTGGATTCTATCTATGCAAATAACATGCTATATAAAACAAATGGTAACTCTGGCAAAAGCCTCATTTTAGAAGAACAAAATCAACAATTGTAGCAGTTTAGTGCAAAACAAACAAACACCTGCATCTACAGCTCCTACAGTAACTTTACCTCATCCGTTCAAAGAAAACGCCACATTAGATTATTTTGAAAGTGTCAGTTCAGCATCAATTCTTTTATAAGTCACTTTTTAACATATGCTGTTGTTGATGTAACAACCTTTGCAATAAAAGTTGTTAAACTGTGAAAGTTGCTGCTACAAAGCTCTGTAATTTATAAATACCAAGACACCACAACAGTGTTTGCTTAACTTTGTGAAAGGAGTGAAACAGCGCCCCCAATTTGACGCTGGTGGTCAAAAAGTGTACTGCATCCATATTTACCATGGAGAATGAATGGAAGAGGGTTGGTATTAACCACACTCAATGCAAAAGTAGGTCACTCTCTGGCGGGCCAACAGAACTATTTACTTTGGGCACCCCTGCTTTAGATTCTTGATATTTGAAATGTTTGAAAAAGCTACAATCGTGTATATTTGGAAAGGGATTTTACTACTGAGCTCGTGACCTTCTCATACAACTCACACAGAGCAAGAACATGTGAGCTGATGCAGGTTTTATTTGAGTTCTGTCACATGACGTGTTGCTGTAGCTCGATCATTGAAACAGCAGGAGGAGGAACGATACTGGAATAAAACCATGACGAGTAATTCATAAATCAGAGAAATGTAAACATATGTGAACAACGAGCTGCTGGTTCACAAATGGGGTAAAGTCAGTGCTGGATCGTCTGCTCCGGAGGGACGTCTGCTGTGAGTTTGTACAGATCTATGAGTTGGTTTGTCTAAAAATACAAATAATCCTAATCCTTAAAGTTAACCCCTTAACTCCCACCTGAACCGAGCACAGTTTCTCCAGTTTGGCTTTACCCCAATCCAAAAGCTTCTGGAAAAAAGGTGAGAAAATAGCAACAAAACTGAGACGAAAACAATGATGGAAATGTGACAAAAATGTCACAAAAAATTGATAAATAAATGACAAAAAAATTGATGAAAATATGTCAAAAAAATGACAAAAAAATGACAAAAATGTGACAAAATGTGACAAAAAAATGACAAAAATGTGACAAAAATGTGACAAAAATGTGACAAAAAATGACAAAAATGTGACAAAAATGTGACAAAAAATGACAAAAATGTGACAAAAATGTGACAAAAAATGTGATGAAAAAATGGACGAAAAAATGACAAAAATGTGACAAAAAAATGACAAAAATGTGACAAAAAAATGACAAAAATGTGACAAAAAAATGACAAAAATGTGACAAAATGTGACAAAAATGTGATGAAAAAATGGACGAAAAAATGACAAAAATGTGACAAAAATGTGACAAAAAATGTGATGAAAAAATTGACGAAAAAATGACAAAATGTGATAAAAAAATGACAAAAATGAGTTGAACGCCCAACAAAAAATGTTGGAAAAAAAAAGTGATGCCGTGAGGAAAAAGCTCCTCTGGGTCCAGGCGGGAGTTAAGAGGTGAACCACTTCCTTGGCCCTAACCTTCATTTGTGTCATGATATCTCACGTTGTCACAGCAGACTGTCCCTCCGGAGCAGACCATCTCGCACTCACCATGGGGTTGTTGTCGAGAGTCCAAAGATCTGCTCCACAGATTTACTTCCTGGTACTTTTAAATGTTATTCATGTTTCACCGTCATATCGTCCGCTATCTGTGACATGTCCACCGTGCTCTGGTAAAGGTCAGGGCTCTCCTCTGTCTCCACTGGCCCTTGAGATGAACTCGTCTCCACAGATCCTTCCTGTAGCTCAGTCTCCATCGGTTCTTGTCCTAAATCTGTCTCCTCCGGCTCGTGCTGCAGTTCCTCCGTCTTCTTCAGGCTCTTCTTCCCCTTTCGCACCGGCGTCTTCCTCTCCGTCTGCTCCTCACTTCCTCCTCCTCCCCCGGGGATCCAGTGGCTGAAGCCGTCCCCCGTGTCCTCCTCCTCCTCCGTCGTGATGAGGGTTTTGGACTTGGGCTTCTTCTTCCTCTTCTTCTTCTTGGAGGTCTTCTTCTTCTTGAGCAGGGCCTGGACGATCTGGACGGAGGACATGATGGCGGAGGTGTGGTCCAGGTCGTCCACGATGACGTTCCTGAAGCGGCGCTGCTTGGGGTGGTAGTTCTCCGTGCGCTTGTGGACCGTGGCGTGGCGGCGCAGATGGGCCTGGGGGAGGACACGGGGTGAGAATGATCTGTACGTGTTATATTTATCGTTATGGAGACGTATTTATCGTTATAGACGTACTTGACGTGTGAACTTGTAGCCGCAGTCTTTGCATTCGAACTTCCTCTCGCCCTTGTGTCGGTTCATGTGCACTCGGAGCTGCTCACGAGCTGTGGACAGAAGGAACATCATCAGTATTACTGGACAAATCATAGCAGAGAATATCATTTATACTATTTATACTATTTATACTATTTATACTATTTATACTATTTATACTATTTATACTGTTTATACTGTGTGATGTCCATTCAAGTTCATAAAGTATATTGTGTGAGGAGATCTTTTCTACAGGCGCACAAAAAAATGACAAAAAAATGACAAAAAATGACAAAAAAATGACAAAAAATGACAAAAATGTGACAAAAATGTGACAAAAAAATGACAAAAAAATGACAAAAAATGACAAAAAATGTGACAAAAATGTGACAAAAAAATGACAAAAAAATGACAAAAAATGACAAAAAATGACAAAAAATGACAAAAAATGACAAAAAATGTGACAAAAAAATGACAAAAATGTGACAAAAATGTGACAAAAAATGACAAAAAATGTGACAAAAAAATGACAAAAAATGACAAAAAATGACAAAAAATGACAAAAATGTGACAAAAAATGACAAAAAATGTGACAAAAAATTACAAAAAAATGACAAAAAAGTGACAAAAATGTGACAAAAAAATGACAAAAAATGTGACAAAAATGTGACAAAAAAATGACAAAAAATGACAAAAAAATGACAAAAAATGACAAAAAATGACAAAAATGTGACAAAAAATGACAAAAAAATGACAAAAAAGTGACAAAAATGTGACAAAAAATGACAAAAAAATGACAAAAAATGACAAAAATGTGACAAAAAATGACAAAAAAATGACAAAAATGTGACAAAAAATGTGACAAAAATGTGACAAAAAATGACAATCAATCCAACACTGTCGCTCATTATATCAACAGGCCAATCTAATTCAAATTAAATGTCAGCTTTATTTGTATAGCACGTTTACAACAACACTCGGTGCCCAAAGTGCTTCACATACAGGTACACAACATAAAATGACAGTACAAAACAGCAAGACAAACACACACAATAGAGTCATAATACAGCTCAGCTTGAATCGAACGCAAACAGATGTGTTTTAAGGGCAGCATTAAAAGGTTTCTGTTCTATCTAAAAGCACTAGAACTGCAGAAGAACAATCGACGGAATCAACAGTTAAAAGTAAATCATTAAAAACTCTCAGAAGTGCAGTCTCCGTGCTATGCGAGGATTTAAAACCTGATTGAAATTGTTCTAAAATACCATTAGAGTGCAAATGAGCCTGCAGTTGGACATAAACCAATTTCTCAAAAACCTTAGACTAAAAAGGCAACGTAGAGATGGGCCTTTAATTGGCGAGAACATTGGGATCAAGGGAGGGCTTTTTTAAGAGTGGCTGGACTACGGCACATTTGAAGGTCCCAGGAACACAGCCAGAGGACATAGAGGCATTCATAATATTCAAAAAGGCCCAATGTCACAAAATACACTTTTTTAGAAGCGATGAGGGTACAGCATCTGTTGGGCAATCGGAGGGTCTTCACCGTTTAACAGCTTCAGACAGCTCAGAGAGAGAAACGGATTCAAACTGTTCAAAAGCAGCCGAGCACACAGAGTTAGTGATGGGGTCAAAGTGCGATGAGGTAGAGACCCTAATCTGTGTCATTTTGTCGACAAAAAAAGACAAGAAATGATTACACATAAACAAACACATGGCCACACATTGAGTAGTTTGATCCAGAAACACTTGTTGGATTGAAGATGACACCGGGGTTTCTGTGGGGCATTAAAAGTCATTCAATTGTGGCCTTGAATGTCATTGCTTGACTTGTTTTTCTGCACAGACTCATGAAACACTGTGGGCGTCGCAAGATGATTTCGAGACAATATTTTTTACATTGCTGACATTGAATTTAATAATAATAATAATGCATTGGTTTTATATCGCGCTTTTCTGGACACTCAAAGACGCTTTACATTCTACTAACCCGCACAACTCAAAAAAGTCTGTCTGTTACAGGAAGTGGAGTCGACCTCTGGAACTCATTAGAAGAGGATTTAAAAATGTGTTCAACTGTAGTACAATTTAAAATAATGTACAGAAAGCAAATACTGGAAAAGTCTGCAAAACTCCTGTAATGAATCTTCTGTTCCTGAACTATGAATTGTCTTTGTTATTTTGATCCTTGATAATGAGAAGTTTGTTATGAATCCGGGTTCATTATGTGATGTCCAGAATGTGCAGCTTCAACCTTATGCAAGAGCAACACAAGAATGTTATGAACTATTACTTTACTGTTGGGATTTGCTAAGAGGAGCCGTTTGTTGATTTAATTCGCTACTAAGGCAATTCCTCAGTCTGGAATTGCCGCATAGATCTCATGGTTAAAGCCTAATTATACATTAAAAATATTGTGCCGTGAGCAGTAGTTTAAGTTGTGTAAGTCTGAAAGGAGGGGGAGGGGCTTATCAGTTATAACTAACTTCTTCCTCCTCCCTTTGAGCAGCACGAACCTCTTATGTTGTGAATAATTCTGTATGTTATGTATACTATACCTGTATGCATCTGTTGCTCAAATAAACAAACTAAACAAAAAAAAACAACAACATTGCATTATTCATTCACTTCATACCCGGTGGTGGTAAGTTACTATTGTAGCCACAGCCGCCCTGGGGTAGACTGACATCGGCCCCTCCGACCCCAACCACTCACTCACTACATTCACTAGGCTTCCTGGTGTTACCAAACGGTCTCCCATCCAAGCCCCGCCCAGGCCCCTCCCTGCTGAGCTTCCAGGTCTGACGGGATTGGGCGGAGCAAAGGGGGTGTGGCCACAATTTGGTGTATTTTTTAATTGGAAACAGCAGATTTCAATGAAATTAAGCCAAATATCAAAAATATCAAAATACAATATCCAAACTAACATCATTAAAAGCAGTACTAAGTAACTCCTGCCCCTAGAGGCCATGAGCGCAACTGCAGGTGTCGTAGCAAGTTACGATTTTTGTAAGTTATTAATTGTCTGTGAGAGTAAATCCTACACTGGGATATTGTACGTCCAACAACTTGGCTGTAAAAACTGTTTAAGTGGCGCAGTTAGCTTAGCCTGTTATCTTCTTCTTCGTGATTCCATTAGTGTGTATTGGTGGCTCTGGTCCGGTGGCAGTCAAGTTGCAATTGTGGTTTCCTGGCCAGAGACACCAGGGGGCGATGAAAGACCCTCCAATCATCCCATAAACACTTGTATCACCTCCACAGGGAGGACGGGGAGGATTTAATAAGGTAAACACGTTACTTAGTGCTGCTTTAAACCAGATTTAAAATGTTTAGAAGGGTCTCCAGATGTTTGTTGAGTGATTTTGGGGAAAGTTTTGGGAATCCCCGGCTTTAAACAATGTTTCTCAACTCGTGGGTTGCACTGAGTCATTTTCACATTTTTATTACATTTTTGTTGCGTTTTTGTTTTATTTTTTGTCGCTCTTTTGTAGCTTTTCCATCACTTTTTCCATTGCTTTTTTTTCTGTCGTGTTTTCGTCGCTTTTAAACTGTGCTATTATTGCTTTTCTGGTATGTTTTTATCAGTCTTTTGCTGTTTCTTTTGTCTCTTATTGTCTCACTGCTTTTTCATCACTTCTTTGTCGCTTTGTTGCATTTTCATCCTTGTTACTCGACACTTGTTGCTCGTTGTGTTGGTTCGTGAGGCCGTCCTCCCGTGGACCCCCCACCTGCAGGGGGCGCCATGGGGGCTGGTGCAGTGTGATTTGGGCAGCTCCCACGGCTGCCCCCATGACCGGACAAGTGGAAGAAGATGGATGGATGGCATTAGAAATATGTTGCCTGGCTCTGCCACCTCAGGTCATACGTGTATACTGTGTATACGTGTAACTGTTGCCTGGCTCTGCCATGCTCTTCCCTGTCCATTCCATGCAGGGAGTCAGTCTGGTCACGGAGCAATTGGAGCAGTTTGAAGGGGCGGGTCTAACGCGCACAGATTGTCAGTGAAATAAACCAATTAGCGATTGGCTTGTTGCACAATGTGGCTACGCTAGTTCCTCTGAGGTGAAGCTGTGGGCGCTAGTACTTCCTGTTCGTGTTCATTTCCATTAAGATGAGCTCAGACCAGTGAGTTCCTGGTAGAAATATTTCCATAGAGGAGACGTTTATGTTTATAATGATCAGTGAGTTTGTCTTGAAGCTAAAGGCTAATTTAACCTCTTAAATCCCGCCTGAACCGAGAGGATCTTTTTTCCTCACGTCATCACATTTATTTTTCATTTTTGTCATTTTTTGGTCACATTTTTTTTTTCTTTTTTTTGTCAATTTTTTATCACATTTTTGTCACATTTTGTCACATTTTTGTAATTTTTTGGTCAATTTTTTGTCAATTTCTTGTGACATTTTTGTGACATTTTTGCCACTTTTCCATCATTGTTTTCGTCGAGAAAACGTGCTCGGTTCAGGTGGGAGTTAAGCGGTTAATGCTTTACACAACTTGAAATAGTGCCTTTATATATATTTTTATAGCATGTTAGCCTTTAGCTTCAAGACAAACTCTCGATCCTTCATGATCACAGGCGTCTCTGATCTGAACTTCATGATTTGAACACAGTAAATGATCGTCTACCGGGAACTCACCGCCCACAACATAATCTTTAGAAAATATGATTATTATTCCAGGAAAAGAAAACAGACAGGAAGTCCAGGCGCTCACACCTTCAGGTCAGAGGAGCTAGCATAGCCACACCGTGCAACAAGCCAAGCGGACGTGACGACAGCTGTGTCCAATTAAACAAATATGAAGTGAATATAAACTCACACGCAGAACGTGAGGCAAAATCCTTCACTACTTCATCCATGATTAGTTTTGGCTGATGTTAACGTTAATTGAACTAAAAACACAGAGGTGCAGCGAGTGACGTAACCTTCTCATTTCTCTGGGACGGTCGTGATTGGTTCGGCCTTAGCCGCCAATCAACAACTTGTCTACCGGTGGGTGTGGTTTATCAGGCTAAGAAATATTGGACATGAAAATGGCATTAAAGCACATTATATTTGACCTGTAGTACTTTTCTCCGCTTCAGGACTTCATTCAAAGCATAGAAGTTGTATTGAATAGACAGAAGTTGTATTGAATAGAAGTTGTGTATTGGATAGATAGTTGTGTATTGCTGGGTTGCAGGTGACATCACAGCGTTCTAAAGGCCTATACTGTTATATAGAGGAAAAATTATTTGGTTTTTGAGGACATTTTTGGTCTTGTACAGAGAGATCATGGACCCAGTGACTGATATTAATGATCATTTTTCGAATTCAGACATTTTCTTTTCAGCTACGACTTGTGAAAGTGTAATGCTGTTAATAGGAAAAAGTGGCTCCTGCCCCCCGTTGGGTCCGATGACATCATCATATTCTAGAACCTGCAACCCACCAATAGGCGGCGTTCACGATGTAGAATGTGATGATGTCATAAGGTCAGGTGGAGGGCGGGGCCAATACAGCTCTATGGGAGAAATGCAGTTTTTGGAAGAAATCTCCAAAACGAAAATTGACAAATGTCTTTCCTCTTCAGTTTTTGATCGTGATCGGATTCTCAAACTGTGATATTATTTTTATGTCTGAAAGTCATTTCTATTGGACAAGATCACAGTCATGTTTTGTCATATTGTCATCACTTTTTGATGCTTTTCAGAGAAAATAATTGTACATTAGTTCATATGAGCCGACAGAGGAGACGATGAACTTTGTGACAGTTTTTGTTTCATGTGGATTCCTCCAGTCACGACTGAGATATGAGCCAAAAAACAAAGACATAAAATATGCATTTTATCAGTTACTGCAGTTACCATAGTTACCGTCAGTTGATCCACCTCAATGTTAAACTATGGCTCTTTAGAATGTTGTGATGTCACGTGAACGCAGCCTATTGAATAGATAGTTGTGTATTGAATAGATAGTTGTGTATTGAATAGATAGTTGTGTATTGAATAGATAGTTGTGTATTGAATAGACAGAAGTTGTGTATTTGTGTATTGAATAGATAGAAGTTGTATTGAACAGATAGATAGTTGTGTATTTGTGTATTGAACAGATAGATAGTTGTGTATTCGTGTACTGGATGGAGCTGATGTGACCTGCCTTTGAAGGTCTTCCCGCAGATGTTGCAGGTGTGCGGCCGCCCCTCCTGGTGCTTGCTCTCCACGTGGCGCAGCATGGCTCCCTTCTCGGTGAAACGCTGCTGACAGGAGTGGCAGCTGAAGGGCCGCTCCCCCGTGTGAGTGCGGTTGTGTTTGTCCAGAGTCCCTGCGTCACAGAACAGAAAGCAGACGCTCTGGTTTGACTCTGCGAACATGAACCTGTGGTGCACGAGTCCTGACCTTGCGTGCGGAAGGTCTTGCCGCACAGGTGGCACTGGAAGGGCCTCTCTCCGGAGTGCACCAGCATGTGCATGGTCAGGTTGTTCTTCTGCGTGAAGGCGTGGCCACATTCAGAGCAGACGAACGGCTTGTCATGTCTGAGGAAACAGGAAAACAAGAGTTATTATGTTCACATGAGGCCCGGCCCGCTGACATGAAGGGACGAGAGCCGATATATAAGGCCCATATATAAGGCCCATATATAAGGCCGATATATAAGGCCGATATTTGACGTCATTTTAATAGCCTATAATTAAACCTTTATTATTATAGTGCAGGGTTCAATCTTAGGAACACAGAATATACAAATATAACTAAAAGAAATCGACTGATGTGGGTTTTGCGAAGGCCGATCTGCACCGCTCATGTTTCTGTGACAGATTTTCACGGCGATGTTTCTCCTGAGGCCAAGGAAGTCCATCACTTAGAATATGGTCTTTTTATCGGCCGATAATGCAAAATACCCAAATATCGGCCCAATGTATCGGTCGGGCCCTAGTTTATATCTTATAACTAATTATAGGGCGGTTAGAAGAAGAAGAAGAGGATCTTTGTTTATACAGCGCCTTTCACAGACATGCTCACAAAGCGCTTTACATGAGACTATGTGGCTATGCTAGTTCCTCTGAGCTGAAGGTGTGGGCGCTAGTACTTCCTGTTAGCATTCATTTCCTTTAAGATTAGCTTAGACCCGTTCGAATCATGGTGTTTCTGTGGTGGACGGTGAGTTCCTGGTAGACGATCACTTACCGCAGGTTAAAGAGTTTCTGTACAGAGTAAATGTTTCCGTGTTCATAAGGATCAGTGAGTTTGTCTTGAAGCTAAAGGCTAACATTAATTTCATGCATTATACAATTTGAAATAGTGCCTCAAATATAAATTAATACTTTAATTTTTTTAGCGCTATATATTTTTATTCCATTTTTTTTTATAGCATGTTAGCCTTTAGCTTCAAGACAAACTATCAGTCCTTTATGATCACAGGCGTCTCCTCTGAGCTCGTTACATCCTACATTAAGATTTGAACACACAGTAAATGATCATCTACCAGAAACTCACCAACTCGCCCTCCACGTAATCTTTAGAAAATGTGATTATTATCCGGGGTCCGAGCTCATCTTTATAGGAAAAGAACACAGACAGGAAGTACTAGCGCTCACAACTACAGGTCAGAGGAACTAGCTTAGCCATACCGTGCAATCTTTGCCCTTTCGGGTTAGTGAGTCCCACCAGCTGCTACCTGTGCAGGGCTCTGGTACCTGTGAAGCTCTGGTACCTGTGGAGCTCTGGTACCTGTGAAGCTCTGGTACCTGTGGAGCTCTGGTACCTGTGAAGTTCTGGTACCTGTGAAGCTCTGGTACCTGTGAAGTTCTGGTACCTGTGAAGTTCTAGTACCTGTGGAGCTCTGGTACCTGTGAAGTTCTAGTACCTGTGAGGTTCTGGTACCTGTGAAGCTCTGGTACCTGTGAGGTTCTGGTACCTGTGGAGCTCTGGTACCTGTGAAGCTCTGGTACCTGTGAAGCTCTGGTACCTGTGAAGCTCTGGTACCTGTGAAGCTCTGGTACCTGTGAAGCTCTGGTACCTGTGAAGCTCTGGTACCTGTGGGGCTCTGGTACCTGTGGGGCTCTGGTACCTGTGAAGCTCTGGTACCTGTGAAGCTCTGGTACCTGTGAAGCTCTGGTACCTGTGAAGCTCTGGTACCTGTGGAGCTCTGGTACCTGTGGAGCTCTGGTACCTGTGGAGCTCTGGTACCTGTGAAGCTCTGGTACCTGTGAGGTTCTGGTACCTGTGAAGCTCTGGTACCTGTGGAGCTCTGGTACCTGTGAAGCTCTAGTACCTGTGAAGCTCTGGTACCTGTGAAGCTCTGGTACCTGTGAGGTTCTGGTACCTGTGAAGCTCTGGTACCTGTGGAGCTCTGGTACCTGTGAAGCTCTAGTACCTGTGAAGCTCTGGTACCTGTAAAGCTCTGGTACCTGTGAAGCTCTGGTACCTGTGAAGCTCTGGTACCTGTGAAGCTCTGGTACCTGTGAAGCTCTGGTACCTGTGAGGTTCTGGTACCTGTGAGTTCTGGTACCTGTGAAGCTCTGGTACCTGTGAAGCTCTGGTACCTGTGAAGCTCTGGTACCTGTGAAGCTCTGGTACCTGTGGAGCTCTGGTACCTGTGAGGTTCTGGTACCTGTGAAGCTCTGGTACCTGTGAAGCTCTGGTACCTGTGAAGCTCTGGTACCTGTGAAGCTCTGGTACCTGTGGAGCTCTGGTACCTGTGAGGTTCTGGTACCTGTGAGGTTCTGGTACCTGTGAAGCTCTGGTACCTGTGAGGTTCTGGTACCTGTGAGGTTCTGGTACCTGTGAAGCTCTGGTACCTGTGAGGTTCTGGTACCTGTGAGGTTCTGGTACCTGTGAAGCTCTGGTACCTGTGAAGCTCTGGTACCTGTGAAGTCCTGGTACCTGTGAAGCTCTGGTACCTGTGAGGTTCTGGTACCTGTGAAGCTCTGGTACCTGTGAGGTTCTGGTACCTGTGAAGCTCTGGTACCTGTGAGGTTCTGGTACCTGTGAAGCTCTGGTACCTGTGAAGCTCTGGTACCTGTGGAGTTCTGGTACCTGTGAAGTTCTGGTACCTGTGGAGCTCTGGTACCTGTGGAGCTCTGGTACCTGTGGAGCTCTGGTACCTGTGGAGCTCTGGTACCTGTGAAGCTCTGGTACCTGTGGAGCTCTGGTACCTGTGAAGTTCTGGTACCTGTGGAGCTCTGGTACCTGTGAAGCTCTGGTACCTGTGAAGCTCTGGTACCTGTGAGGTTCTGGTACCTGTGGAGCTCTGGTACCTGTGGAGCTCTGGTACCTGTGAAGCTCTGGTACCTGTGAAGCTCTGTTACCTGTGAGGTTCTGGTACCTGTGGAGCTCTGGTACCTGTGGAGCTCTGGTACCTGTGGAGCTCTGGTACCTGTGAAGCTCTGGTACCTGTGAAGCTCTGGTACCTGTGGAGCTCTGGTACCTGTGAAGCTCTGGTACCTGTGAAGCTCTGGTACCTGTGAGCTCTGGTACCTGTGAAGCTCTGGTACCTGTGGAGCTCTGGTACCTGTGAGGTTCTGGTACCTGTGGAGCTCTAGTACCTGTGAAGCTCTGGTACCTGTGGAGCTCTGGTACCTGTGAAGCTCTGGTACCTGTGAAGCTCTGGTACCTGTGAAGCTCTGGTACCTGTGAAGCTCTGGTACCTGTGAAGCTCTAGTACCTGTGAAGCTCTGGTACCTGTGGAGCTCTGGTACCTGTGAAGCTCTAGTACCTGTGAAGCTCTGGTACCTGTGAAGCTCTGGTACCTGTGGAGCTCTGGTACCTGTGAAGCTCTGGTACCTGTGAAGCTCTGGTACCTGTGAAGCTCTGGTACCTGTGAAGCTCTGGTACCTGTGAAGCTCTAGTACCTGTGAAGCTCTGGTACCTGTGAGGTTCTGGTACCTGTGAAGCTCTGGTACCTGTGGAGCTCTGGTACCTGTGAGGTTCTGGTACCTGTGAAGCTCTAGTACCTGTGGAGCTCTAGTACCTGTGAAGTCCTGGTACCTGTGAAGCTCTGGTACCTGTGGAGCTCTGGTACCTGTGAGTTCTGGTACCTGTGGAGCTCTGTTACCTGTGGAGCTCTGGTACCTGTGGAGCTCTGGTACCTGTGAAGCTCTGGTACCTGTGGAGCTCTGGTACCTGTGAGTTCTGGTACCTGTGGAGCTCTGTTACCTGTGGAGCTCTGGTACCTGTGGAGCTCTGGTACCTGTGAAGCTCTGGTACCTGTGAGTTCTGGTACCTGTGGAGCTCTGGTACCTGTGAGGTTCTGGTACTTGTGAAGCTCTGGTACCTGTGAAGCTCTGGTACCTGTGAAGCTCTGGTACCTGTGAGTTCTGGTACCTGTGGAGCTCTGGTACCTGTGAGGTTCTGGTACCTGTGAAGCTCTGGTACCTGTGGAGCTCTGGTACCTGTGAGTTCTGGTACCTGTGGAGCTCTGTTACCTGTGGAGCTCTGGTACCTGTGGAGCTCTGGTACCTGTGAAGCTCTGGTACCTGTGGAGCTCTAGTACCTGTGAAGTTCTGGTACCTGTGGAGCTCTGGTACCTGTGAAGCTCTGGTACATGTGAAGCTCTGGTACCTGTGAGGTTCTGGTACCTGTGGAGCTCTGGTACCTGTGAGGTTCTGGTACCTGTGAAGCTCTGGTACCTGTGAAGCTCTGGTACCTGTGAAGCTCTGGTACTTGTGAAGCTCTGGTACCTGTGGAGCTCTGGTACCTGTGGAGCTCTGGTACCTGTGAAGCTCTGATACCTGTGAAGCTCTGGTACCTGTGGAGCTCTGATACCTGTGCAGCTCTGGTACCTCTGAAGTTCTGGTACCTGTGGAGTCCTGGTACCTGTGAAGCTCTGGTACCTGTGGAGCTCTGGTACCTGTGAGTTCTGGTACCTGTGGAGCTCTGGTACCTGTGAGGTTCTGGTACCTGTGGAGCTCTGGTACCTGTGAGGTTCTGGTACCTGTGAAGCTCTGGTACCTGTGAAGCTCTGGTACCTGTGGAGCTCTGGTACCTGTGAAGCTCTGATACCTGTGAAGCTCTGGTACCTGTGGAGCTCTGATACCTGTGCAGCTCTGGTACCTCTGAAGTTCTGGTACCTGTGGAGTCCTGGTACCTGTGAAGCTCTGGTACCTGTGGAGCTCTGGTACCTGTGAAGCTCTGGTACCTGTGAAGCTCTGGTACCTGTGGAGCTCTGGTACCTGTGAAGCTCTGGTACCTGTGAAGCTCTGGTACCTGTGAGTTCTGGTACCTGTGAGTTCTGGTACCTGTGAGTTCTGGTACCTGTGAAGCTCTGGTACCTGTGGAGTCCTGGTACCTGTGAGGTTCTGGTACCTGTGCAGGGCTCTGATGTGCATCTTCAGGCCGTTCCTGCTGGACGCCCGGTGGCCGCACTCCTCGCACACGAACGGCTTCTCCCCTTTGTGTTTGGACGAGTCGTGGATGCGAAGCTCAGACCTCGTCATGAAGGATTTATCGCACTCGGGGCACTGCAGATGTAAAGATACAAACAAAAAATGTAAAGATACAAACAAATGTAAGATACAAACAAAACATGTAAAGATACAAACAAATGTAAGATACAAACAAAACATGTAAAGATACAAACAAATGTAAGATACAAACAAAAAATGTAAAGATACAAACTAATGTAAGATACAAACAAAAAATGTAAAGATACAAACTAATGTAACCAGAAAATGTAAGATACAAACAAAACATGTAAAGATACAAACAAATGTAATCAGAGAAAATGTAAAGATACAAACTAATGTAATCAGAGAAAATGTAAAGATACAAACTAATGTAATCAGAGAAAATGTAAAGATACAAACAAATGTAACCAGAAAATGTAAAGATACAAACTAATGTAATCAGAAAATGTAAAGATACAAACTAATGTAACCAGAGAAAATGTAAAGATACAAACTAATGTAATCAGAAAATGTAAAGATACAAACTAATGTAATCAGAAAATGTAAAGACACAAACTAATGTAATCAGAAAAAATGTAAAGATACAAACTAATGTAACCAGAGAAAATGTAAAGATACAAACTAATGTAACCAGCAAATGTAAGATACAAACACATGTAATCAGAGAAAATGTAAGATACAAACACATGTAATCAGAGAAAATGTAAGATACAAACACATGTAAAGATACAAACACATGTAACCAGAAAATGTAAGATACAAACTAATGTAAAGATACAAACTAATGTAATCAGAAAATGTAAAGATACAAACACATGTAATCAGTTCATGTAGCTTTATAGTTCCTCTCCTGTGTAAAGCCCATATGGATGGTTGAAGTACATGCATTAGAGAAACATCCTGAAGTAGCTGTATTTAGAGTAGTTTTAACACAGTACTTTTTTACTTGTATTTGAGTAACATTGTTTTACAACATACCTGAGTTAATCTAAACAAAAAACCTTAAATCATTTCTTTAATCTGATTTGATGGTGAATTCTGTTGTAAATAACGTATATGAGCGATCGCTGCTTTACTCAACATCGGGCTGATGTTTTGGTGAAATGTCGGCTGATGTTTTGGTGAAATGTCGGCTGATGTTTTGGTGAAATGTCGGCTGATGTTTTGGTGAACGTCGGCAGCAGCTGGTGCCTCTGACTCTTTTTATACAATGATGGATCTGTTACAGCACAAGGGAAGCAATGCCCTGTGTGTGAACATTATTTTTGGTCAATCATTGACCTATAATTATTTATTTAAAACAGGGGTGTCAAACTCATGTTGGCTCGCGGGCCACATATAATAGAGAAATGTTTCCAATAAATAAATAATAATAAGCTGTGATTTGGTCAAAGCCCCAACTTGACTGTAGCTTCATTAATGACAACGGCTCACACTTGTATTGCACTTTACAAGCCTGTGTCACAAGCTCCTGAAAGTACAGTGTCATTATTCATTCACTTGGTGCTCTTATTATGTCAGTGCCCTCTGCTGGACACGTGTGGAACTCTATCCTTTTTTTTTTAATGTAATGCCCTCTAGTGGCTAGAATGAGCATTCTGGTTATTCTTTAAAAATTCATAACTCCGCGCAGGAATGGGCTAGAGACTTACTTTGTTTTTTGACATACTCTGGAATTTATGCTCTACATGGCAGGTATTTAAAACATTAAAGATTTAAAACATTAAATTGCCTCCACAGCTCCAGGACGACATACTGCGCCAACATTAAAACATCATTCTGAATCTTTCATTGAGTAATTCCTCATTACTCGAGTGGTATTTGCAACTACTTCAAGTACAACATGTTCCTTGGATAAAGATCACGACTTTTTACTTCTACTCCAGTGAAATGACAGTGTTTGAGACTATAATTAATGTGTTCTTAAAGGCACAACACCATGTTATTTAATGATGACCATCGTTACATGGGTTGAACAGACTTTCTCACTTTTAGCTCGTTTGGCAAACCACCATTTTGGATGATGTTATGGGGTGTGATGTTATGGGGTGTGATGTTATGGGTGTGATGTTATGGGGTGTGATGTTATGGGGTGTGATGTTATGGGGTGTGATGTTATTGGGTGTGATGTTATGGGGTGTGATGTTATGGGGTGTGATGTTATGGGGTGTGGTGTTATGGGGTGTGATGTTATGGGGTGTGATGTTATGGGGTGTGATGTTATGGGGTGTGGTGTTATGGGGTGTGATGTTATGGGGTGTGGTGTTATGGGTGTGGTGTTATGGGGTGTGGTGTTATGGGGTGTGATGTTATGGGGTGTGATGTTATGGGGGGTGATGTTATGGGGTGTGATGTTATGGGGTGTGATGTTATGGGGTGTGATGTTATGGGGTGTGATGTTATGATGATAGTGATGTTATGGGGTGTGATGTTATGGGGTGTGATGTTATGGGGTGTGATGTTATGATGATAGTGATGTTATGGGGTGTGATGTTATGGGGTGTGATGTTATGGGGGGTGATGTTATGGGGTGTGATGTTATGGGGTGTGATGTTATGGGGTGTGATGTTATGGGGTGTGATGTTATGGGGTGTGATGTTATGGGGTGTGGTGTTATGGGGTGTGGTGTTATGGGGTGTGATGTTATGGGGTGTGGTGTTATGGGGTGTGATGTTATGGGGTGTGATGTTATGGGGTGTGATGTTATGGGGTGTGGTGTTATGGGGTGTGATGTTATGGGGTGTGGTGTTATGGGGTGTGATGTTATGGGGTGTGGTGTTATGGGGTGTGATGTTATGGGGTGTGATGTTATGGGGTGCGGTGTTATGGGGTGTGATGTTATTGGGTGTGGTGTTATGGGGTGTGATGTTATGGGGTGTGATGTTATGGGGTGTGATGTTATGGGGTGTGATGTTATGATGATAGTGATGTTATGGGGTGTGATGTTATGGGGTGTGATGTTATGGGGTGTGATGTTATGATGATAGTGATGTTATGGGGTGTGATGTTATGGGGTGTGATGTTATTGGGTGTGATGTTATGGGGTGTGATGTTATGATGATAGTGATGTTATGGGGTGTGGTGTTATGGGGTGTGATGTTATGGGGTGTGATGTTATGGGGTGTGATGTTATGGGGTGTGATGTTATGGGGTGTGATGTTATGGGGTGTGATGTTATGGGGGGTGATGTTATGATGATAGTGATGTTATGGGGGGTGATGTTATGGGGGGTGATGTTATGGGGTGTGATGTTATGGGGTGTGATGTTATGGGGTGTGATGTTATGGGGTGTGATGTTATGGGGGGTGATGTTATGGGGGTGATGTTATGGGGGGTGATGTTATGGGGTGTGATGTTATGGGGTGTGATGTTATGGGTGTGATGTTATGGGGTGTGATGTTATGGGGTGTGATGTTATGGGGTGTGATGTTATGGGGTGTGGTGTTATGGGGTGTGATGTTATGGGGTGTGATGTTATGGGGTGTGATGTTATGGGGTGTGATGTTATGGGGTGTGATGTTATGGGGTGTGGTGTTATGGGGTGTGATGTTATGGGGTGTGATGTTATGGGGTGTGATGTTATGGGGTGTGATGTTATGGGGTGTGATGTTATGGGGTGTGATGTTATGGGGGGTGATGTTATGGGGTGTGATGTTATGGGGGGTGATGTTATGGGGTGTGATGTTATGGGTGTGATGTTATGGGGTGTGATGTTATGGGGTGTGATGTTATGGGGTGTGATGTTATGGGGTGTGATGTTATGGGGTGTGATGTTATGGGGTGTGATGTTATGGGGTGTGATGTTATGGGGGGTGATGTTATGGGGTGTGATGTTATGGGGGGTGATGTTATGGGGTGTGATGTTATGGGTGTGATGTTATGGGGTGTGATGTTATGGGGTGTGATGTTATGGGGGTGTGATGTTATGGGGTGTGATGTTATGGGGTGTGATGTTATGGGGTGTGATGTTATGGGGTGTGATGTTATGGGGGGTGATGTTATGGGGTGTGATGTTATGGGGGTGATGTTATGGGGGTGATGTTATGGGGTGATGTTATGGGGGGTGATGTTATGGGGGGTGATGTTATGGGGTGTGATGTTATGGGGGGTGATGTTATGGGGGGTGATGTTATGGGGTGTGATGTTATGGGGGGTGATGTTATGGGGTGTGATGTTATGGGGTGTGATGTTATGGGGTGTGATGTTATGGGGTGTGATGTTATGGGGTGTGATGTTATGGGGTGTGATGTTATGGGGTGTGGTGTTATGGGGTGTGATGTTATGATGATAGCGATGTTATGGGGTGTGATGTTATGATGATAGCGATGTTATGGGGTGTGATGTTATGGGGTGTGATGTTATGGGGTGTGATGTTATGGGGTGTGATGTTATGGAGTGTGATGTTATGGGGTGTGATGTTATGGGTGTGATGTTATGGGGTGTGGTGTTATGGGGGGTGATGTTATGGGGTGTGATGTTATGGGGGGTGATGTTATGGGGTGTGATGTTATGGGGTGTGATGTTATGGGGTGTGATGTTATGGGGTGTGGTGTTATGGGGTGTGATGTTATGGGGTGTGATGTTATGGGGTGTGATGTTATGGGGTGTGATGTTATGGGGTGTGATGTTATGATGATAGTGATGTTATGGGTGTGATGTTATGGGGTGTGATGTTATGGGGTGTGATGTTATGGGGGGTGATGTTATGGGGTGTGATGTTATGGGGTGTGATGTTATGGGGTGTGGTGTTATGGGGTGTGATGTTATGGGGTGTGATGTTATGGGGTGTGATGTTATGGGGTGTGGTGTTATGGGGTGTGATGTTATGGGGTGTGATGTTATGGGGTGTGATGTTATGGGGTGTGATGTTATGGGGTGTGATGTTATGGGGTGTGGTGTTATGGGGTGTGATGTTATGGGGTGTGATGTTATGGGGTGTGATGTTATGGGGTGTGATGTTATGGGGTGTGATGTTATGGGGTGTGATGTTATGGGGTGTGGTGTTATGGGGTGTGATGTTATGGGGTGTGATGTTATGGGGTGTGATGTTATGGGGTGTGGTGTTATGGGGTGTGATGTTATGGGGTGTGATGTTATGGGGTGTGATGTTATGGGGTGTGATGTTATGGGGGGTGATGTTATGGGGTGTGATGTTATGGGGGGTGATGTTATGGGGGGTGATGTTATGGGGTGTGATGTTATGATGATAGTGATGTTATGGGGTGTGATGTTATGGGGGGTGATGTTATGGGGTGTGATGTTATGATGATAGTGATGTTATGGGGTGTGATGTTATGGGGGGTGATGTTATGGGGTGTGATGTTATGGGGTGTGATGTTATGGGGGGTGATGTTATGGGGGGTGATGTTATGGGGTGTGATGTTATGGGGGGTGATGTTATGGGGGTGTGATGTTATGGGGTGTGATGTTATGGGGTGTGATGTTATGATGATAGTGATGTTATGGGGTGTGATGTTATGGGGGGTGATGTTATGGGGTGTGATGTTATGGGGGGTGATGTTATGGGGGTGATGTTATGGGGTGTGATGTTATGGGGTGTGATGTTATGGGGTGTGATGTTATGGGGTGTGATGTTATGGGGTGTGATGTTATGGGGGGTGATGTTATGGGGTGTGGTGTTATGGGGTGTGATGTTATGGGGGGTGATGTTATGGGGGGTGATGTTATGGGGTGTGATGTTATGGGGGGTGATGTTATGGGGTGTGATGTTATGGGGGGTGATGTTATGGGGGGTGATGTTATGGGGTGTGATGTTATGGGGTGTGATGTTATGGGGTGTGATGTTATGGGGTGTGATGTTATGGGGTGTGATGTTATGGGGTGTGATGTTATGGGGTGTGATGTTATGGGGTGTGATGTTATGGGGTGTGGTGTTATGGGGTGTGGTGTTATGGGGTGTGATGTTATGGGGTGTGATGTTATGGGGTGTGATGTTATGGGGTGTGATGTTATGGGGTGTGATGTTATGGGGTGTGATGTTATGGGGTGTGATGTTATGGGGTGTGATGTTATGGGGTGTGATGTTATTCCCTTGTGGTCACATGACTTCTCCAGTGTTACGTGGACGTCACTCTGGGACTTCTCTGGTTCAATTCAACATTAATGTTCTATTAGGAACTTTCCAGAGGATTTAGATTATGCGTTACACCCACTGGGCGCTGGCTGCTCTGTTTTATGCCCACGACCCTGGAGGCCGCCATTGCTGTAGTACCTCCATATCGCCACTAGGCCCCCATTAAAAAGCATTGGAGTTTAGACACCTTAAAAACAACTTTAACGCCTGGTTTCTGTTTGTTCAACACTAGACTCGGCTGATCTTCCTCCTGAGGTAACGCTGAGTCACAGTTTAAGAAACCAGGCTGGTTTTCGTGAGAAGAATTTTAGAAACCTGGTCCTTAATGAGGGTCGGACTGTTAGCATTGGAGCAGCGCGAGCTACACGTCACACAAGGGCGGAGTCTACGGTGAAGATCCCGCCCTTATGTCCTTTTTAGGAACATGCTTCATCAGAGCTGGGGAGGAGGAGTCTGTAAATCCTCCATGATTTCCCCCTCGACCGTGGTCATTCTGGTAAACGGGGAGTGAGGAGGAGACGTCCATTTATATCTACAGTCTATGGTCACACCTGTGGGTCCTCATAAGGTGCAGTTACACGTATGACCTGAGGTGGCAGTAGTGAGTATAAATGGCTGACTTGCATCTAGCCCCTTTAAGTGAATATATTGGCTCCTCTTTCCACCTCTGGTAACGTGAGTTAGTCACACTTACGGGGTGTGGCTTAGGGAAACCGTGGAGCTTGGTCAGGTGGTGCGTCAGGTGTTTCTTCAGCATGAACTGCTCTGAACAGACCGGACACTGCAAAACGAAACAAAAGAGAGTAAATGTTAGAATAATGTATCTTCAGGGCTCTGGTGCTTGTGTTTGGTAGCTTTACCTTGTTGGGCATGTCTCCGGTGTGAGTGACCATGTGTGTGGTCAGCTGCGACTTCCGAGGAAACGTCTCAGAACATGTGGGGCAGGTGTGAGTCTGTCAACAAGACACACGGGAAGAAAATACACTCATTTACTTTACGAGTTTACTTTAGAATAAGTTCCATAGATAAGATTTTATCAACAAAACACATTAATGTTTGATTGAATACGCCTGTCATGTGACTCACAGCAGTCATGTCCATCAATCACTTCATCATTTAACTTGATATCACTTTTTTTTAATTCATAATCTTGATAATTGTGACACATGAAACAGTTTTACAGCTGAGAGTCTTCCTCACCTGTGGAGTGACGGCACAGTTTTTAGCTTCGTGCTCCAGGAGATTCTCTTTTCTGAAGTATCTTTTCCCACATTTCCCACAGACAAAAGGCTTCTCCCCCGTGTGTCGCCTGACAGACAAACACAACATCCATTTATCACCACTTCAGTTATTATATGAACATAAAACACGCAATGTTAAATTGAAGATTTTTCCAAAATGTTTTTAACTGAAAAGTAATAAAATAATTTGCTGTGTTTTCAAGCACTTAGTATTTTCTTTCTTCTTTCGTAAAATATCCCCCGATCGTTGGAACCAGTGTTAATTTCGTCGACTTAAATATTTAGTCTTAATTTTAGTCAAAGTGATATTTTTGTGACTAAAATTGGACTAAAACTAAATGAAAAGTTCCTCATGAGACTAAAACTGTGACTAAAATGTCCAGATGTTTGAGTCGACTAAAATCAGACTAAATAAAAATGAAAAGGAGAGACTAAAATCATCCAAACTTGTATTGAGCGTCTGAAAGAGCCTCAGATCATGTTTAAAGGATCAGCTCTGAGCTTTGTTCATGTGGAGCAGAAACATGAAGCAGAGGAACAACATTAAATATGATTAGAATCAATATTATCAATGCAAAGTCCACTCAATTAGTCTTAAATTTAGTCGACTAAAACTAGACTAAAATCGAATTACATTTTTGTCAAAAGACTAAGACTAAATTAAAATATGTCAACATTAACACTGGTTGGTAGTTTCCACAGAGCGTCGTGCTTTTAAACTCAGAATATTTTTATTTTCCGAAAAATCGATGCATAAAATGTGCTGTTTTTTTCCATCACTTGACTCGAAGTGTTTGGGACTCATGAGCTCCACAGATTATTGTTTGTGTCATAAACCAACAAACACTTGTAGTTGATGTAATCCTTTTGGAGACGGGACTGTGAGTCCTTGTGTGAAATGGAGCTGGAGTGATGTAAAAATACACTTTTTTTAGGTTCTTATGTGCAATATATTGAATATGGCAGCATGTCGTAGTATAGGCAGCGTTCAGAGCCTATAGTTTCAAACGGAGGTGGAGCAGCTGACGGTAACTATGGAAACTGCAGTAACTGATGAAACGCATGTATTTAATTATGTCTTTGTTTTTCGGCTCATATTTCAGTCATTACTGGAGGAATCCACATGAAACAAAAACTGTCACAAAGTTCATGATCTCCTCTGTCGGCACATGTGAACTCATGTACAAGTATGTTCTGTGGTGAAAACATGAGCGTGATGTTGTCCAATAGAAAAGACTTTCAGACATAAAAGTAACATCACAGGTTTGTGAATCCGATCACGATCAGACACTGATGAGGAAAGACATTTGTCATTGTTCGTTTTGGAGATTTCTTACAAAAACTGCATCTCTCCCATAGAGTTGTATTGGCCCCGCCCTCCACCTGACATTATGACATCATCACATTCTACACCGTGAACTCCACCAATTTTGAGATCGTCATCATGAGCCATGTGACGTGTATCGCATCGTGAGGTTCCAAACCCTAATGCTTTTCAGTGGAGGAGATTACCGTAAATTCTTTAATACTGGCCTGTATTCCTTTAGAGGCCGGGTCTCCGACAGAGGCCGGGTCTCCGACAGGGGCCGGGTCTCCGACAGAGGCCGGGTCTATGACAGGGGCCGGGTCTAACAGGGGCCGGGTCTCCGACAGGGGCCGGGTCTAACAGGGGCCGGGTCTAACAGGGGCCGGGTCTCCGACAGGGGCCGGGTCTCCGACAGGGGCCGGGTCTCCGACAGGGGCCGGGTCTCCGACAGGGGCCGGGTCTCCGACAGAGGCCGGGTCTAACAGGGGCCGGGTCTCCGACAGGGGCCGGGTCTCCGACAGGGGCCGGGTCTAACAGAGGCCGGGTCTAACAGGGGCCGGGTCTCCGACAGGGGCCGGGTCTATGACAGGGGCCGGGTCTAACAGGGGCCGGGTCTCCGACAGGGGCCGGGTCTCCGACAGGGGCCGGGTCTAACAGGGGCCGGGTCTCCGACAGGGGCCGGGTCTAACAGGGGCCGGGTCTCCGACAGAGGCCGGGTCTATGACAGGGGCCGGGTCTAACAGGGGCCGGGTCTAACAGGGGCCGGGTCTCCGACAGGGGCCGGGTCTCCGACAGGGGCCGGGTCTCCGACAGGGGCCGGGTCTCCGACAGGGGCCGGGTCTAACAGGGGCCGGGTCTCCGACAGGGGCCGGGTCTCCGACAGAGGCCGGGTCTCCGACAGGGGCCGGGTCTAACAGGGGCCGGGTCTAACAGGGGCCGGGTCTCCGACAGGGGCCGGGTCTAACAGGGGCCGGGTCTCCGACAGGGGCCGGGTCTAACAGGGGCCGGGTCTCCGACAGAGGCCGGGTCTCCGACAGGGGCCGGGTCTCCGACAGAGGCCGGGTCTAACAGGGGCCGGGTCTCCGACAGAGGCCGGGTCTCCGACAGGGGCCGGGTCTCCGACAGAGGCCGGGTCTCTGACAGGGGCCGGGTCTAAACAGGGGCCGGGTCTAACAGGGGCCGGGTCTCCGACAGAGGCCGGGTCTCCGACAGGGGCCGGGTCTCCGACAGGGGCCGGGTCTCCGACAGGGGCCGGGTCTCCGACAGGGGCCGGGTCTCCGACAGGGGCCGGGTCTCCGACAGAGGCCGGGTCTCTGACAGGGGCCGGGTCTAAACAGGGGCCGGGTCTAACAGGGGCCGGGTCTCCGACAGAGGCCGGGTCTCCGACAGGGGCCGGGTCTCCGACAGGGGCCGGGTCTAACAGGGGCCGGGTCTCCGACAGGGGCCGGGTCTAACAGGGGCCGGGTCTCCGACAGAGGCCGGGTCTCCGACAGAGGCCGGGTCTCCGACAGGGGTGTGTGACCCTCCAGGGTTTTAATAAAGTCTCCATCGCGTCTTCAAAGCACGTCCAGCTGCTCCGTGTGCAGGTCAGTCCCACGCCTCAAAATAACTCCTCCCATCAGCGCGAGCGTCTCGTCTTCTCTCGGGTCAGTCTCATGATCGATCACAAACACAAACGCTCCGTCTAAACTCGCCTTTTACACAAGATAACAACAAATAATCCGGTCCACGGTAAAAACGAAACAGAAACCTGCAGTGACACTGATGTCAAAGCTCCGCTAACAGCAACGAAACACTTCCTGTTGTCCCGACAAAATAAAAGGCGTCAATGTTCCAGCCGCTGGGAGAGGGTTTGAAATGTTCATTAATAAATGAACCTAATATTTTAGGTGCAAATGGACACAAATCTCGTTTTTCTTCATTTTCCTGGTCGTCCGTTTTGCTCAAATAGAAATAAAGGCCTGTCTCTAACTGTGGCCTGGTTCCAATAAAGGTCTGGTCCTGATGCCCTGGAGTAAATAAAGGCCCCGGACTATATTAGAGCATTTACGGTAGACTACCAAATGTGGGGTTTGAAGGGCCTCTTACGCCTCTGAGGCTGCAGCTTCCCATTCACTCACACTTTCAACATTAAAAACTAGAGTGAAATAGATTTCAAAAGCACCTGTTGTGGACTTTGAGGTAGTACTTGCTCTTGAAGGTCTTGTTGCAGACTGGACACTGCACGCCCCCACTGGCCGCGCCGCCCCCACTCGCCACGCCGCCCCCGCTCTCGCTCTGCGCAGCTTCACTCTTCACTTTGGTCTTCCTCCTCTCGGCTGTGGAGGCAGAAGGAGCAGACGTGTCCGGTTCATAATCGTGGTCCCAAGAGTCCAGCGAGTTTTCCACAAAGTCCTCAAACTCCGGGTCGTCTTCTGGGTCATCGTCTCGCTCGAGGGGCGCCATGAACGTTGGATCCGCTTGTTGTTGGGTCTAAGTGTAAAAAGAAATGGGAAGTTTTGACAAAGGTTTTACACAGCAGAAAAAGAACATGTACATGAGCGACAGCTCGACTTAAAGGGATGTTTCAGGATGTTTGACATAGGGCCTCATGTCCTCGTTATCCAGAGTGTTGCTGATTTTTTTTTGTAATTCATGCAGTTCTTCTGTTTGAAGAGTTTCGTGGTGCTAGGCTAAGGCAAGGCTAGCGCATGTCTATGGTATCAGCTAGCCTGCATTAAAAACAGTGTGACCCGCTCCACAGAGCACCTGAGGCAAATCACTGATAACACCAGACTAACCATATACATGTCTGAGTCCATAGAATCATTTCAACCATTCTTTATTTAAAATATATATTTGAGCAGCATCAGCTTTGTGGTTGTATAAGCTACGCAGCGGCGGAGTGATCTGCTAGAAAATAGTCCCTCAGAATGCGATCATCGACATGTATATGGTTAGTCTGGTGTTATCAGTGATTTGCCTCAGGTGCTCTGTGGAGCGGGTCACACTGTTTTTAATGCAGGCTAGCTGATACCATAGACATGCACTAGCCTAGCATTAGCCTAGCACCACGAAACTCTTCAAACATAAGAACATAAGAATTACAAAAAAAATATCTCCAGAAATCAGCAACACTCTGGATAACGAGGAAATGAGGCCCTGTGTCAAACATCCTGAAACATCCCTTTAAGAGTAGAAATATATTAAGGAAAATGTATTTCCTGATGTTTCCCCCTCCATTCATTAATAATTGTCCCCATATTAAGTGAAAAAACTTCCCAAATCTAATCACAACAGGTCAAACTGCCATACCCAGCTCTGACCCGAAGGTTTCGTGCTTTCATGCGGCGTAGCTTCATGTCCGTCAGGTTTGCAGATGTGAAAGACGTACCTCGGTTTCAGCTGCAGGATCCGCTTTGGGAGCCCCCACATCCGGCTCGATCACGATCACGATCTCCGCTTTCTGCTCCTTCGCAGGTGCCGCCTCCTCCTCGTGGGTCCTCAGGTGTTTGGGGCAGTTGACCACCCGTCCGGAGCGAGTGGTGGTTTTGCCGTCGCCTGCAGCGTTCGCCGTGGCCTCGTCGGGGAGGATCTCGGGCCCTGTGGTTACCTCGGCGTTCTTCTTGGGTCGGCCTCGTTGGCGTTTCCCGTGGGTTTGCCGGCGGAGCTCCTGGCACTTTGAGAGGACCTCGGACACACAGAGGCTGGAGGCTGCGAGCTGCACTGTGGCACAGTTACTGCTGTCCAGAGGGAGCTCTCCGGTGTAGATGAAGTCCAGCAGTAACTCCAGGCCCTCATCGGGACAGTCCTTCAGAGCCACCACCTGGACAGCGCCCTGAGCGGACAGAGATCATTACTATTAATGAGATGGATATAGATAGATAGATAGATAGATAGATAGATAGATAGATAGATAGATAGATAGATAGATAGATAGATAGATAGATAGATAGATAGATAGATAGATAGATAGATAGATAGATAGATACATAGATAGATACATAGATAGATACATAGATAGATACATAGATAGATAGATAAAAAGTAGGGATGGTCCGATATGAAAATTTTCTGCCGGTACCGATATCCAATATTTGCCGATATTTATTTCGACGTTAAAAATCCATGAGGCAGTTTTAGTCCAGTTTGTTACAGACCTGTGGCTCTGCATCTCTGTGGTGTCCGAGTGTCGGCTCCACTTTGTTTAAACTTAGCAAAAACATACTTTCTTTTGGAGACGTGTGAATTTATGCTGGAGGTTCTTTATTTTTAGGAGCCACTGTTTATTTTAGATAATTTGAATAAACTGTTGCCCCGGTCAGGTAGGTTTAGCCCGTCTACACTGCTGCTGCATTCAGGTGCGCTACGGCATTATGATGCAGTAAATAATTCAAAGAAGAAGAAAAATATCGGCCATCCCTACAAGAAAGCAAATAGAATCAATAAAAACATCAACATAAAACTTATCAATTACAGTAAAAGGCGAGAGTGCAGATAAAATACTTTCAGTTATATGTGTTTTTAAGTCTTGTTTTGATTCGCTCTGTCTTGAGAACTAGACAGACAGACAGACAGACAGACAGACAGACAGACAGACAGACAGACAGACAGACAGACAGACAGACAGACAGACAGACAGACAGACAGACAGACAGACAGACAGACAGACAGACAGACAGACAGACAGACAGACAGACAGACAGACAGACAGACAGACAGACAGATCATCATGTCAGATTCATATTTTTTGTACATTTGGGAGTTTTGTATTGCTTTAACCTCTTAACCCCCACCTACACAAGCACATTTTCTATAGTTACTGTCCAGGCATTACCTAGAGGTTTCCTGAAAAAAGCGAGATGTAAATGAGGATGAAAGAGCAAAAACGTAACAAAAAGTCATGGAAAATCAACAAAAACGCCTTTCTAACATGAGGAAGAATCTTAGATCAGTTCTGTAGGTCTTAGCTTTCAAACTTTCAACCTTTTCAAGGCTGTAAGAAGCTTTTAAATTTGGGAACAGCCGAACTGGAGAACAGGCGCTCTTAAAGTGGGGGTTAGGAGGTTAAGGGGCCATATAGAAAACGATCCTCTTCCTCAGTTCTTTCTGTGATCGGTTAAATCCACGTGTCCCAAAGAGGTCGATCCACTGGAGGAGCAGATGTGTGAAAGTATCGGTCTAACCCGGGGGCGGACCGGCCATGTGTCCACTCTGGAGGAGCACAGAGGGGCCACTGGCTCTGGGGCCACCGGACCGCGCTTTACCCAAATCTAAACGCTAAAACGAAAAGCATCAAAATAACGAGAAAAAGAGGATGAAAAGATGAGAAAAACACAGACAAAACACAACAAAAAATGATAGAAAAATAATTAAATATTCAACCAAAAAGTGACAAAAATGTGACAAAAATGTGACAAAAATGTGACAAAAATTCAACAAAAATGTGACAAAAATTCAACAAAAAATAAAAAAAATTCAACAAAAATTCAACAAAAATTCAACAAAAAATGACAAAAATTCAACAAAAAATGACAAAAATTCAACAAAAATTCAACAAAAAATCAACAAAAAAGTGACAAAAATTCAACAAAAATGTGACAAAAATTCAACAAAAAATGACAAAAATTCAACAAAAATTCAACAAAAAAGTGACAAAAATTCAACAAAAATGTGACAAAAATTCAACAAAAAATGAAAAAAATTCAACAAAAATTCAACAAAAAAGTGACAAAAATTCAACAAAAATGTGACAAAAATTCAACAAAAAATGAAAAAAATTCAACAAAAATGTGACAAAAATTCAACAAAAATTCAACAAAAAAATGACAAAAATTCAACAAAAAATGACAAAAAATCAACAAAAATGCGACAAAAAAAAAAGAAAAAGGACAAAAAAAAACATACAAAAGGCGACACACACAGCAACAGCCCGAGGAAAAAGGTCAGTTTTGTGGGTCTTAGCTTTCAAATGAGGTGTTACACAGCCAAAAGAGGACAGAATGCGTTTGGTTTAGGCGGGGGGTAAGAGGTTAAAACATGTATTTGTGGAAGTGTCACGATTACGCTCATTTGTGCCGGGCTGGTCCGAGTCCAGGGCTGTTTTTCAGTCCCAGCCCGGCCCTGCCTGTACTTGAGCACAAAGTGAATACAACACAAAACCATCCTCTCACAACATGAGCCTGAACTGAACCTCCGCACCTGAACATCGGGCATGTCCTCCTGGAACATGTGACTGAAACACGCCAGGATGTTTCTGTGCGCGAGGCGGACCAGACCGTCGCTCGCGCTCAGAGCCGTGTCACAAAGCTTCCCCAGCGCCCTCTGCTGGTTCAGGACCGCCAGGATCCGCCGCGCGTGGCTCTCAGCACTGGACATCCTGCACAACAGCATCAGCGTTAAAACTTAGAAGCAAAGTGGGTCACAGTATATTTCATCTGGTGTTTTATAATATCACGATACTCAGGGGCCTATTATAGAGTAATTATAAGCAACATGTTAACCTTAAAATGTGCAAAAACAAAACAGTCATTTGTCCAAAGTTTATAAACCACATACCATTTAACATACATTTACTGAAGTGTTAAGATTGAAAAGTGCCTGAACACGAAAAGTGACAAAGTGCTGAGTAACTGTGACTGGAAATCAGAGGTGTGTTAGGCTGAAACGACCAATCGATTATTTAACTATTTCAATAATCGATTAATCGTTTTCTGGTTCACACAGACTTAAAAATAACATGAAAATGTAGTATTTTTGGTGAAAACCTACTTTGTTTTCATAGTTAGGGTCTGTAGTGTTTTGTACATTGTAAATTTCATGAGTATCTGTCTGTGTCTCATCCAATCAGAACAGAGCCTCCAACAAACATTCACTTTAAAGCAGTGTTCATTTTGAAAACATATTTTATTTTAGTTTTAGTCTTTTGACTCAAATGTAATTTAATTTTAGTCGAGATTTAGTCAAAAAAAAACTTTTCATTTTTAGTCTAGTTTTAGTCGACTAAATTTAAGACTAATTGAGTGGACTTTGCATTGATAATATTGATTCTAATCATGTTTAATGTTGTTCCTCTGCTTCATGGAATGAAAACGAATAAAATATCTGGACATTTTAGTCACAGTTTTAGTCTCATGAGAAACTTTAGTTTTAGTCAAATTTTAGTCACAAAAATATCACTTTGACTAAAATCAAGACTAAATATTTTAGTCGATGAAATTAACACTGCTTTAAAGGGACTATACAGAGTTTAAAAATGTTCAAACTAAGTATTTTCCTCCCCCTACATGTTCCTCCATGTCCTAATGAGTAGAATGAGCTCAGACCTTTTCACCACAACTGCCTCTACAATCCTGCACTGTCACTCACTCTGATGTGCCGTCATGCACGAGCTTAATATAGAAGCTGCAGTTACACGTATGACCTGAGGTGGCAGCAGTGAGTATAAAATGGCCAACTTGCATCTAACCCCTTTAAGTTTACTCCATCAACATATCCTCAAGTGGGGCTACTTTAGCGTTTTGTGATAAAAAAAATGTATATCTATACAATTTTCCAGCACCATTCACAGCCAAGCGATTAGTCGTAAAAATAATCAGTAGATTAATCAATGACAAAATAATGGTTCGTTGCAGCCCTAAAGGAGAGCAAGATATAAAACGCCTGCAGCACAAGTATTGAAAGTTTTGCAATACTTGATATAAAGTATCAGTATTTTGCCCGAGCCCTAATGAACATGCACTTTAGCACAAACTCATTTTTATGTGTTAGAGTTTAAAGTATCAAGTGTCTTTAGAGTCAATCATGTTGTTTATCACAATATGTTCCTGCCTCGATATATCGAACTTCAAATGTGTGATCGTGACCGAATCGATCACATTCAGTCACATAGTTGCTGATTGTTTATGAGTCATTTAGTTTAGCTTTAAAATCAGTGATTTATCCGGCTCATGTAGTAATCAGTGTTAATCATTTTTGTTATGCTTTGTATCGTCCCACACACCGAACACAATCCGAATCCACACATTTGATGGAAAACGTTCCCTGGCTACGCACCTCCACGTTTACTGCGAGTCCCGGATCTTTCAGGACGATCCCTTAGCGCGCGGTCAGTGCGCGGTCAGTGCGGCTGCAGGAGCGTCAGTGCGCGCGCGTGCCACTCACCTGACCCACACTAAACCACGCATTACCCACTTAATGTGGGAATAACGTGTTTGAAAGAAATAACTAGATAGATGCACGGTCGTTTTTGTTGCTAAACTGGGCCCTGAAGTGCTACAGGAAGCGGAAGTGACGTAACGTGACGAACAAAACCCCGTGAAACGTTTTTGTTGTCCGCGCTCAAACAAAACGCCATATAATGAATCTGAAAGAGTGGTGGTGTATTTAAGATGGTGGAATGTTTATCTCTAAGTGTTTATTAACCGCAGATCAACAATAGGATCCTCACAGTCACGTGTTTACGCTGTTTATCGTCGCGAGGCTAACCCCGGGTAAGTCCATGGCGGGCCAGCCCTGCAGCCCCGTGTGTTTGGCTCACACATGCCGCTAACTGCTAGCATCAGTGCTGCTTTAGCTCGGCTCATTTCACCCTTTTCCCAGAACTCTTTCTTATAAACTAGATGCAATGCGTGACAAGAGCCATTTTTATACCAGACAGTAGTTTTTATATCCTCACTCCCCACCACTAGGTAAGTTTATTTAAGCTACAGCTACAGCGTTAGCATTGGGAGTTTGTTGCCATGATGATAAACGTTGACACGTTTGCCCGTTAACTTTACCATAAATGTATATTATTGTAGGTGTTATTATGAATTCCGATGACTAACTCAACATTACTTACATTTAAAGATCTGCTAATAATGTTATATCTACACATGCTCTCTGTGACGTGAGCATCAAATATAAAGTTGTTTCGGTCTTTCCAGAATATGAGACATTTTGACTTCAAAATGTTAATCTTCTGTGTTATGTTTTCATCAATAACAGGTATTACAATATAAAAAGCTTTATTGGCTCAGCTCAGACATCAAAGACTTAAGTTCTATTGTATTTTTTATGTTATTTGACATATTTGGTACAACCCTGTTACCAACATTCAAATACATGAGAAAAGTAGCATTACAAATCTGTGCTAATGTTAGCTTTTACTCAGGAATAGAAACTAGCTGTTTAGCTGTTACTACTGACCAAGAGGACAAACCTGCTTAAGTACATTTGTGAATAACAATAATTCATGCATTGGTTTTATTCTAAAAAATGTGTAACAGGTGGAGGTGGAGCGAGACATTCATATAAGGCTAACAAAGTTACAAACATATGAAAGAGAGAGCAGAATAGAACAGAGCAGAGGACATGCCTTTGCTTTACTCACGCTGTTGGAAAAGTGTTTAATGATGTCAGTTCTACTGTGTCATGTTTTATCCTTCTTCTACTAATGTTAGGGTAACAGGGTTAGAAGCATGTTGTGGGACACACATTTCTTGCATAATAATTCATAATAATTCATGTAAATGTTTACACAGTTACAAGAAACATCACTTGACAAAATAATGCAAAATAAAAATGTATTTTAATGGTTTAATGTCAGATTGAATTTGATGATCAAGGGGGTGGGACAAGGAAACGTGCATTTTAGGGGTCACTCCAGACATATTTGGTGTTTAATATATAATATATATTATATTCTTGATATTTCTTGAGATTTTTATTTTTAGCGAACACATATACCTACTATATTTTGAACAACTATCCCCCTGCCAGTCCAAATGTGGAGACACTGGTCAAAACTTTTTAACAATTTAAACTGGAGACGAACAATAACGTTAACTTACAACGTGTGATACGTGCGATACGTGCGAGACGTGCGATACGTGTGATACGTGCGATACGTGTGATACGTGTGCGCAACTTTGCAATAACGATATTATTTAGATATTTCACGAAACCTTTTTAACACATGTTCCATTCTAGTTAAACACACATCGTTAGTAGCTTGTTTTTCAGCAAATTGTGTAAAAAAAAAAAGTGAGTTGATGTTAACTAAAACTAAAACAGAACTTTTACACAAGTTCAGTGCAGTTCTGAGTTAGCAAAAACAATTGTCTATCTCAGTCAGATGAAGACTTTAGTGATGTGGCGATGTATTGTGGCTTCTTCGGGAAATTCCACAGTTACCATGGCGATCCGCCATCTTTGCAGCTGTTAGCATACATTTCCATTGACTAACATTTGCTAAAACAGTATAAAAAGTGGAGAAGAAGCCAGTGGAACAGCTCCGTTAGCTGCATCTGACTCACTGTGGTGTCCAAGTGTTTCAATGTGAACAATAACTCCAGTTAGGGCTGTGCAATTAATCGAAATTCGATTACGATTTCGATTACAACAGTAAACGATTACAAAATTAGCATAATCGCAAAAAATCGATTTTATTTTATTTTTAAAAAATATATATATATTTTTTTTTTAAAATTTTATTTCAATTTTTGTTATTTTTTTTTTCAATTTTTTAATTTTGGGATTTTTGTCATTTTTTGATGGATTTTTGTCATTTTTTGATGGATTTTTGTCACTTTTTTGATGGATTTTTTTAAAGGCAACAAATAATCGTTTGAATAATCGTGATTTCAATTATGACAAAAATAATCGTGATTATTATTTTTTCAATAATCGAGCTGCCCTAACTCCAGTATTTTAACCTTTAGAATCTCCATTAGTTTACTATTGCCGCTAATCCCATAATGCTTAGCGATATCACATTCCTGAACTCTATTTCATCACCTAACATCGCAATACTATATGTTTAGTTTTTGACATTGACCACTCTTCTGTTTTCAGACCCCAGCTTCCTGTTATTGTACATGAAGAAACCTCCTCCACGATGAAGGTGAAAAGGAGTGCACAGGGTAAAGGTCATGGCAAGTCTCTCAAGTGGAAAGATGCGAGAACGAAACGCTGCCGACCGACCACGGCGACAGTCTCTTCCTCGGACCTGAACTCGAGCCCCGCCATGGCCCGGCTCATACACGAACACCAGGCGTTATCGAAGAGGAAACCCAGCATCAAAAGACTGGAGGTGAAGCCCAGGGACGTTTCAGATCCTAAGAAAACGGGGACGCACAAATTTCACGCTCACACGAATGGGAATTCTGGCTCTGCAACGGAAGAGGCGGAGGATTTTCTCCAAAACAGCGTTCCGGCTTTTCTTCGTCACGGAAATGGCGTCGAGACGATGGATGAGAAGCAGTTCCAGAAGCCGGGCAGGCTGGAGGAGAGCGCGCTCCACCACTGCGCCATCAGAGACGACCAGAAGAATCACGCCGTGGTGGTCATGCAGAAGGACCAGGTGAGCAAATCAATGTGTTTCCATGTGTAGACGATCGCCTCCAGGTTTTTCTGTTTTGTTCTATATTGTCTTTATTATGATTAACAAAACATTGGACTCTTTTTTTTGTTTTGTTTTTGTTTACTTTTTAAAGAGGCTGGATGCAAGTTGGCCATTTTATACTCACTACTGCCACCTCAGGCAGTTGTGGTGAACAGGTCTGGGCTCATTCTACACATTAGGACATGGCTGGAACATGTAGGGGGAGGAAAATACTTAAGTTTGGCTTTTTTAAACTCCACATAGTGCCTTTAAAAACTAAACAAGTGATCTTTAGTCTGGCATCTTTTAGCTTGTAGTTGCAATCTTATAAAGTCGTGTTTGCACATGTGGAGTCTGAGCCCCACCTGCACCAAGCACAGTTTCTCCAGTTTGCCTTTTTTTTAAATTGAAGATTGCTACAAAAATGAAGTGAAAACAAGGATGAAAATGAAACAAAAAAGTGACAAAAATCTGTGAAGAAAACGCAACCAAAACACCCAAAAAAGAGCAGCAAAAAAGTGACAATAACAATGAAAATGTGGCAAAAATGTGATGAAACCCCCCCCAAAAAAATCTCAAAAGTGACGACAGCGTGAAGAAAAACATCCATTGAGATGACTTCTGTGGTCTTAGCTTTCAAATGAGGCATTACACAGGCCTAGAGGCTGTGGCCTTGTGGATTTTGGTAAAGCTGAATTGGAGCAAATGCACTCGGGTGGGGGTTAAGAGGATTGTTAGATAAGTCTTTATAATCAGACACTGCTTTTCTGTGCATTAAGGAGAGACCCTACAGGTGAACAGGGAAAATAAATAAATGTAGAGACGTCAATGTGAAACTTTTGCTGAACATCACAGATATAAATATGAGAAAAAAATGTGTTGCATTTTTTCTGTCATTTTATGTTTTCACATAAAAATAAGGCATTTTCAGCATTAAAATGGCCAAAACTGCCGATATTTTGGGCAACGAAATCAAAATAATGAATTGATCCAGATTAAATGTTATGGTTTTATGTTATTGACATATTAGTGACTCAGATTTTTTCAGAGGGATTTTGGATATTTTGTTTAGTTTTTCAATAAACTAATCATCAGTGAAAAAATCTGTAAAAACTCAAATTCCGCCTGTTTTTTTGGTTTCAAAGCTGAATAAATCAGGCTAGGAATTAGATATTAAAAAATCTCTGAAAAAACCTTCAGAATGTTGTTGTGTCTCAGCCTGTAAAGTGTGGAGTCTGTGGGAGCTTCTATAAGGGCTCAGGCTCTGCCCGAGTGCGGCTTCTCTCATTCAGAGAAAACCAGCCCTGAAGTTTTGTAGCGAGTGCGCATGCTCGGCCCGTTCTTCCACTTTTCCGCTCCAGCGTCTCGTAGGAGGAAAAACACCATATTTGGGTGAAAGCGTCATCACGGGGCCCCTTAGCAGGACACGTGGATGTCAAATCTGTCAATATTTATGAATGAAAACCCGCGGGAAAGACGGCCTTTCTACTTCCGGGTCGCCCCCACCTCGCAGACAAAACATCATCAAATAAACATCATCATTTTTATATCTGACATGAAAACTAAGATGTAAAGGGAGGAAAACAGATACAAATCTCCACTTCCACCACTGCGGGAAACATCCATACTTTCACCTGAAGTGTCTCGCCTGAAACGTCCTACCCGGTCACAGTGTTTGGTTTTGCTTTACTCCAGATAACTTTTCCATAACTTACGAATCTCAACATTTCCTGTGAACAGCCTCGATTGCCTCCTAGTTTCTTCTGAACCCTAATGATCATTGGTGATACTTGTCTCCAGACGCTGTGTTTCCGAGGGAAGTGTTTCCTGACCTGCTTGTACGGTCGTGTGGAGGTGATGGGCTTCACTATCGAGGAGGGACAGCAGCCGTACCCCCTCTTCTCCCCCGCCTCACACTGTCCCCTCACCATCCGAGCCATGGAGACGGAGAACACGCACACGGAGCAGCCGGCCCAGCTCTCCAACATCCTCAAGGACTATCTGCCCTCAGGTACCAGCAACACACATCCTCAAGGACTATCTGCCCTCAGGTACCAGCAACAAACATCCTCAAGGACTATCTGCCCTCAGGTACCAGCAGCTAGTTAGAGATTAAGGCTGCAGGATGTGAGGGGGAGAAAAAAGGAAAGGAAAACATGACTAAAGTTGCACCATTTTAAGTTACAAGGCGTTTTTTATAGGGTGTGTCAGCAAAAATGTTAAAGTCTCAGTCAAATTGGAGCTCGCAGTGATGTTGTGGCTTCCTGCGATTTGGATATTGCTGCGATCATTTTGTGCAGTTAAACAGGGCGTCCGCAGGGCATTAAAAAGTCATAAATGAATTGTGCCAAAATCAAGGCCTTAGATGTTATAACAAAGCATTAAATATGAATCAAACTGTTATAGTTGTGTTTCTTATAGTAAGACAGAAAGGTTTAGTTTACCTGCTTGACTAGTTTCGATCACTTCCTGTGATCTTCCTCAGAAGCGCCACCTGGTGGTGGAGGTGTCGTGTCGTAGCAGCTTACATGGGTTTTCCAGTCAGTAGGGAGAGCTTACGCCCCCTACTGACCGGCGCCTTCTCCAGGACGGCCTCCCAGGTGTGGGATAAGGTGTAGCTCCCTCGTCCCGGTTCATAGATGTTGATGTTTCCTGATCTCGATGGCTTCTCTGATCCAGCCGTGATACTTGTTACTTTCGGCACGGATGACCCTGGCATTGTCCCAGTTCATGATGTGGTTTTCCCTCTTGCAGTGCTCTGATATGGCTGATTTGAGATTCTGTCTTACTATAAGAAACACAACTATAATAGCCTTAACCTAAGAAGACAGTATGAACCTTCTACAAAGATGAATCAAACTGGCATAGAACATTTCTTGAAAAATGATGACGTTGCCCTGAAGCTGTGGGTGAAGAGTCGCGTACCCCCTACTTTAACACGATGGAAAACACTGGGAATATCACATGTAGTAATGTATTTATTTCCTCCATTATTACAGCGAACTCAAGGAGTTCACTGTTTATTATTTTGAAAACAGGCTGAGTAAAGCTGAGTTCAGTTCATTCTGAACATCAGACTCTGGCCCCGCCCCCTCAGTCGTACTGTCAAACCAACGGGACAGATCCACATGTGTTCAGATAATGTATACATGTGCACGTAGATTTAAATGTGTCAGATACAAAGGCACAGGTTTAGTGGCAGACGAGGCAATGACCACAGACGCTTCTTCTCCCCTCAGTCCTCAGGTCAGAGTGAGAGGAAGAAGACTATCGTCGCTCGCAGAGGCTCCTCTCTCTTTTTGACAGATAGTAAAGAAATGGCAACTGGATCAAACCTTGATCACGTTAAAGGCGCTGCCGCTGCTGCTGCTGCTGCCGCTGCTGCTGCTGCACTCCCGGCCTCTGCAGAGTTTTCCACACTCAGGTCCTGAGCAGCTCTTGAGGTTTCACTTCACTTCACTCACGTCACTTCACTTTATTTCATGTCCCCGATGGGGCAATTAGTTTTGCAGCACAATGAAGAGGATGAGCATCATTAGCCAGAATACTCCGAGCCTTCCGCGTCACCTGTCCAGATTACAGGTCCGAAAGTGGAGTCTGAGGAGCTCCCACAATCTTAGCACTCACATTTACAATTTTGCTGAGTGAGTTTTTCGCTTTGATGTTAAGGTTACCAAACCAACACATCAAAAAAACGTTAGCACTGACTCGACACAAGATTTATAAAACAGTCTCATTATGGTCCTGTCCACATGAAAGTAAGCCAGTTTCCAGAGGCAAAACAGGCGCTGCTGCCCTTTCTTACACAGCTTCAAGTTGAGCCTGTTGTCAATCAGCGTCCCCAAATATTTGTATTTTCCCACAAGCTCCACCTTTTGACCCTTGATGGCAGTGGCTTGAGGTGATGTGACCCTGAGACTTTGAGGTTTGGTTCTAGAGCGGACACATCGAGGTCCAGAACCAGCTCATCCATGTCTGAACAATCACACTCTGTTGCCTGTATAAGCGAGTCTCCCGTGCCGCGGTTTAACGGGTCAGTATTGAAAAGATTGTTTTTTTTTCTCCAGCATGTCTTTGCGTAGCCCTCGGGGGCGTCCTGCGAACCTCCAGGGGCACGCGTACCACAGTTTGGGAAACCCTGGTCTAGAACATATTCAGCTGCAGTTTTGGCTCAAACCACATGTTTTGCCCGTTTTGCCCAATTCTCTTTCCTCTTTTATGAAATATAAATGATGCTGTATAAACCCTCAGTAAAGAAATGAGTTTCGTGAACCTTTCCTTCTGAACATGGTGGAGTTTCCTTCTGCCCCTCGAGTTCCGCTCTATCACGGACCTCTTCAGAATGGCCTTTGTCACATGATTGATGCCTTGCCTGTGTCTCTTTAAGGTTCCAGAAAAAAGCTGATCGGAAAAGTGATCCGAAACTCTTCCATCGTCTTATTGGAACCACTGGAATCCACGCTGACCAGGTTTCTGTCGAGTTTCCCGAACCTCAGCGAACTGTTCAGCCCTCCCGCGGTAAGCATGACCTTATCACAGAGACACTTTTATTATAATGCTGCTCACTATGTCGATGTTTGGTCCTCCAGAATGAGCTTCCCTCAGCCGTCCTCGACACGCCGCTCAACGGTCTCGGCATCGTCCCTCTTTCAGCGAACATCGACGGCTTTAAGTCCTCGAAAAGCCTCACGGACGCCTTAAACACGCTCATCAACGCCTGCAAAGGTCAGCGGCTCCACACGGGTTTATTCAGCTGATCGTGTGTTTGATTTTGAACACTTTGTCTTGCAGCGGACATGGAAGGCACCGTTATCCTCGTGTGTGGAGCAAAGAATGTGGGAAAGTCGACTTTTATAAGAGTTCTCATCAACACGTTATTAAATCAGTAGGTCCAGATAATCTGCCGTTGGTAAATGCGCTCTTCATTGGTGCTGAATGATAACGTGTGTTTGTTTTCAGCACTGGGAGTGTGGAGTATTTGGAAGGGGATCTGGGACAAACAGAGTTCACCCCGGCCGGCTGCCTCTCACTGACAACTGTCCAGGAACCGCTTTTGGGTTTGTACAAGTATTTCTGTTGCTTTATACCATAGCAACGCGTGACACAGCTGAACCAGATAAAGGCGTAATTAGTGACTGACAGGAACGTATGAGATGGATTTAGTGTTTGCTAAATGTTTGTAGAGGAGAGTGAGCAGCTAGGTTAGCTGCTGTTAATAACATATGAGCTTTACATTTCTATTGGAAACGGTTAAGGCTATTCATCATTTTCAGGCGTACATAAAATGATCCTGCATTGAAGCATCTTTGTCTGGATTAGTAAAGTCAAACATAAAAGTTTGAGTTGGGGGGGCCCAGGTGTGAGCGACTCCACCGCAGCTGTTTCTTCAGGTTAACGCCTGAACTCCCGCCTGAACCGAGCACGTTTTCTCCAGCTCGGCTTTACCCCAATCCAAAAGCTTCTGGAAAAAAGGTGTGAAATTTGCGACAGAACTGAGACGAAAACAAGGATGAAGATGTGCGAGAAATGTGACCAAAAAAAGACAAAAAATGTGACAAAAAAAGACAAAAAAAGACAAAAAATGTGACAAAAAAAGACAAAAAATGTGACAAAAAAGACAAAAAATGTGACAAAAAAAAGACAAAAAATGTGACAAAAAAAGACAAAAAATGTGACAAAAAGAGACAAAAAACGACAAAAAAAGACAAAAAATGTGACAAAAAAAGTGACTAAAAAAACAAAAAAACGACAAAAAAAGACAAAAAAAGAAAAAGAAAAAGAAAAAAAAGGACAAAAAAAGACAAAAAATGTGACAAAAAAAGACAAAAAAAGACAAAAAGACAAAAAGAGACAAAAAAAAGAAAAAAAAATTGACACAAAAAGGACAAAAAAAGACAAAAAGAGACAAAAAAAGACAAAAAATGTGACAAAAGAGACAAAATGAGACAAAAAATGTGACAAAAAAGACAAAAAAAGACAAAAATAAGGTAAATAACTCGTGTTTCCTTCCAGGGAAAAGTGTTTCCGGGTTAGTCCTGTTGTGTTGTGATTCTGTGCTGATGTTGTGTCGTTGAGCCTGACTGAGATCCTCGTAATAGCTGCGGAGAATGACTCACTCTGAGACCAGCCTTCAGTGACCGGCTAATAACCCACACAAAATAGTCCCGTAGTCTGGCAGATTTAGTGACTTTAGTCAATGAAAAACACATTTATTATAAATGTTAGGTTTGTGGGACCCTGGTATAAGCGGATTAAACAACGAGGAGCCGCGTTAGACGTTATAATGCAGGAGGAACAACACTGTGTCGGGCGTTAGAACCGGCTAACGCACGGCCCGAGTTGTTTAATCCTTACTTATAAACTCTTAATGTGGGTTGATTCAGGATATTGGATTTGTAAAATGTAATCTCTTTATCCCCCCCCCTCTCCAGGCCCTCCGTTCACTCACCAGCGCCTCCCGGACCACATGATCTACTACGGGCAGTCGTCCTGCGAGTCGGACCTGGAGCGGTACCTGGACGCGCTGAAGTCCTTATGGCACAGGCGCCCCCAGAGCGGAGAGGACCCCATCATCATCAACACCATGGGCTGGGTCAAAGGTGGCCATGACTGCTACACTAATCTAACTACACTAACTAACCAATTATCCAAGTGATTTCATGTTTGTGAGAAAAATCCTACATCCTGTCAAACCTCTGCTTTTCTTAAACCTTCACTGGACTCAGATATCCCAGCGCTCGCAGTCCAACTTGTGTTGTTGTGTCCGAGAGCCTAGTGGAGAAGGAGAAGCTCTGTATAAATTGAAAACGTGAAGCTTTATGTGCAGTTGTTGCTGGGGAAGGCAGGGTGTGTAGGATGTGCTGTTACTGGCTTTAAAAAGGCTTTACAATCACATCTTAACCTTCATACTTTACTCATTAAATCTCCGTATATGTGGGCCAGGTGTCGCTGCTCTACATTCTCTTTTAATACCAGTACTTCCGATACAAATACCTGAACAATACCTTTTCCAATACCTATGCTAATATATTTGTCGTCTAGAACCAGAAAACAGAAAAACAATGTTAATTTATTCCATAAAAAAACAATTTCCTTTAATTTTGTGTCATTTATCTGAGCTGAATCAACCGAGTCACTTTCTTTAGTGCAGCCCCTGGACCCAACAGGTGTCAAAACTTTGTATCGAAAGAAAAAAATATATAAATTTTTTAAATTTTCAACACACAAGGCCGTGGGAACCCAGGGTGCTGAGGGCGCTGCAGCCCCCCCCTGGTGGATAGTTTGTGAACTGCAGGCAATATCAACACCTTAACTCCCGCCTGAACCGAGCACATTTTCTCCAGCTTTACCCCAATCCAAAAGCTTCTGGAAAAAAGGTGTGAAAATAGCAACAAAACTGAGATGAAAACAAGGATGAAAATGTGAAAAAAATGACAAAAATTGACCAAAAAAAGAGCGAAAAATTTGACAAAAAATTGAGACAAAATTGACGAAAAAGTGACAAAAAAAATCCCAAATTATTTGCATTTTTTTTGTAAATTTTTTGTCCATTTTTGTCATTTTTTGACGAAAAAGCGACAAAAAAGTCATGAAAATTTGACAAAAATGAGTCGACTGCCCGACAAAAAAAGTGATGATAAAAAATCTGCCGTGAGGAAAAAGATCAGTTTAGTTTTGTGGGTCTTTCAAATGAGGCGTTACACTGGCCTACAGGATTTGGGTAAAGCTGAACTGGAGAAAATGCTCTCGGTTCAGGCGGGAGTTAAGAAGTTAATAAATAGGATTTACGCACAGGAAAAGTATTTTGGGGGTACATTTTGTCCCTCAGCGCCCCCTAACTAAAACATCTTCCCACGGCTCTGTCAACACCCCTTTTTCTTTTTTTTCTCTAGACTTTTCTCCAATACTATAGTGATGTTTCATTTCGAGCCTCAAAATGGAGGCTCTTGCACTAGTCAGGACTTAACTGGGGACAAGTGCAGAGACTTTGGAAACTAACTCAGTCCTTTTTTAGGTTTTAGCCATTGGATCTGGCAGCCCATCAGTTTAATTTTGACATATTGACATATTTTAGTCGAGTTTTAGTTTTGTTAAACTTCATGTAAATGTAGTTGACCAAATCTACAATTGATTTAGTGAACTTTCTATTTCTAATCTTAATATTTCCTGGAGCTTCTCCCACTTGAACGAAGCTCAGAGCTGTTCCTTTGGCAGTGAATGTAAATGACATGAAGCTCTTTCAAACTGTCTTTGGACTTTTGAATGATTTTAGTCTCCTCCCCATTTTTATTTTACATTTAACCCGGCTGAATGAAACCCATACCAATGTAGCTCAATGTAAAGGAGTATAAATGCTGCTAAGGCTGAAACGATTAATCGATTAATCGGCGACTAATCGATTATTGAAAGAGTCGACAGCTATTTTAGTAATCGATGAATCGGTTTCTGATTCACACAGACTAAAGTGGAGCAAAAATGACCTAAAAAATTTAGCAATTTTTATGAAAACCTACTTCAATTTTGTATTTAGGGTCTGTAGTGTTTTGTACATTGTAAATTTCATGAATAGTTCCTTCAAAAAACATTTCCCTTTAGTTTCCTCCATCAACACATCCTCAAACAGCACCACTTAAGCTATAATGTGATAAAAAAAAATGGAAAAAATAAAATTTTCCACACCATTCACAGCCAAGCGATTAATCGTAAAAATATTCGACAGATTAATCGACTACAAAATAATCGTTAGTTGCAGCCCTAAATGCTGCCCAAGTTACTTTTATCATTATTACATGATTGTTTCCCCTCAGGATTTGGGTTGGAGGTGCTGGTGGACATGCTTCGGTTCTTCCCGGTGACTTACGTGGTGCAGCTGGGACATGGAGGGATCCAGCAGTGCTCCAGTCTCACCCCTGAGTTCCTGAGGACGGCTGACGGCTTCCAGACCCACCCCCCCGCGCAGACCGCCCTCAGCGAGTTCACAGAGGGCCAGGCCTCGCTCAGAACCTACGTCCACCTGCCCGTCCAGTCGGAGTTCGAGGGCGTGGGCACACAGGGCACTGCGTAAGGAGAGCCGTTACTATCATCGGACATGAGTTATTAAAAGAAGTGTTTGTTTCAATCGCTGAGGAGGTTCACCACATCGCTTTTCTTTCTTCTTCTGAATCTATGCAGAAAGCACCAACGCTCGAACGAACTGCGAGAGCTGTCGTTACTGTCCTATCTGAGCCAGCTCCAGTGTCCGGACCCGGGGCCCGTCAGGCCTCTGCACAGCCTCACCCCATATCAGGTAAACCTTCAGACCTCCACCTTCATCTTAGTCACACCGGACAGTACGAGTGTTTTTCTAAAGACCGAGCCACAGAGGAATCAAAGAGGAAACATGAATCCCTTCTCTGTAACTTCTTAACCCTCGCCTTAACCTCCAGTTCAGCTTTAGGGTACAGCCTATAGGCCAGTGTAACGCCTCATTTGAAAGACCTAAAAAAGTCATGGAGAAGGATCTTTTTCCTCGTGTTGTCACTTTTCTGTCGCTCTTTTGTGGCTTTTTGTTGCATTTTTGTTTGGTTTTGTGACTTTTCATCTTTGTTTTTGATGCTGTTTTGCGACTTTTTTCAAGAAGAAGGAAGTCGAGCTGGAGAAAATCTGCTTGGCTCAGGTGGGGTTTAAGAGGTTAAATATTAGTGTTTTTAGTTGGGCCAGGAATTGGGTGAAAAAGCTACAAAAAAATATATATATTTACATAATTATTGGCAATATTTATACTTCATTAATCAGGAAGCTGCTAAATCTCCACAGCGAGTGTTAAAGCTGCTCTGGCTGTCGGTGACGTCATTTACAACATCGGTTTGAATTTGTGGGTATTTTATTAGAAAAAGTAGATTTAAGGGACTAGATGCAAGCTGGCCATTTCATACTCACTGCTGCCACCTCAGGTCATACGTGTAACTGCAGCTTCTGTATTAAAGAGGGGGTGTTCTGCTTTAAAGAGGGGGTGTTCTGCTTTTGTCAGTCCCATAGCACCAGTCTATATCTCACTACAATGATGACAAACCTTCTGTTGGTCTGTAAATGCAGTAAATTAGAATAACTGCCTTGTATAAAATGTCTCTCTCAAAATGGCTGTAGTGAATGTCTTGAAATAGGCCTCTGTCTCTTTAAGAACCTCTGAGCCTTTAGACACGCCCCCTCCACACGCTGTCTGTGGCATCAGTGGGGAGGGGGTTCTGCTGAGGAGCAGTGGTTGGTTACTCGGCTGGTGACCAAAGCTCGGAGGCGTCTCCAGGAGGTGGGGGCGTTCCTAGGAGGACTCAGGCAAACCTATCCCTAAAATGGCCGCCATCAGAGTTTTTACAGATTACTCAGAAATACGTGAATGTGCCAAGGCAACACTTCAGCCATGTTTTTAATGAGGGAGTGACAGAATAACATGAGGGAAAGCTGGAAAAAGTCCATTTTGCAGAATACCCCCCCTTTAAGCTCGTACATGACGGGACTTCGGACCCAAAGTAACAGCTTTTTCAGTGACAGTGCAGGATTTTATAGACCATTGTGAACAGGCCTGGGCTCATTCTACACATTAGGACATGGCTGGAACATGGAGGGGGAGGAAAATACATCATTTAAACATTTTTAAACTCCGTATAGTTCCTTTAATTAATGTAAATATCTGTAGACTACCTTACTGTTCTGTATCATCACAGTTACTTACATTAAATGCCCTTTACCTGATTTTATTTGGGTCAGAAGCAATGAAAGAGAAACCCACTCAATTCAAATGTTAGTTGTTCAAATTCATCCCCAACTTTTTCACACTTTGTTGCGTCTCAATTCTTCACAGGGAGGAGTTTTCACAACTTACGGAGTCACTTTCACAAAACTGCAACAAAACTCACCTGTAACTTCATGAAAGTGATACGGATGCTTTATAATCAGTTGCACAGTGTTTGTCCCCACACATATCTGAGTTTACAGTTTACTAAAGGAGGACAGAACTAAGTGTGCTCCATTACTCTAAACTGAACTGTACAGACTGTGATGCACGTGCTGACTCTCCATGTTGAACCGTCAGGTGCCCCAGAGCGCGGTGGCCCTGGGCGTCCTCCACTGCGAGGTCATGCCCAGTCACATGTGCTATGCTGCCAACGCCAGCCTGGTGGCGCTGTGCTGTGTGGGGGAGAAGATCAGCAGCCGAGGGGCCCCCGTCCTGCTGTCCCAGAGCCCCATCTGTCCGTGTGTTGGGTTTGGTACGTGTCCTTTCAGATTCTGCATTACTGTGTATTATGAGTTTAGTGGTAATGTGAGTTATTTCTGTTAATTAAAGTGTGAATGGTGAGACGTTTGTGGTAATGTGAGATATTTCTGTTAAAGTCTGAGTTGTGAGACGTTTGTAAAGGTGAATGGCTGTTCTGTGTTGCGTTGCAGGCGTTCTCAGAGGCGTGGATATGATCAGAGGGTTTTATTACCTGTTGACTCCGGTCGACCCCAGCGTCCTCAGAAGCGTCAACTGTCTGATCCTGGGCGCCATCACACTGCCGTCCTGCGTGGTCACCACACAGGTCAGCTCACACCCCCAACCAGAGACATGACCTTGTCATGACATTAACCGAAGATTCTCCGTCATTTACGGAATATTTTTTACTTTGACGGGAAATTTCAAAGGCCGTCCGTCATTTTGAAGGATTGAAAATCAAGCCACAGCTCTGCTGTTTTTCAGAGAGCGCCCGTCTCTCTCTCTCTAAAGTTTCACTCCGCGTCTTGTCTTGGATGAGCTCTTACAGTTGTATCACTGCCTCGCTCGCTAACTTTCCTGACCCGGCGCAACAACAACACGGGGAAGAAAACCACGATGCAAACACGGTTAAAGACTAATAATATCCTTCCATGTGGAGCCGCTCTTCTCACGTCAGTCTCAGGACGAGCTCATCTATGTCCCCCCCCCTCTCTCTCTTTCCCTCCCCATGTGTGGCGGCGCGTAGTGCAGTGATGGAACTGGTAAACATTGTCCCGTTCACCCACCGTCTCTTACATTCCGTTAAAATTGATAAAATGCAAATAATAAGCTCCACTTTCCATTTGTCTGAGCGTAATCTGACCTTGATGTTGAGGAGCAGTGACTCTGAAAGTCGTCTCCTCTCAGACTTTTACACACCAGTTTATTCACATTTCTGTTGCAAAATGTACCAAGACTGTTCAGGTTTAGTTCAGCTCCATTTATCCTAAAATCTCACATTTTTACTAACATAAATAACATGCGGCCTATACATGTATACATATATTTAAAAAAAAAAAACGCTTATGGATTAATTCATGAAGGATAAAAATTGCTCATGACGGATTTTTTTCAACCCTGAAAGAGAGAAATTATCCCGAGCGAAACCACTGGTCCCGACAGAAAACTGCTCACATGAACCGAGTGAATCTAGACTAGTTTGAATTCATTTACTCCAGGCTTGATTAAGAATCTCTAACGGGATTGAAGCTGTTCTTGACTAAGCTCAAGCTAAAAAGAAAAAAAGCTTTAATATTCCATTGGACTTGAGCTTCGATTAACCTCTTGACCCCACCTGAACCGAGCACATTTTCTCCAGTTTGGAAATCTTAAAGCTTCTTGAAAAATATCTACAAAAAAGAGACGAAAATGCACAAAATTATGATGAAAACGCCACAAAAAAAGCGAAGGAAAAACACGTCAAAAATATGACAAAGCAGGGAAAAAAAAGATCTGTTTAGATGAGTTTTGTAGGTCTTAGCTTTCAAATAAGGTTTTTGCACTGGCCCATAGGCTGTGACCTTTTAGATTTGGGTAAAACGGAACTGGAGAAAATGGTAAATGGTCCGTCAATAGCAGCTTATGTGAGCCCGATGCATCCTGGAATAACCTGGTCGTTTGGATGATCTGGCGGTCAGCTGATCTCATTCTTTGGGCACATCAGCGCAAAATTAATTCTTTCTTTGACCTTTAACCAGGAAGGTTGAGCAGCAGCAGCTTTTGAACTCATATTGTCTCTAATACAGGCCATTTCAAACGGTGAATGAAGGTGCAAAACGCCCACAAATAGCTAATAATAATTTGTTTTAACCGTCTAGATGAATGACTCCATAGTTGCAGAACCCGAGACTTGACCAACAGAACAATCAGTCACTTTCTGCTGGTCAGTTTTTATTGATGTTATTTCTTACTCCAATGTGGGGCTGAAACAACTCATGGCATCAAACTGAAATCACAATGTTAATGTTCGTTTGGCAATGGCCTGTCGGGTCATCCTTCTGGAGGTTCTTCTGAAACCTCTTCCTCTTCCTTTGTCTTGCAGGACTTTGATGAAGACGTCCCATACGTGACTTCCAACTACAGCTTCGATCTCACCGGAGCTGGGAAGCTGAAGGTTTTCAAGGGACTTTTGAGACCGGGTCAAAACAAGCTGTAACGTCCACCGCGCTTCATTCCTCTGTTCGGGTTTCATACAGAAAACAGGATCCAAAACATGCACAACAGGTTCCTCCAGTGGCTTTTCAAAGATGGGGTCAAATGCAGGACATGTTTTCCTTTTCTGGACAAATAAAAACAAACCTTAATCTTTACATTTGGACACACAGTATTCAAGGAGACCAGGATTCTTCTGTTCTTCTGCCTCTCGTCTGTAGTCCACATTCCAGCACATTTCAATCTGAAATCAAACAAATAAATACGGTGTTTTCAAGAAGCCGCCTCAGTCCAGTATCTGAGACAGTCCTCACGCAGCCAGTTCATGTTGTTCCCATGGGCAAGGCGTTTCAGGAAGTCACAGTCACAAGGCCATTTCTTACAGGGTTCCCGCGGGGCATTAAAGGTAACTGAATGAATTATGCCAAACTTAAAGGAATAGTTCAGTTTTTCCACACTGAGACATGTTCTTACCTGAGCTTAGACGAGTTGATGTGTACCTGTCTGGTGTTTGTGTGTGTCCTCAATCACGCAAAACGATGGCTCCAAACGGGGGTGAAGTTGGAAGCTACCAAGCTCTTCCACGTGTTCCCTATTTAAATAAAGTTACGTGAAGTGTTTTCATGCGAAGTATATTTACACAGAAATGTAACATGTGGATTTTATAAGCAAATAAAAAGGGGAACTATATTGTGAGGCGTAATGATACGAGGAGTAAAACGTCCGCGCAGTAACTCCTAAAGGTTATTGACGGAAGTGAGCGGGGGGAAGAGCTTGGTAGCTTCTATCGTGAGCTTTTTTGGAGCTATGTGACATGTGGGAGAGGCTGCGTATGTGTGAGCGCACGGACAAAGACCAGACGGGGATATATTAACTCGACTAAAGTGAGGTAAGAACATATCTCAGTATGTAAAAACGGTGGCCTATTCCTTTAAGGCAGGGGTGTCCAAAGTGCGGCCCTCAGACCTATTTTTGGTGGCCCTCTGCCTTCTTGCTGAATCGGGACACATCAGAGATGGACCTTTTTATTTGAAATGTAATAATTCTACACAATTCTAACCAAACAACTAACCTTGTACTGTGAGACAGAGCTGCATGAAGGGTTTGAGCAGAAATAAAGGTGTGGGAGCAATTTAAACCTCTGCTAGTCAAAGGTTTTGCGGCACTAACCACCGATCTATGGCCCTTCACCCTGTGTACGCTTCAGGATGCGGCCCCCCAGGAAAAAAGTTTGGACACCCCTGCTTTAAGGCCTCAAGTCTATATAAAACATTAAATTAGATTCAAACCCTCTCAATGACACTGCTCAACAATTTTACACAATCAAAAGTTGCCTATTGTGTCACATTTAGTTTTGAATATCAACATTTCCCTCAGTCCAATGTTTACAAATCTTACATATTATGCCGAGATTTTTTTGCATTTGTGGAATAAGAATATAGTATTTAAACCTTACATTTGACTCACTGCCTCCTGTACAAACCCTGTCCTAAAATATTCCACCCTCCTCGAAACATGGGCAAGTTTTATCTGACAGTGACTGAAGCAAATACATGTCCCTGTGGAGCTGTGCGTCTGCCACTTCACCAGCAGAGGGCAGTGTTCTCCTGGAGCTCGCACCATTCCAGCTCCCAGTGCTTCCTGTTGAAGGTGACTTTTTTGTCCACTTTCAAATTACATACTTTTTAAAAATACATTTCATTAAAAGTCTCTTCATTTTGCATCTTTTCATGTAAAAAGTGACCTGTGAGTCAGTGGGGGCTTTGCTTTCCATCACAGTGGCCTCTGACGCTCCAGGATCAGCTTTATTTCAGCTTTTTTAGGGTTTCTGGAAGGTTCTCTGATAGAAATTCCTAGAACTTCCCACAAATGGGCTCATTTATTTTGCCGTCGAATCCCGGACCCGATTTAAATTGAACGTTCCATCCTCATACAAATCAATAGGGAGGAAACAGAGCCATACTAACATACGGGGAGGTACGTTTCATCCCTTTCATGGCATTTATATCATTTCTGTGTTTGTTTTTTTTATCATTAACTTATTATGAATGATGTTTATTGGCCATTGGGTGTGTTTCTATGATCTGACCCCACAAAGAGTAGAAACTTGACTGAATTTGAATCAGCGTTTACCTCAGAAGACACTTTAAGATGGTAATTTGTATTTCAAGTATAATCTCTAAAGGTCTGTAGTAGGGCTGCTCGATTATTGAAAAAATAATAATCACGATTATTTTTGTCATAATTGAAATCACGATTATTCAAACGATTATTTGTTGCCTTTAAAAAATCCAGCAAAAAAGTGACAAAAATCCATAAAAAAAGTGACAAAAATCCATCAAAAAAGTGACAAAAATCAATCACAAAAATTACAAAAATCCATCAAAAATATTACAAAAATCCATCAAAAAAATGACAAAAATCCATCAAAAAAAAGACAAAAATCCAGCAGAAAAAATACGAAAATCCAGCAGAAAAAATACGAAAATCCATCAAAAAAGTGACAAAAATCCATCAAAAAAGTGACAAAAATCCATCAAAAAAGTGACAAAAATCCATCAAAAAAGTGACAAAAATCCATCAAAAAAGTGACAAAAATCCATCAAAAAAATTACAAAAATCCATCAAAAAAATTACAAAAATCCAGCAGAAAAAATACGAAAATCCATCAAAAAAGTGACAAAAATCCATCAAAAAAAAATACAAAAATCCATCAAAAAAGTGACAAAAATCCATCAAAAAAATTACAAAAATCCAGCAAAAAAGCGACAAAAATTCAAAAATTAAAAATTAGAAAAAAAAAATAGAAAAAAAAAGAAGAAAAAAAAAAGAAGAAAAAAATAGAAAAAAAATTTTTATAATCGATGTTTTGCGATTATGCTAATTTTGTAATCGTTTACTGTTGTAATCGAAATCGTAATCGAATTTCGATTAATTGCACGGCCCTAGTCTGTACATTCACTAACTAGGCTTTGAGCTCACCTAAATGTGGTCGATGGGTTGGCAACAGCTGAGAACATCTGGATCCTTCATCATTTGCTCTATGTTTTGTGGCTAATTCAAACAGCTGGGGAGAAATACATTGAGCACAGGCTAACGGACTGAAGAGTCTCCCGGGTTAGCCTTTCCCTGTGAGCCGCCTGCATACGCTAGGATCGAACGCCGCTTCTGTAGATACAGACGCATCTCTGGAATCGCCCATATATGGTCATGTTTGAAAACAGTTAAAGGAACAGGCCAGCGTTTTTCCACACTGAGATATGTTCTTACCTGAGCTGTGACGAGTTCTTTAGGACCTGTCTGATCTTCAGTCACGTAAACACAGCACAGACGGCGTTAGCATTTAGCCTCTCCCTCTTGGTAGCTTGGTAGCTTCTATCTTGACCTGTTTTGGAGCTATAGAGGAGAGAGGGAGAGGCTAAATGCTAACGCCGTCTGTGCTGTGTTTACGTGACTGAAGATCAGACAGGTCCTAAAGAACTCGTCACAGCTCAGGTAAGAACATATCTCAGTGTGGAAAAACGGTGGACTGTTCCTTTAACATTTAAAATTGACAGTATCTGAGCATGATATTTTCAAACCGAGCATCTTTAAACTCCTGTGACACATGTTTATCAAAACAGTGCGGGTGTCGGGCCTGGTGTGGCCTGGTGTGGCCTGGTGTGGCCTGGTGTGGACGGCGTGTGACCTGGGGGGTAATGGCTGCCCTGGTTGTAAACAGTGGGAGAATGGCTCGTTTGTGAAGTGGCCTGCGGTCCCCCCCCTCTGTCCCCCTCGGCTTCCTTTGTTGACGGTGGCTTTATGGAGGGCGGGAGCTCACAGTTTGGCAGAGTCATTGTTTTGGCTGTGTCAGCTCACGTGTTTCTCTCCACAGAGCCCAGTGTTTGACTCTTTCCAACCAGGCCAATACTGGTGGATATGAAGTACTGACGCAGTAACTTTCTACTTCATGGGACTTTGCTCTTGAGAGACACTACAGGCAAAACTAAACTTTTTCAGTTTTCAGGTTTTGGGCCAAATCTGTCTCTGAACATATAAGTTTTCACCCGGAAACAGAAAATATGCCTAATCTTCACAATAACATGTTTAAATATTGCGCTGATTCAATGTTCCCCCATAGACTTATATGGGAGAACACAATTTCAAGGCCTTTTTCTCCAAACACACGTTTCTGTCATTGTGGCGACACTATGTCCACGTCAGTCGGACCTAAAGACTTCACATTTTCAATATTTGGAAGATTTTTTCAGAGCGATTTTGTATTATTTAATCCCTTAAGCCCCATTTATTGAGTTTTGAAAGTCAAACAATAAGGTGAAAATTACATTTTTGCAAATTTTCCCACTAAAAAACACCTTGTTCTTATATGAAAAGATAAAATGACAGAAAACTTGCCATGTATTTTCTTCTCACATTTATGCCAGTGATCGACAGCAACAGTTTCAAATTGATGCAGTGTCTTTCTGTGTCGTACTAATTATGGATTTGTTTTAATGGCTTTCATTCCAGGGCGTGAAATGTTTTGTTTTTGCAGGAGGAAAGTCGTCTCTTGCCCTTTTAAACAGCAGAATAAAACCATCCAACAGAAGGGGAGGTGTTGTGCACAGGCGTGGATCCTGGCCCAGTGTTTGAGAACCTCTTTGAATGAATCCGTCCCATTTCCAAGCATTACAATCAGCATTTACAGGGAACTGACACACCAATAAAACGGAACACAGTTTCAGTCTTTGTCTTTGTTTAACTGTCTGGTCGCTCCGTCACGCACACGTTCCACAAACCCTCTGCTCTATCTGGGATCCGGACATCTGACATTCCCTAGTGCTGCTTTAAATCATCTCCAATACAGTGTCGCACTCTGAGCTGTGTGTTTAATGAGCACATTTTCATTTGGTAATTATGTGAACTCAGCCTTAGGCCCCAGCGGCAGGAGGAGGGGTCAGATGCAAAGAATGAATTTCCCTACAGGGATTAATAAAAGGAATAGTTCAGTTTTTCCATACTGAGATATGTTCTTACCTGATCTTAGGCGAGTTCATGCGTACCTGTCTGGTCTTTGTGCGTGCCCTCAGTCACGCAAAAGCTCCTGAAGTTGGAAGCGACCGAGCTCTTCCACGGGCACAAAGACCAGACAGGTACAGATCAACTCGTCTAAGCTCAGGTAAGAACATATCTCAGTCTGGAACTATTCCTTAATCTTAAAGAGGGGGTGTTCTGCTTTAAAGAGGGGGTGTTCTGCTTTAAAGAGGGGGTGTTCTGCTTTTGTCAGTCCCATAGCACCAGTCTATATCTCACTACAATGATGACAAACCTTCTGTTGGTCTGTAAATGCAGCAAATTAGAATAACTGCCTTGTATAAAATGAGACGAAAACAAAGATGGAAATGTGACCAAAAAATGACAAAAATTAGAGGAAAAATTGAGGAAAAAATTACAAAATGTGACAAAAGTGTGATAAAAAATTGATAAAAAATTGATAAAAAAATGACAAAAAAATGACAAAAAATTGCTAAAATGTGATATAAAGTTGACGAAAAAATGACAAAAATGGGATTAAAATTCAACAAAAAAATTCAAAAATTGACCAAAAAATTGACCAAAAAAATACAAAAAAGTTACAAAAATGAGTTGAACACCCAACAAAAAAATGATGTAAAAAAAATCTGACGTGAGGAAAAAGATCCTCTTGGTTCAGGCGGGAGTTAAGAGGTTAAAGAGGGGGTGTTCTGCTTTAAAGAGGGGGTGTTCTGCTTTAAAGAGGGGGTGTTCTGCTTTAAAGAGGGGGTGTTCTGCTTTAAAGAGGGGGTGTTCTGCTTTAAAGAGGGGGTGTTCTGCTTTTGTCAGTCCCATAGCACCAGTCTATATCTCACTACAATGATGACAAACCTTCTGTCGGTCTGTAAATGCAGTAAATTAGAATAACTGCCTTGTATAAAATGTCTCTCTCAAAATGGCTGTAGTGAATGTCTTGAAATAGGCCTCTGTCTCTTTAAGAACCTCTGAGCCTTTAGACACGCCCCCTCCACACGCTGTCTGTGGCATCAGTGGGGAGGGGGTTCTGCTGAGGAGCAGTGGTTGGTTACTCGGCTGGTGACCAAAGCTCGGAGGCGTCTCCAGGAGGTGGGGGCGTTCCTAGGAGGACTCAGGCAAACCTATCCCTAAAATGGCCGCCATCAGAGTTTTTACAGATTACTCAGAAATACGTGAATGTGCCAAGGCAACACTTCAGCCATGTTTTTAATGAGGGAGGGACAGAATAACATGAGGGAAAGCTTGGAAAAGTCCATTTTGCAGAATACCCCTACTTTAAGTCTGGGGTCTGAACCAGAGTCGGGCCCTTGATCCTCAGATCCACTCACAATGGCATGAAAATACTGACAAATGTATGAGCCACACAGGCTGTATGTGCTCACAGATACTCCCCACCTCTGTTCTTTCTAAAGCAGATGTGTGTGTTAGTGTGTGTTAGTGTGTGTTAGTGTGTGTTAGTGTGTGTTAGTGTGTGTTAGTGTGTGTTAGTGTGTGTTAGTGTGTGTGGTGGAGCCTCCGCAGCGCCTCTAGCGGCCGCGCGCTGCGTCCCGCACACACAGCGCACTCTCTTCACTCTGTGCTGCTCTCAGTCTGAATGAATGAGCGCAGAGCCCGTGAGCTCCACAGCGGCGCGGATCCACCTCAGCAGCGCCTTAGCTCCGGGAAAACCGAGGTCCAGAGCGGGGAGACTTTACAGGACCCGAGGGGGACTCTTCAGGAGCCGAGGGGGACTCTTCAGGAGCCGAGGGGACTCTTCAGGAGCCGAGGGGACTCTTCAGGACCCGGGGGGGACTCTTCAGGAGCTTTATCTCAGACAAAAGAAGTGCGAGAGAAGCGCGGCTGCAACAGGTTTCACTGGATGCGTTTGTGCCACTCGAACCATGCAAGAACAGGACGAGAGCACGCGCTTTACGCAGGCTTGGTGACTGAACACTGTGGCGTGAGGTTTGCCTGAGGAAGAGGAGCTGCAGCCGGGGACAGAGGAGCTGCTCTCGGGGACAGAGGAGCCGCTCTCGGGGACAGAGGAGCCGCTCTCGGGGACAGAGGAGCCAGAGGAGCTGCTCTCGGGGACAGAGGAGCTGCTCTCGGGGACAGAGGAGCTGCTCTCGGGGACAGAGGAGCTGCTCTCGGGGACAGAGGAGCCAGAGGAGCCGCTCTCGGCGTGAGGGACGGTGCGTCTGCAGACCAGGTTTCCATGTGTCGATGGTGCCAAACAAGTGGAGCATGAACGCGGTCCTGCACAAGTCGCCCCCACGGAGCTGGCTCGGGCTCAAGTTACGACTCAGTGAGTAAAGAAACACACGGGCTGTATGTGCGTGTGTGTGTGCGTGTGTGTGTGTGTGTGTGTGTGTGTGTGTGTGTGCGTGTGTGTGTGCGTGTGTGTGTGACCTCAAGGAGAAAACAACACAAAGCCTCGCGACAACTTACAGCTCAGGGAAATGTTGCCTCTGTGGTTCTCAAGCGGTGGTCTGCGTCCTGCACTGGGGCTTCTTTACCTTCTGCCTCTTTATTGCTCAGGGTCGTCTTAGACTTTACTTTCCTCTTGCTTTGAGGCCAGTTTGGTGGTTTTCTGGTTTGGACATGGTTTATATCCAGGGCTGGCCCGGGACTTTTGGGTCAAGACCGGCCCTCTAAAAAAAAACAGTCATGTTCAATGCAATAGTGGAGGTGATGAGCAAAACAATAACATTGGCTTGAACTAAAACAGTAAAAGCTATGAATCAAAGACAATAGTTGCATGTTGTTTCTGCCGAATTCAAGCTCAGGCCTCAGAGACTCAACACCTTAATCTTGTTATTTATAACTTGAAGGAACTTTTGTAAAATTACTGAACAATCTTAAAATGTGAGTTCCGTTAATGAAGTTCCTCTCGTGACTGCAACACAAATAAGCTTCTCAAAACCAACCACATGATCAACTGTAGATGAAGATGAAACGGTAAAACTCACCACAGAGTTACAGAGGTGAGGAGTGAGGACAGAAATCACAAAAAGACCAAACATTGTGAATCCTTTCAATGGAAACTAGAAGATTTACAAACTGAACTGACGACGAGTCACCTGACAACTCCCAGCATGCACTTCTTTGCAAACATTTGTCTAAAATGTATAAAAATAGAAGTCTGAGGTTCTGTGGGTCCTGGAGGGAGTTACAATAAACTATTTCCTCTCATATTCACAGTGTGAGGGGCATGAGTGTTATGTCCCAGAGGCCCATCGCTCATTATACAAGATTATCTGAACCATGACTCAAGAAAGGCGTCACATCCCTCTAGTGGGGGAGTTGTGTAATTGCATCAATGTAATAGAGCTTCTAATGGCTTTTTGCTTTAATTATGGGCCGGTGTTAAGGTATTATGGGCCTTATTTCGGTCTGACTGGCTCATCCGGCCCAAAAGTTTGTCAGCCCACCGGGAAAACTCCCGAATCTCCCGATGGCCAGTCCAGCCCTGTCTGTATCAGGGTAGGCAACATCAGGCCCACGGGCCAAATCCGGCCCTCCGGCACAAAACCTCTGGCCCTCAGGAAGTTCTGAGTGATTTTGACGACGGCACAAATGCCTGGTTCTCTGTGAATGTGTGAAATACTGTCAGGTCTGTCCACATCCCAGTCGGTCACAGGGCTGTGTACAGCTCCTTTATTTTCAACACCGACACCTGAGCGATGTTTTCTCCGACACTTACACTCAAATATGTGTCATGTAGAACCAGAAACAGAACAATAATGTGGCAGATCTGCACATTTACAGTAACAGCTCCTTTGTCAAGAAATGTGGAAGTAAATTTGGTAAAAATGGGGAATACATTTTGGGAATATTAGTCATAAAAAATGGGAAAACAACAGAAAAAGGTGTAAAAAAATTGGGAAAACATTGGATAAATAATTGAAAACTTTTACTTACAACGCTGACATTTGAAGAAAACTGTGCTTTACTTAGTGCGAAGATTGGCAGGTCGGACTTTAGTCTTTTTACAGTGACGAGAATTGTCCCTCCGTCGAGCAAACTGCCCCCCCCCTGGTCTACATCCTGGTCCAGGTTAAGCCTTTGCTAGACCTGCTGTAGTCCTGGGCTTGATAGTCGGCTTCTACTTCTAAGATCAAACCTTTTAGAAAAGGGTACTTGGTGTGAAAAGTTTGAGAAGTACAGATTTAGACCTTGATCATCCCCAGTTTTAAGTGTTTCTGACTTGAGCGTTAAAGGTTTGTGTTCAGTCTTTGCTTCAGTCCTCGTCTGGTCCCTGTTTTGCCTTGAGCCTGGTCTCTCTCAGTCTCCAGTCGTGTTTCGCTTGATTCTGTCCTAGTTTGGTCTTGGTTTGGTTCTGCTGTGGCTTCATTAACCCCGTTTGAGTCCGGCCTCCTGTTCTCTGTGAGTGAGTTTTGGTCTTGGTTTGGTTCTGCTGTGGCTTCATTAACCCTGTTTGAGTCCGGCCTCCTGTTCTCTGTGAGTGAGTTTTGGCCCCGGACCTGCTTTTGTTAATGGCTCTCAGTAGAACACAGTGATCTGTCCAACAATCCCCCCCTCGACGTCAGGCGTCTGAGTCGGGCTTTAATGGGACGGGACGGCCAGGATGTTTCCCACTTTGACAACTTTAACCTTTAGCCAATTTCAAAGTAGAATCTACGGCCTGTTTTGGGAGGCTCGTCATCTCCCCTCCTGTCTGAGAGTCATCACTCAGACTCTGATGCCTTGGAAGACTTTGTGAAGGACCATCAGATCGTCAGCTTTTACTGTTGCATTTTTAATTACAGTTGGCACCAGTATTGAGACACACAAATGGAAGAATCTACACTACAAAAAGTAAATATCAAGCATCTTAAATGAGTTGAATTGAGGAAATGTTTCTTGTTTTGAGCGGTTTTCACTCATTTAGTCACTTTTCCTGATCGGACCGAGTTTGCTTTGCTTGTTTGAGGACATTTCAGACCAGTTCTAGGGTAAATCTTGCTTGAAATAAGAAAGTAAAATTGCCAATGAGATAAGACCAATTTTCTTTCCCCATTGGCAAAGAAAATGAGCTGAAATAAGGACGAAACGTATCGAAACGAGTCAGAAACATCTCAGAACAAGTGAAATAATCTGGGACAAATGCCCAACAACTTCTTAACTCGTCACAACAACTAAAATGTGGATTATTGTGCTCAAACTGAGATGTTTATACTGATCTAGTTAAATACTTTTTGCAGTGTGGCCTTTATCCATGAGCTCATGTACTTTTCTTTTACACCCGACACCCAAAGTACGATCCCAGCAGCACCGGCCAGTTCAGACCAGTGTGTTTGTGCCTCTTGATACAAAGTACGACTGTAAATGTAGTGTTTGTGAAGCTGTTGGTCTCAGTCAGTCAGCCTCAAGGCAGCTGTGGCTACACAAGTACCAGTGTGGAGAGTTAATGACCGACCGTGCATAGAAAGAAAGGGTTGGGACGAGACGTTTTGTGTAATGATGAATTACACCGCGGTGAGCGGGGAGCGGTTCACATTCACATTCTGATCTGTTTCCTGGGTTTTTCTAGATTTGGGTAATTCTGTTGAAGTCGGTGAGAGATCTGACTTTCCCTTCGTCCACATAACCACAGTGATCGTGTCCCTGGACAAGAGGCTCCTCCCACTTAAGTCACCAACCCATTCAATCCATTTGGGAGGCTTTGAAAGTAACCCACACTGCCACAAACATGCACCATCCCAGACTGGGCTTTCTCCAGCTTGGTCCTTCTGTCCTTAAAGGAACAGGCCACCATTTACACACTGAGATATGTTCTGACCTGAGCTTAGACGAGTTGATCTGTACCTGTCTGGTCTTTGTGCCCGTGGACGAGCCTGGTAGCTTCAAACTTCACCCTGTTTGGAGCCATAGGAATACACTGGGAGAGGCTAAATGCTAGCAACATCTTTGGTCGTAAACATATCTCAGTATGGAGAAACGGTGGCCTGTTCCTTTAAACCCAGCTCTGAGTCGAGAGAAGACGGTCGCCCACTGCTCCTGACGGGGAGGAGGGGCAAACACAGACACATTTACCACATGGAGGCGATAAAATAAACCGTAATCGTGAAGAAAAATGTGGCTTTCAAGGATTTTATGAGATTTGCAGATGCGTTTTCATTGTATTGTTTAAGTAGAGCAGCCTTTGTACACAATACGCCTGCGAGGAGAGAGGCCGTTTGTTTTCTTTATATAGTTTTCCCTGTGGAAGCGAGTCCTGTGTTAAAGTGTCCGAACACGTCTGGATCACAGCAGACGCCGACATGCGACAAAGCTAAAGCTACATGAGTTTTCCATCGCAAACCTCGGCCTCACCGTCCATTAAAACAACCCAGTCTGGGCTTAATGTGGAAAAGCTGCTGCTCAGAGAGACTGTTTGGACTGAGCCTCCCGTCTGCAGAGCATGAGCGTGACCCGTGTGTGTGTGTCTGTGTGTGTGTGTGTGTGTGTGTGTGTCTGTGTGTGTGTGTGTGTGTGTGTGTGTGTGTGTCTGTGTGTGTGTGTGTGTGTGTGCGCTGGTTCTGGCTGCGCTCGTGGCTCGTTACACTTCTGAGCTTCCTCCTCCTGACTGTCTCTCTATTGTTCCTCTCAGTCACTTCCTTTCCCCTGCGCTCGGTCTTTTCCTGGTGGCGGTTTGAGGTCACGGCTCTGCTTGATTTTTAACCTGCTTTTACACTGCAAAAAGTCATTAACTAGATCAGTATAAACATCTCAATTTGAGGCACAATAATCCAGATTTTAGTTGTTTTGACTGGTTAAGAAGTTGTTGGGCATTTGTCCCAGATTATTTCACTTGTTCTGAGATGTTTCTGACTCGTTTCGATACATTTCGTCCTTATTTCAGGTCATTTTCTTTGCCAATGGGGAAAGAACATTGGTCTTATCTCATTGGCAGTTTTACTTTCTTATTTCAAGCGAGATTTACCCTAGAACTGGTCTGAAATGTCCTCAAACAAGCAAAGCAAACTTGATCAGGAAAAGTGTCTAAATGAGTGAAAACCGCTCAAAACAAGAAACATTTCCTCAATTCAAGTCATTGAAATATGACAAAAATGTGACAAAAAAATTGATAAAAAATGACAAAAATGTGATGAAAATTTGACGAAAAAATGACAAAAAACGGACAATAAACTGACCAAAAAAAATTCAAAAAATAACAAAAAAATAACAAAACAAATGACAAAAAACTGAAAAAAAAAAAAAAAAAGACAAAAAAATGATGAAAATTTGACAAAAAAATGACAAAAAACTGGAAAAAAAACCCACAAAAAATGACAAAAATGTGATGAAAATTTGACAAAAAAATAAATAAAAAATACTAAAAAATGAAAAAAAGTTAAGAAGTTGTTGGGCATTTGTCCCAGATTATTTCACTTGTTCTGAGATGTTTCTGACTCGTTTCGATACATTTCGTCCTTATTTCAGGTCATTTTCTTTGCCAATGGGGAAAGAAAATTGGTCTTATCTCATTGGCAATTTTACTTTCTTATTTCAAGCGAGATTTACCCTAGAACTGGTCTGAAATGTCCTCAAACAAGCAAAGCAAACTCGGTCCGATCAGGAAAAGTGTCTGAATGAGTGAAAACCGCTCAAAACAAGAAACATTTCCTCAATTCAAGTCATTTAAGCCAATGCTTGATATTCACTTTTTGCAGATGAAAAAGCTGTTTCTCATTTGTTGTGTCTGGGTTTTTTATTGCTTCATTATTATGTTTACTGGGGCTCGGACCAAACTCCACACAGAAGATCCCAAACAACGAACCTGTGAAAAGCTCTGCCAGACATTTCAGGTGCAATACAATAATACACGTCAGGATACTCGGGGTCCAAATGATTTCACTGAAGTATAAGGAACCTAAATAAATACTCAAGTAAAAGTGAAATAGTACTCGGAGTAATACAATCCTGATATATGTTTCAGTTGTAGTAGAATGATGAACAATAAAAACCCGAACATTTACGAAGAAAATACAAATGACATGTTTTGTAAGAGTCCCGATTATATTGGTCAGGAAGAATGAGGTTGTTACATGAATGACCAGGGCCGGTGCAGCTGATAAGGGGACGAGGCAACTGCCAGGGGCCCCTGAGGAGTACCTGCATTTGTATTACAGAAAATATTCAGAATAATGTTGTGAAAAATGCAGGAAGACGCTATAGTTAAAGGAATAGGCCACCGTTTTTACATACTAAGATATGTTCTTACCTAACCTTAGACGTGTTAATATATCCCCGTCTGGTCTTTGTCCGTGCGCTCACACATACGCAGCCTCTCCCACATGTCACATAGCTCCAAAAAAGCTCACGATAGAAGCTACCAAGCTCTTCCACGTGTTCCCTATTTAAATAAAGTTACGTGAAGTGACTCCTAAAGGTTATTGACGGAAGTGAGCGGGGAAGTCTTTAGGAGTTACTGCGCGGACGTTTTACTCCTCGTATCATTACGCCTCACAATATAGTCCCCCTTTTTATCTGCTTATAAAATCCACATGTTACATTTCTGTGTAAATATACTTTGCATGAAAACACTTCACGTAACTTTATTTAAATAGGGAACACGTGGAAGAGCTTGGGAGCTTCTATCGTGAGAGTGACTGGTTCCTTGCAGTAAAGTGTAGAAAAGCTCTATATAAGTTGAGACCATTTAAAGCACAATCATCAATATTGAGTCCGATCAGCACACATTTAATGAGGGGCCTGAAGACGAGTGATGCTCAGGGCCTCCTGAAGGCCTGGGCCGGCCCTGTGACCACATGATTCAGCCCTGCACAGGAAGATGCTTTCTGTCCGTGTGGGCACTGGAGCTTTAGAATCAGGACCGACTCGATCCTTGGCCGAGCTCTTCTTTCTCTAATAGTTTTAACACATTTTCCTGCACATTTCTGGACCATCCGTCTCCGCCCAGTGCGTTTTGAACTGTCATGGAAAGCTTCGCCCTGATCCAACCACAACCGCACGCACTGGATATACATTTACTGAGCGGCTGAATGTTAGGCCAGGCTCTCAGTGTCCCGTTTCTTTACCAGGGGCTTTCCCTTTTTAAGACGTTGCCCGGCTTTCTGTTGTCCTTGCCCTCTTCATGTTCACTTCTCACAGACTAAACTGTGAGATTAATCACAGATGAAATTGCTTTATGGAGCGTTTTTGCTATAATCCAGATCCAGCGTTCTCTGTGTCAGTCATTAAATTCATTTTGCCATAATCAATCATTAAATGTAATTAGGGACGCACCGATACCAGTATCGGGTATCGGGCCGATACCACATACTTGTACTCATTCATGAGGTCCCGATACCATTTGACGTGCGGCCAGCGCAGCTACGAGGCGCAGCTCAACAAACTGGAGAATAGTTTAGTGTAAACACAATCATCCACATAGAGCTGACTTTATTACAGACTGCGCTCTCTAAACCAGAGTCTGAGCTGGATTTAACCAGAGCTTAATGTTGTTCGTGCTGCAGCGTCTGCAGTGTTTACAACATACAGGCTAACGTTGCTAACTCGCGGCTAGCAGTTTTGGACATTCTGACGCCGTTTTAAGTAGGGATGCACCGATACCGATACCAGTATCGGGTATCGGGCCGATACCACAGGCTTGTACTCATACTCGTACTCATTCATGAGGTCCCGATACCAGAAACCGATACCATTTGACGTGCGGTGAGCGCACCTACGAGGCGCACCTCTCAGCTGAGGAGAGAAAATAGCAACAAACTGGAGAATTCTTTAGTGGAAATACAATAATCCACATAGAGCTGACTTTATTACAGACTGCGCTCTCTAAACCAGAGTCTGAGCTGGATTTAACCAGAGCTTAATGTTGTTTGTGCTGCAGCGTCTGCAGTGTTTACAACATACAGGCTAACGTTGCTAACTCGCGGCTAACAGTTTTGGCCATTCTGACGCCGTTTTATGCCCAGGGGTTTATTTATCTGAAAAACTAACCCAGCGACTAAAAAGTCCTCAGAAAATCCAAATTAAAGACATACAGCATGTTTATATTGAGCGAAAATTAGCTGCAGCAGAACAATGAAAACGCTGTAGCTGCTCGCTAAGTTGCTACAAACACACGAGAAAATCTACAGGAGCTGAAGTAAAGACGAAAAGAGACCATTTAAGTAACATCTCAATACTATTGTTAAATAAAAATACATAAATGAATAAAGCTCAGGCACTGGGAGCTTTAGGACATGGGCTTTTCTGTCTATGATGGACAGTGCAATAAAAATTAAAAATTATATTGAATGAAAATAAAAATAAATAAATAAATGGCATCAGCACAATTCTAATATAACTGCTCTTAAATGTGTTGCCTACTTTACTCAAGGAAATGTAAATGAGTAAATTTACTAATTACAAACCAATCTGCTGTGGAAAAAGTAAAAATGTTGAAGAAAATGCCTTGTACTCGTATCGGTACTCGGTATCGGCGAGTACTTAAATCCAAGTACTCGTACTCGTATCGGTTTTAGAAAAAGTGGTATCGGTGCATCCCTAGTTTTAAGCCCAGGGGTTTATTCATCTGAAAAACTAACCCAGCGACTAAAAAGTCCTCAGAAAATCCAAAGTAAAGACATACAGCATGTTTATATTGAGGGAAAATGAGCTGCAGCAGAACAATGAAAACGCTGTAGCTTCTCGCTAAGTTACTACAAACACACGAGAAAATCTACAGGAGCTGAAGTAAAGACGAAAAGAGACCATTTAAGAAACATCTCAATACTATTGTTAAATAAAAATATATGAATAAAGCTCAGGCATTGAGGAGCTTTAGGACATGGGCTTTTCTGTCTGTGATGGACAGAGACATAACAATAAAACATTATATTGAATGAAAATAAAATAAATAAATAAATAAATGGCTTCAGCACAATTCTAATATAACTGCTACCCTCTATATAAGCTAACGTTAGCGTTTTAGCTGAAATGCTGATGTGGGACTTTGGGTTGAAGGAGAATGTAATGAGTCGCCTCATAGTGCGGCTGCAGCGTCACCGCCAGCATAAGCCGTGTCCGGATACCTCCGCACGATGGCACAATGCGTTACGAGGCTCCCGGTGGCAGATTCACTCTCGCCGCAGTTTTATGACTTTAATAATAATCAGTGTCTGAGGCATTTCCCAGATCTGCAAAGCGAAAGCTCACTGGAAGGACAACAACAGTTTTCCTGATACAGACGGTTTATCTTCGTTTCTGACGCTATAAATAGTTCATGTAAAACCCTCGAAACATCAACAACTCATCGTTATAGTTCCTTTACTTTGATGTGAAAAGGCTTTGTCTGTATTTTTTTATGTAACAAGCACAGTTAAACTTTTTTGAAACTATTTCAGTTTGTAGGACTATCAATGCTTTCTGAACATATTAACACACATTAAAACAAATACAGCGATAAAACCGAAAACCGTGATAATTTTGGTCACAATAACTGTGAGGTAAAGTTTTCAATTTTCAATTTTTTCCTAGTTGGCCCACAGTGGCGGCGTGGCTCAGTCGCAGCGGCTCAGGACTAACACCTGAACACTGTTTAATTGTGTGCTTGTACAATGACAAATAAAGCACTTCAAATATAGTATATTGGCATTATGGCAATAAACAGCATCACATTGGACCTGCCTGTATAAACCCTGGTTTACAGTGTTTTCAAGCCTGGCTACATTCAACATGTTGTGGTTTGAAGTGATTATCGGCCCCATTGTCCGCTTTCTTTTGTTTTGATATTTTAGATGAAGTCATGAGTTCACGTCCACAGCTCAGGGATGTTGAGTCTCATTTCCCGTGATCTTTGTCTCTGTCACAAAGGACTTTTTCTGCACGTGAACTCGGCACACAGGCCTACAGTGCATGACTGCTCTTACGGCTCCTCCGGCTCCTCTTACGGCTCCTCTTACACGGCCTCACGCTCTGCTCGTCATGCGTGTGTCACGGCCTCACGCTCGCCATGTTTGTGTGCTTCACGCTCGTCATGTGTGTGGCTTCACGAGGCTTTGCCGTGGAGGAGGAGTCCGGTACGGCAGCTGCTGGGTTACCCCGAGGAGCCGGTCCTCATTCTGCTGCTTTGCATCGCCAGATTGCTGTTGGTCTACTTTGCATCTTTATTAACATAGCATTAGCATAGTGCTGCTCGCCATGTTGACCACAGAGGACCAGGTTAGGGCTGCACAGTCACAAAGGTGTCACTGCAAATTCAGTTCATGCAACATTATCCAGAACAAAGAATCTAGTAATGCTGGAAATGTGCAGTAACTGTCTTGACGAGCGCAATAAAGATCTGAACTTTTCAACACTGTGTGTTCCGTTAAATGCAAACATAAATTGGAAGGAATATTTACCTGCCATCATCCCCTACTGTGTTTCACCTCCACAGATCTGACATATGTTCAAAAACCACCAGGTATTGGCTTTAAATGTTGCACTCAGTGTTAATTTTCTCAACTAAAATATTTAGTCTAAAGTGACTAAAATGTCCAGATATTTGAGTCGACTAAAATCAGACTAAATAAAAATGAAAAGGAGAGACTAAAATCATCCAAACTTGTATTGAGCGTCTGAAAGAGCCTCAGATCATGTTTAAAGGATCAGCTCTGAGCTTTGTTCATGTGGAGCAGAAACATGAAGCAGAGGAACAACATTAAACATGATTAGAATCAATATTATCAATGCAAAGTCCACTACATTAGTCTGACATTTAGTCGAGTAAAACTAGACTAAAATTGAAAAGTTTTTTTTGACTAAATCTCGACTAAAACTAAAATAAAACATGTTGTCAAAATGAACACTGGTGCACCGGCCTATAGGCTGCAAACACAAACATGACAGAAACATGACAGAAACATGACAGAAACATGACAGAAGAGCAACTGCACGACTAAAAAGTGATGGAAAAGCGACAAAAAAACATGAAAGGGCTACAAGAAAGCAATGAATACATTAACAAAAACGGGACAAAAATTCAACAAAAACACAACAAATATGTTACAAATACAGTTAAAGCCACACCGTGTAGGATTTTACCCCAAAAATATAATTGAAATGCACGCTTTAATTTCATGTCAGATATTTTCCTCATTTAAAAATAATAACAATCATGTGATTTTGCTGCAGCTCGACTAAGACGAGACTGAAACTTTCCCGGGACGTCTCCAGCTCGTCTCCAGCTCGTCTCCAGCTCGTCTCCAGCTCGTCTCCATGGAGATGTTTAGATTTAAACAGCTTAGGTTCTCTCAATCCTCTCTTTGATTACTCACTGCAATAGTAGCATGATCTGTACTGATGGCAGCAGCATAGTTCAAAATGTTGCTTAGTGTGCCTTTAAGGTGGGGGTTAAGAGCTTAAAGTCCGTCTTTTTAAGTTGAAATGTTTTACCAATGGACTAGATCGCCTATAATTGTCTGCCTTGATGTAACGCACTTGAATGATTCTTCTTCTTCTAAAGTCTGATCTCAAACATAATCAGAATCCCCGGCGCCATCGCTTTGACCAATGAGACGAGCTTTCCTGTGAGCCGCACTGTCCGGTCCAATCAGGAGGGACGGGGGAGGGAGCCTGATGGTTTACTTTAAAGTTCGTGTCTCCCTCTTCTCCTTTTGCAAATGAGAAGTGGCTTTTATATCCAGTCCGAAGGGGAGTGTTTTGGGGAGAGCTAATTTGACTGGTTTTATTATGTTGTGACCACCAGGGGGCATCGGCAAGAATGCAAGGAGATGATTCAGAGTTTTTCTTTATTAACTATTTACAGGGTGTCCTTTTGTGTGTGGTTCTGTAACACAAATAAATATGTGTATAAATTATCAGGTCAAAATATAAACAAACATAACAATCAAACAAGCGAGATATATTTACCAACATGTGCTAATATAGACTATAGACGGGTCGCAAGGCTGCTAGCCCTCGCCTTAGCATAGTTAGCTGCTAGCCCTCGCCTTAGCCTCATTAGCTGCTAGCCCTCGTATTGTGATCAGGGCTAAATCGGCCCAAAGCAAGGTATTATCCGGCAAGTACAATATACACAATACTAAACAACTATATGACAAACTTGCAGGGGGTGTGCTCTTGTTTTATAACCAATACTCACGGTTTTGTCTTTAACGCACACGGACACAACCACGAGGTCCGCTCCACACCTAATAACTAACGCAGACGTAGCGCTTACAACCAAACATGCTACATCCTAAACCGTGATTGGCCACGCGAACTGTCCATCAAAGTAAAGATCCGCATGCATCCAGTCCTTCGTCACAGGGAGAGTGTTGCAATCTTACAGACGATCACTTTAAAAAATACAGACCAAGATTTGACTTATGCACCTTTTCCTCGCACTTTTGTTTGTTACTTCCTTTTTAATGCTTGATTTTGGACTTGGACTCGTAGCACAGTCATGGTTTAGCCTTGAAATGCATCTCTTTGTTAAAAGCTCAGATTCAGGGTCTCGCTTTTTCTTTTAATTTAACTGTAGAGCAAACCCCTGTCTGAAAGTGTCCACGTTTCCCCCACGCCTCTGAGAAGGAGATCCCTAAAACCCTCCTCAGCTCCACCCTGTCCCCGATGACTGTTTGGTTCGCGCTGATTGCCGCCTCCACACGACAAAGACTGTATTTCAGACTGAATAGGTGTTTTTCTGTCGCCGTTCCTCTGTTATTGGCCTCTCCAGCGCGGCCCCCCCCCTGCAATTCAAGCCAGATTGTTTCAATTATGGGATTATTCATATCAACAAGCTGAAGACGGGTTGGTCTTCTGGAACCGCTGGTTAAGGATGCGCGGCTGAATCACAGCTTCAGAGCAGGACTCGGAGGTTTCAGGCAAAAGTCTGTCTGTTTCTTCTTTTCTTACTGGATAACATCAAACAATAGTCACACAGATTCCTTTTAATGTCTATGACTTCCCTCTGGTTTGTGAAAAAAGCCTGTGGATGTTGGATTATGTTTTGTTAACTTCTAAACCCTTGTACTTTGTCCTACATATATATATATATAATAGCAGCACAAGGTAATGAAGACATAATAACTTAACTATAGTTCATCAAAGTGTTGTTCAAGTTCAAGCTCATTGTTCTGTAGGTGCTGGAAACTGTTTATGCCACTTTTAAAAGTATTTGTCACCTTGAACCATAAAACAGAACGATAATGTGGATTTATTCCACTTTCTTCAGTGCAGTCGCTGAACCCGACAGGAATCAAAGCTTTAATGTTTTCATTTCCCCTTTTCCGTCAGCAGCAGAACCTAAACGTTTCCTTTTTATTTTAAACTGTACTGGAAATGTTTAATGGAACCCAGAAGAGGCGGGGAGAGCGGCCAAAACATTTACTCAAGTAAGACCTGGAGATAATGATACTCGAGTACTGTGAGCGATTCAGGATTCAGTTCAACTGTGAGAAACAACACATGAAATAACGTGAAAAATGTGACATTTTCAAAGAAAATACCATAAAAAACAAGAAATTATCAAGAAGAATTAAAGAGACTAGAGGCAAGTTTGCCATTTTATACTCACTACTGCCACCTCAGGTCATACGTGTAACTGCAGCTTCTATATTAAGCTCGTGCATGACGGCACTTCATTATTTTAGAGGCAGTTGTGGTGAACAGGTCTGAGCTCATGCTTCACATTAGGACATGGAGGAACATGGAGGGGGAGGAAAATACTTAGTTTTAAAATGTTTAAACTGTATAGTCCCTTTAAAGATGTACTCACAGTATCTTACTCAAGTAGGAGTATTTTAATATTACTCAAGTAGAAGCAAAGAGCACTGTGTGGAAAGAACAACACTTTCAAAAGTACTTTGACTACAAACGTGTGTGAATGCTCTCATGCTCTCATTCGTCCAGAGTATCCGTCATAAAGAAGCTGAATCATCGACTGGACTGGGTTATGGTAAAGTTGAGGACGTTTCGCTTACAGTCACAGAAGCTTCAGTCAGAAAGTCAGAAAAATACTAAGAAGCCAAAAGGGGTGAGAAACGTCCTCAACTTTACCAAAACCCAGTCCAGTCGATGGTTTAGCTTCTCTATGATGTAAATGTAACTGAGGACGACCCAGCCCCGTCATCCGCTTTGAAAAATATGTTTCATCTTAAAGGAACAGGCCACCGTTTTTCCATCCAGAGATATGATCTCACCTTAGACGAGTTGATGTGTACCTGTCTGGTCTTTGTGCCCGTGGAAGAGCGCGGTCACTTCAAACTTCCCCCCGTTTGGATCCTTAGGAAAACCCGAACACTAACAAGAAGCCGGATCAAATCACTCTCAAATCTAATCTGTCGTGTCTCAGGGCAAGACGTGTGGCTGGTTCTGGCTGGAAGGGCATCTGACTGTCCAATACTCTCCTTAATCTTCCAGGTAATGAAACATACAGTGCCTCTCGTGAGTATTCATACACCTTGAACTTTTGCACATTTTGTCAGGTTTACAGCCCTAAACATAAAGATTTTATTTAGATTTTTTTACTGAACGTTTAACACACAAGTAACAGACAACTGTGAAGTGAAAGTAAAATGATACATGATTCTGTTATTTTTCAAAAAATAGAAAAGTGTAAAGTGGGGCGTGCATAAGTATCATACAGCATGAATACTTTGTGAACCCCCTTTTACTGCAATAACAGCAGAAAGTCTTTTGGGTTTGACTCTACAAGATTAGCACATGTAGAGACTGACATTTTAGCCCATTCCTCTTTACAAAACAACTCCAGCTCTGTCACATTAGAAGGAGAGCGTTTGTGAACAGCAGTTTTCAGATCTTTCCACAGATTTTCAATAGGATTTAGGTCAGGACTTTGACTGGGCCATTCTAACACATTAATATGTTTGTTTTTGTAGATTTATCTTTGTGTTTCGGGTCATTGTCCTGCTGAAGGTGAAGCTCCGCCCCAGCCTCAGTTCTCTTGTGACTCCAGCAGGTTTTCCTCCAAAATGTCTCTGTATTTGGCTCCATCCATCTTCACAACTATTCTTACAGTCTCCCCAGTCCCCGCTGAGGAAAAGCAGCCCCACATCATGATGCTCCCCCCACCATATTTGACACTGGGGATGGTGCACTCAGGACCATGAGCAGTGTCAGGTTTGCTCCATACATAACGTTTGTCTCATCTGACCAAAGCTCCTTCTTCCACATGGAGCTGTGTCCTCCATATGACTTCTACAAACTTCAAACAGGATTTCCTATGGCCTCCTTTCAATAATGGCTTTCTTCTTCCACTCGTCCATGAAGGCCAGATTTGTGTAGATACGACTTATAGTTGTGCCATGTCCAGATTCCCCCAGCTCAGCGGCAGGACTTCACAGCTCCTCCAGAGTTATCTTGGGGCACTTGGTTGTATTTCTGACCAGTGTCTCCTTGTTCAGTTTGTTAGTTTAGGTGAACAGCCGTGTCTTGGTAAGTCTGCAGTGGTGCTTTACTCTTTCCATTTCTGAATGATGGATTGAACAGTTGCTGCGGGAGATGTTCAAATCTTGGTAAATCTTTGTATAACTTAAGGCTGCTTTAAACTTCTCCACAGCTTCATCCCTGACCTCTCTGGTGCTCCTGGACCTTCATGATGTTGTTTAGTGACCACAGCTCTGAGGGCCTAAAAGAACAGCTGTAATTACACTGAGAGTAGATTACACACAGGTGCCTCTGTTTAACCGTTAGGCCAAGGTGTGAACATTCTGGAGTCATTAGGAATGTTTTAAAGGCAATTTAATGCACTCAGAAAATGCTGTATGATACTTATGCACGCCCCACTTTTCACTTTTCTATTTTTTGAAAATTAAAAGAATCATGTATCATTTTGCTTTCACTTCACAGTCGTCTGTTACTTGTGTGTGAACGTTCAGTAAAAAAATCAAAATAAAATCTTTATGTTTAGGGTTGTAAACATGACAAAATGTGCAAAAGTTCAAGGTGTATGAATACTTACGAGAGGCACTGTAGCTCGATCTGAGACATCTACACTGTGATGAACGGTGGTCTTCACGTGTTCGCACCTCGGAGCCTCGGAGTAGAACTGTTTTTCCCTTGTGGGTGAAGGGTTAACCACGGCCTGTCTGATGGACCGTCTGACTAAATATAACCTCGGCAGCACCTGCACCGGGCACGCTCCGTCTTCAGACGCCGGGCTCGCTCCGTCTTCAAACGCCGGGCTCTGTCTAAACTCCCTCATTCACTGCGGCTCACGCACGCACACGTTACTTAACACGCCATCCATAGTTTAGTCAGGACGACGGCCCAGCCAGCGCGCCCTGACATTTACACGCCTATTTTTAGATCTAATTTAATTCAAGTCGCTCAGTTAATGAGGCAAGTGGAGGATCTGACCTGAAGATAGAGGGAAAAGTCTTTGACAGGCTGTTTTTACACACGAGATGTGAAATACGGCTTCAGCCTTGTCCCAAATGCACCTTTTTGAGATTATAATATTGTTCCCTTTGTGAAAAATACATTACAGGGGCTTGTGTTTCGTAATCTTAAAGACTAGTCTCCTATTTTTAGACTATTTCCCTGTAAACGCACAGGGGGAGGATCCAGTGCAGGAGGAAGAGCGAGGGCGTCGTTCAGAGGCTTTATCTGCTCAGATTCAGGAAAATGTCTAAGACACAACATCGACATGAACCTTTCTGCATTTACTTATGGAGCCCGGCTCGTTCTGGCGGTGTTTTTGTTGTAGATGGGGGCATATCTTGGTCGAAAAGGCAACAGTTTAAAAGTTTGATGGCCAATGCATTCCAATATGTTCATAATGTAAGTAGAGATGCACCGATGCCGATACTGGGGGTTTGAGGACCTGTCGATTTCCGATATTTACCGGTGTCTTCTCTCCACAAGGATCACTGTGCTTTTCTACTATGATCCTTGGTGATATGACAGGATATTCAGTTACTTGAACTCACATAAAGTGATCAGATATTGCGTTTTTTTTAACTTGACAACTGACAGAAAAGGCGAAGTGACAGAGGGATATTGTACGTCCAATTACACAATGGAATTCACTCAAACTTGGCTGTAAATACTGTTTAAGTGGTGCTAGCCCGCAGTTAGCTTTGCCTGTTAGCTTCTTCTTCGTGATTCCATTACTGTGTATTGGTGGCTCCGGTCCGGTGGCAGTCAAGTTGCAATTGTGGTTTTCTGGTCAGAGACACCAGGGGGAGATGAAAGACCCTCCAACCATCCCATAAACACTTGTATTTCCCCCACAGGGACGACGGGGAGGATTTATTAATGTAAACACGTTACTTAGTGCTGCTTTAACAGCATTTCATGAACTGAAATATAAACACTTGGCCACTCCAGCAGTGGCTATTTATTCTATCAGGTGATCCAATAGTAATTGCTGTCCCAGCCTGGATTAGTTGTTGCTAGCGTTAGCATGCTGTTGCTAGCCACAGTGATATGTTAAAACTAACTCAGTGATTGAATTCTCCTGGTTCTGTGCTTGAAAAGGAGGTACATCAGACCTACAGTATACCCACTGAGATTTAGTTGGTGAAAGTGGAGTTGTTAAAGCGGTGAAGCCAAAATGTGTATCTGTTCAGTATCAGATGTTTGTAGCCGATATCTGACACTAGTATTGGATCGGTGAATCCTTAAATACCTGTGTAATGAAGTACTCATACATGACTTTGTTATATCACAGTTCGATCAAAGTAGGAGATAAGCTAACCAGTATAAACTGCATTTCCTTCCCCCTTTTTAACTTGGAGCAATGGGTCATGAGATGAACTCCCAGTATTTTTAAATCTAAACACCACTACCTCACACAGATATAATCGCACAGGATTTGTGGGCCAATAAAACTCAGGTTTGACAGTCCAGGAATCGTAGCTTCTGGTGCGTCTTATGAAATATGAGCCGGTTTATATAACGCCACGTCTAACCTCAAACACCTGAACCGTTCACACGATGTTCAAGGTCAGGTTCAAAGTTTTGCTTAGTTTTCCCAGGTCTGTTCGCTCGTGATGATTATTGTTCACCGCTGCATTGGTGTAGTGTAACACATACTGTTCATGTACTGCACATATACTGTCCATGTACTGCACATATACTGTACATATACTGTACATATACTGTACATATACTACTGTACATGTACTGTACATATGGGCCAGTCTTCACATGGCGCTTGTGTTTTACAGCACTGCTCATCACTTCACTGTGAGCAGCACCTCATAAAACACACGACTTCCCCAGAACCTCGGGGCCGAGATCAAAACCAAATCTGGACTAAAATCACGTCTAAACCAGGAATAAACCCCTCGCTTAAACTCATTACTGAAGCATAGATGAAATAGTTTGTAGTTAATATGAATCAAGTCTAAAACTGCTGATGACCCTGAAGCTCAAGCACCACAAGAACAGAAGATTTAAAGAACAACTAACCCCAAAATCAACTTTTTTTTCTAGCTAAGTTGTATAAATGGGTATCTTATAGTGTTGTCTACATGTATCTGTCACTATTTTAACAATTTAGTGCATATTTGTTGAAATCCTGTCTTTGTGTCCAAAACCGTCTGTGTGGCGCCATCTGCACCTTATCGAGTGCATTACATGCTTTACTGTTGGTTTCCTTCGTGATAAGCTCTGAGCGGGGCGCTTACGTCAGCAGGAGGGCGCCGACGTCAGCGGCCTCTCTTCTGTGGAGTATAAAAGCAGCCACTTGTACTGTCCACATACTTGAACCTGTGCACTATACACTCATTTTGGCACTTTGTTACCAGTTTAAAAAACAAATTCTTACTTCAGTTTGACTAATAATCTGAATTTATCACAAAATGACTATGTGATTAGGATGCACTTCTTTGTTCGACAAATAAAGAAACCACACTGGTAAAAAAAAAAAAAAAAAAAAAAAAAAAAAAAAAAAAAAAAAGCAGCCCACTCCGCACACGCCCCCGTAGCGAGTTGGAGTTTGGAATAGCGAGTGTCTTTATATCGATTTTCAGGTTTGCGATTTATTAGCGTAGCTTTTAGTTAGATTTATTACATAGCTTTTAGTTAGATTTATTAGCATAGCTTTTAGTTAGATTTATTAGTTTGTCGTAGTTTAGATAGTTATTAGATTTAGTTGTAGTTTAGTCTTAGTGAGAGATTAGTAGCATTTAGCATAAGAATTAGCTGGGTTAGCTGTATTTAGTGTTCTGTATTGTGTAATATTAGGTGTAGTGTTGTAGTCTTGTTTGTTAGGATGGGGAGAAAGTGTAGTGTTGTAGGTTGTCATAGTTCTGTAGGTTTACATTACTTTCCTCAGGACTTAGAAATTAGGCGCCAGTGGCTGCGCGCAATTGGCCTGGGGGAAAACTGCGAACTCCCGCCTCGTGCTGGAGTTTGCAACCAACATTTTGCTTGCGATTCCTTCGCCAACTCCTTGGAGTTTGAGCTGGGCTACAGTAAGGTTCTTCGTTTGAAGAATGAGGCAGTCCCCACCCTTGCTCTTCCACGACTGAGCCCACCGACACTGCTGCCCCGCCAGCAGGACGATTTCAGGCGCCAATCTGAGGTGAGTGAGAATAATAACAACCTAAAAGTGCTACTAATGTCATGTAAGTAGAATTTCGATAGTGCACGTTGAAATAGATTGTAGTAGTGTCTCAAACAATGCGGGATCTGGCGTGTAAATAAACTATGCACTGGGTGAGGCTTGTGGCTGCGTGTGCTCCAAGCGGTGCGCCCCGCACTCGTTCACTTGACTTGGGCAGAGAAACAGCAGTCTGCATCCATCAGCTGCCTGGCAACTCTCTAACCCCGCTCAAACAGAGAGCTATGAACCGCATGAGACGGTGAGCTGACAGTTACACCGCTGTATATTATGACATGTGAACTTTTATAGCCTTTTGTAGCTAGCGGGAGTGGCTAATGCATCAGTCTGCACAACAAAGTTACGCTGAGACCGCGCGTAATTGTGCTTGAGACTGAGCACCAAACTAGTCTACATTTTCGCGATGACAGTAGCTTTCATATTTGACAACAGCTGCGCAAAACGTGAGTGCATCTACAAGCTAACCTATAAAGCTAACGGATAGCTAACATCTAATGTGTGGCTAAACTGACCGGGCAGGTGCCCGTGGCTCCGCGCGCGCTCGTGTGATATGTGATCGTGGTCAGTGAGGGGCGAGAGGGCTGACCACTCCAGGTGGACCGTATGGTTATTGGGTGCTCAGGTGCTGGGATCCATATGTTGGCTTACGTTCACTAATCTGCATTAGACAACAATTAAATGCACTAAGGAAATGTAACACATTACCCTTCTTCTGTAGTGTACATTTTAAAAATAATATGTATTTTTACGTTTTCAGCCAGTGACCAGAGAATTTGGCTGCCAGACTGATCCAGTCATTGTAAGGCATGCAAGTGTCCAGGCCAATGTGAAGCCGAGCAGGCGAAGCAAAGGTGAAATCTCTTTTTATTGTTTATACAGTCATTTTATTTCTAAAAACACTCTGTTTTGTGTAAATGATAATTACGGCCATTTTTAACATGTTTGTTTATTTTGTTTGTGTTTTGTACAGCTACTCAAGCCCGGACCGGTACTGAGGACCTGATGGAAATCCCTCTTCCTGACAGTCCCAGAGCAGCCTCTACACCTTTAAAAAGGAGAAGGTGTGAGGTGTCTGCGTCTGACCCCAGCTTCCACATCGATGACAGTTCCAGCACTGTGAACTGTTCAAGGTACAAAGGAAATCTAGCTTTTTAATAGAAAAAATATATACAGCGTCCTGGTTTTTTGAGTGATGAAATATCCTTTATTTTATATAGCATTCCCACTGAAGTCCCTCCACACAAGGACAAAAAATATATTGTTCATGAGGACCAACTGCTGGAGCTGTTCAGGCGATGTCCTGTCTGCACTGGTCGCTGTGCTGTGGACACGATCACAGTCGGCACACTGCTGCGGGTCACTCAACAGTGTCCTCGCTGTGAGTTCTCCAGTCAGTGGTCCAGTCAGCCCATGGTGAACAACATCCCAGCTGGAAACTTACAGCTGTGTGCTGCTGTGCTGTTCACCGGCTCATCATTTAGTCAGCACAAATTATTTTGTTTGGATTTTGTTTCCATCTATTATCAGTTGATAACCTATTTTTTCCTTTTATAGTTCTTGAGGGCCTTCAATATTCAGGGACTGTCAGAGCAGTGCTTCTACAGGCATCAGGCAAAGCTCCTCATCCCTACGGTCAACTGGCAGTGGAAGCTGGAGCAGGAGGACCTCATCAGGGAGGCTCTTGAAAGCGGCTCTGTGTCACTGGGTGGGGACATGCGGGCAGATTCACCTGGTAAATACATTTCATTAACATTTATCAGAAGTAAAAGTCAGCTAACGTACAACTTGCATTCGTGTAGGACATTCGGCCAAATATGGCAGTTACACGATGATGAATCTCAGTAATAACAAAGTCATTGACATCCAGCTAGTCCAGGTAATGGAATTCAAGGAATGTTTCAATATGTAATTTGGGATCACTCTGTGCATTTCAGCATCTAATTTATTTTTTGTCTTATTAGAGCAATGAGGTTGGAAACAGCGTGCGCATGGAGAAGGAGGGCTTTGTGCGTAGTCTGACGGAAGAGAGGGGTGTCAATGTGGAGGCCATTGTGACGGACCGACACACCGGCGTGCAAAAGTTTTTAAGGGAGGAAAAGAAGGAAATCAGGCACTACTTTGACCCATGGCACATGGGAAAGGGTATGCATTTGGGGAATGCTGTGTAATATTATGGTTATTCTGCATTTAGTAAATATGTATTTTAAACTCTAGGAATTGGGAAAAAAATTGATGAGCTCGCAAAGAGAAAGAGCACCCAGGACGCTGGCCAGTGGAGAAAAAGCGTGGTAAATCACCTCTATTGGGCAGCTTCGACTTCCACCTCGGGACAGGAGGCTGTCGCTAAGTGGACGTCTGTGGCCAACCACATGCAGAATGTGCACACGCACGACAATGCCCTGTTCCCTCGGTGCCTACACGGGCCTCTGGTTGGGGAAGGGTCAAGAGTGTGGCTCAAACCAAGTAAGTTTTGCATTTGTTATCAGTAATACTGGCCCTTTACTCATTGTATTTTATGTACATTTCAAAAATGTAAGGTTGGCATTGTCATTCGAAACAAAAATTGCTTTACAATTATGTCATGGTAATTTACTCTGTAGGCACAGCAGCTTGTGAGAGGCTCAGTGACATTGTGTTGGCTCCACGCTTTGTGAAGGATGTGGAGAAAATCAGCCCGGTGTACCACACGTCAACCCTTGAGGCCTTCCACAGCCTGATAATTAGGTTCTCCCCCAAAAGTGCAGGCTTCTCCTTCAGAGGAATGTTAGCAAGGTAATACATACATACATTTAAAAAAAAAAAAAATGTTGTGTGAATCTGTACCTAAAAATGTTGTAGGTTGCAAATTGCTGCCCTGCACTACAATGAAAATGCTACAAGGTCACATGCTACAACACTTGAAGGTGTACTGCGGTATGCGATAGTGTACCCAAAGTACAAACGTGGCGACTACACCGTGCGAGCCTTGAAGACCAGAGCTACCTCAGGTATGTCACATTAAAAACAACACAACCAATGCTTTTACAAAGACAAATGTTTTGTGCTTTGTTTACAGTCTACATTGACCAACTAATGGCCCTGCTGTTTGAAAGTGTGGTTGAGGATCCTCTCCCATACCAGGAGCACACAGACAAAGTACCTGTGCCTGAACCACTCTGTGCCCAGTATGAGAGGCCAGACAAGCAGGAGGCTGTGAGCAGGCACAGGTCCAGATTTTTCAAGAGGACATAAGGTGAGCATGTTAAGTTTTGGCTTGATTATTTTGTGTGGCAAATATAATACGTAGATTACATAGCTAGTTTATAATGCTAGACTATAGTGCTAGTTTAGCAAATGTAGAATAAGTAAGGATTAAACAACAAGAAGCTGTGTATTACACAGGTTTACTGCACAACGCAGAGTCAGTTTTTTCAGATGATTTATCTAAAGCGACTTCCACAACAATAGTAGCTTAATTTTTAATCATTACTGTGGAAATTGCTGCAGTGGAGTGATATAGAACATGATTTTCAGACGAACTGTGCGATTACAGGGAAATAATGCACCAGTTACCATTAGAATTCTCAGATGATTATGGATTGACTGTGGAATATGCATTATTATATTTTCAGACTGGCCTGGCAGTATGGAACAAAATCTTTTCAGAATGCAGACTGTGTTGCCTGAGAGCAGTGGCTAACCATGAACCAAAGTCCAGTGGATGAAAAAAGCCCGTGTATGAGTGGTTTTCTGGATTTTCCAGCTTGAGGTGTGTGCAAGACAGGACTGGCCACTCATTTGAACTGTCATAAGTACCTGTAGGTGAGCACATCACAATATTGCTCAACTCGCATTAAAATTCTAACAAATGTAGCATAGGAGTATTGTATTTTACACCAGTAAGTGGGAGAATCGTTTTTAGTGTTGACCAATAAATGCATTTGTTGACACCTATCATTTTGTTTATATTACTATTTCCCCAAGTGGTTTATATTTCTTCTCATTGAAAACAGTTTTTTGCCTTATTGAGGACTATATTTTACATGTAAATTAGAATGATGCTAACACATCTTGCACGCAAAAATGTATGCTGAGTTGTAACAGACTTTTCTTGTCCATGCAGAGTCAGAGGTGGAGAAAGAGGTGGAGAAAATGCATGCAAACCATTCTTCATGTCCACTGTATGTATCGGATCACACGGTGATGCATTTGATCAGTATATTGATGACAGACTTCCCTTTTAAAGTAATTCATGTCTTTGTGTGTTTTTTAAAAATTTTTATAGCATTTCAATTCACATTTTCAGACGACCTCTCTATCGGGCAAAGAAAGAATGTTTCTGGAAATGGAGGCACATTGGACAAGGACAGTCGCCAACCACATATAGAACGATGGGAGTAAACATTGCAATATGAAGAATTCTATAAGCTGACATGCCACTGGACAACATAGTAGATGAAATCAATGTTCCATGCAAGATTTAATTGTAGACACTGATCAGCAATCCAAGAACAAAATGAAGCCTTTAGCTGTTTCTGTCAGATATTTCACAGGATGGTTTGGTGAGGTAGAACCAGCACCACTTTGTCTCTAGAAGCTGAAAACTTAATGGTGCATGTGTAATTATTTTAGTTGGTATTGCTGGGTTGCAGGTTCTATAATGTGATGTCACACTCCCCAGTGGGGAGGCAGGAGCCAGTTTTTCATATTAACTGCATTACACTTTCACAAGTTGCAGCCAAAAAAATAAATGTATGAATTACAAAAATGATCACTAATTTCAGTCACTGGGTCCATTATCTTTCTTATACAAGACCAAACATTTCCTCAAAAATGAAATAATTGTACCTCTATATAACATTATAGGCCTTTAGAACACTAACCTGCAACCCAACAACTGTATAGCCATAAGAAGTCAACTTTGTCTCCCGTGCATTGAGAAGACCTGCATGTATGCATGCATGCAGCATACTGTACATGAGCTACTGCTACTTGGTTAATTTAAGCCATCCTGTAGCTCAACTGTGGATGCAAGAATTCAGCTTTACTGCTATGTTTTGAATGCCTTTTCCCCTCAAAACTGTAATTATATCAATCTAAAAGGCGTATCAAAGTTTGATGGATGATCGAGCCACATTTAAAAATTCAGTTCAGTGTGTTCTAGTTCTGATTCCATAAATTAAGTATTAAACAGTCAAGTTCGATATTGTATGGCAAGTATTAATTTAAATTGTATTTGTTCAATTTGTTTATTGCACACATCTAGGTAGACTAAGTGAATAGAGTACCACATGCAGCTTGATCCTCAAATGAAATATAAACTGTCATTATTGATTGATTGATATTGTCGTAGTAAGATTAACAAAAGAAAAAATGCATTGGGTAATTGCAATGTTATAAAAGCCAGGAAGTACAAAATTAATTAAGAAAACTTACCAAAAAAATAAGATCTATCATTTTCACTATTTCAACTAAATAAGCATACATGTAAAGACTTTATTATAGCCTTTACTCATCATTTAGTGGTAGTTCAGTGCGTGTGTTACATTGGTTAAACCTGTAATTCACTAAATGTAGTAATAGAAATGACTTTGTGGACCCAAGAGCCTAATGTTACAGACCCTTAGTTAAGCCTTTAGATAAACATGGATGATTTATCTGCTTTATCTTCAATGACCAACCGAAAACTATTTCTAGGACAGTGTTCTTGCACAATATTTTTTTTTTTATGTGACATGTTTTGTGCACTTTGCTGTGAGAGAAATAAAATAAAGCTTTGTAATACATATAATCAAGTCTCTATACCTCACACATTCTCTGCTTGGGACACTGAGATACATCTGCAATGTTTATGTAGACCACAGTGAAAAGTCTACATCTAAAATAGATCGGTAGATTCTGAAAGCAGCCAGGACAGTTACGTTTGGTCCCTTAGCTGCGATGCTAACATCGATCTTGCTCAATGCTAAGCCGTTAGCTTTGTAAATGACAGCGGAATCACTAATAAAATAACCCCGCGCCTCAGAGCAGTCTCGGGTACAAGGCCACTGTCTGCCACGATGCCTGTCCTGTGTAAAGAGAGCTGTAGAGCTGTCTCACCATGTTGCTAAATAAGTTAGCTCGCTGTGCTCGAACTTTGTTTACGAGGAGCGTTGCGAGTGCATCGTTAGTCAAATGACTCAGGCCTGTCAATCAGACCCCGAAACCCCTCCCACCCCTCACCCCTCCCGCGTGCCCCTTAGTCCTCCAGGCAACGCCCCTTTTCTGTTGAGATTTTCAAATCTGACACTCTCAGACTGAGCCTCTGGAAGGGGGGGTTAGATACCCTTTAAAAACCTTTATTCAGAAACTTGCCATTTGATATAAAACTGTGATTAAAGAAGAACTAACGTGTTTACCTTAATAGTGACCTAATCCTCCCCGTCGTCCCTGTGGGGGTAAAACAAGTGTTAATGGGTGATTGGAGGGTCTTTCATCTCACCCGGTGTCACCACAATTGCAACTTTCCCTGTATCGAGGCGGTGGCCCAATACACATCAGCTAACAGGCTAACAGGCAAAGCTAACCGTGGGCTAGCCTCACTTAAACAGTATTTACAGCCAAGTTTGAGTGAAAAAAAATATTTCCATAGTGTAATTGGATGCACAACATCCCTCTGTCCCTTTGTCTTTTCTGTCAGCGTAGGATTTACTCTCACGGACAATTCATGAGTAGAAAAAACAAACGTAACTTGCTACGACACCTGCAGTGGTGCTTATGGCCTCTAGGGGCAGGAGTTACTTAATTCTGCTTTAATACTTTCCGGCATTTTCCGAAAACGTAAAGTAATCATTATAAAAAGGTGACAGTGTGTCATATGTGCTTTCAATGGTATCAGACCAAATTAAAGCTTAAAACTTTACTTTTGGTTCCTCAGTATTGACGTTTTTCTCTTTAAAGGTACACTGCGTAACATTTTGGACTGTACTGTTGCGGCAAAACAAAAAATGCTCCTAATGACACAGAAAATGCTGTTACTGCAGTGTGTAATAAAAGAATGGACTTGGATGAGAAACTAAACTGTTTCAATCTCAAATTCTCCAGCCTTTCGTCGCATCTCCATGGAGACGAGCTGGAGACGTACCCACTCCCAGTAAAGTTTACAGTCATCCCTTAGGAGGGGAGAGCCTCATACATGTTTG